>NW_020455588.1:4925537-5145381 GCF_003342845.1 Nothoprocta perdicaria
AGGGAAGGAGGGAGGGAGGGAGAGAGGGAGAGAGGGAGGGAGGGAGGGAGGGAGGGAGGAAGGAAGGAAGGAAGGAAGGAAGGGAGGGAGGGAGGGGTTAATCTGCCCCACACATTTAAATAAAAGAAAAAAATGGGACTGTTAAATTGTTCCACATTTTCATGAAGTAGGGATGAGGTAAAAGAACTGATAAAAGTACCTTTTGGTGAAGCACAAGCTACAGGGATCATATACATGTGCAGAGCAGCTAAAGAGAAAGCCAGCTCCATCAGATGGACTGTAAAAACTACCATTCAGACTCAATTCCCAGATATATAGCTTATTCCATAAAACAATCTAGATTAGATATCTAACATATTCAAAAAAAAAATGGAATATTTCAAATGTTGTTTCAGTATCTGAAAACTTTCTCCTTAGGGAACCATAAATCCTTCAGCCTGCTACCAATCCTATACAAAATAATGGAAAAGAGATTTTATGACTGAAGAATAAAAGACAAAAGGCATAATAACAACAGCCAGCATGGTTTCCAGGAACACCAGTCTTGTCAAACAAATTGGTTGTCTTTCTCTGGACAGGGTTATAAATCATGCCAATATAAGCAATTAGATTGCTGTAGCATATTTGCACTTCTCCGTGGCATTTGACAGGGTAACACAAGAAAGTACGCTTTTAAAAGCTTGTATTATGAGAAAGCAGTGGAGAACATATAAGATGGATTCACAGCCAACTCACCACATTTGGAGATCTGCCAAAGGTTAGATATCAGTGAGCCGGATGTTTTCTAGCAGTACTTTTCAGAGATTAATTTTTCGTCTAAATCTATTTAATATTTTTATAAACTGAGTAACAATACAGAAACTTGGCAACTTACATTTGTCAGACTATGAAGAATGAGGCTGGATTATGCAACAATCTAGTTTGTTTAAATGGATTCAATCCTAAAGGTGTCCTAGTATAAGTAAATCCTATATAATTCTCTCTGTGATTATCTGGAAAAGAGAAATACAATTTTTGGATATATAAGGAAAAGAATATGGAATTAAAGCATATTGAATAAAAGATAAAAAATTATATTCCCTCTTAACATTACGACATGAGCATATTTTGTCCTGTCCAGGGTCCTCCCATCAGGTTTATGGCAGTCTCAGAGAACATATAGAAAATATCACAGAACAAAGACATGTGATAGGAAAATGACATGTTAAATAAACAAATAGACAAGCAAACAAACACACACTTTAGTTCTTTGGTTTCAAGGTCTTGCTAACAGTAGCACAAAATCACATGATTACACCACTGAAAAAGATGTTAAAGAAATCTTTTCCAGAAAAGTTGCAAAAATAAATGCAGCATCTAACTAGCAAGGACAATAACATACGCAAAAAGACTTCCCTAAATTTATAATAAATTCATGTAAATATAAAGCAAAGAAAAATTGCCACAGGAGGACCTTCTGGTCATGGACTTCCACATTTCATTTCCTTCATTTAAGGTGGCCTGACTGGACCACCTATGCTAAAATTTACTGGTTCTAATAATCCCCATATTTTGTGGTTTTAGCTGATAACAGTGTTTTTAAAGAAAGAAAGATCTGCAGCAAAGATACTGAAGTGGGTTATACTGAAGTCTGCTTAGTACCTCACTGAAGTGCCTTGTTTCTGAAGTCTAGAGTATATTGGTAGTGAGATTCAGGTTGGGAAGGAATCTCTCTATAACTTTCATTGCATTTTCAAGGTCTTTTCTACGGAGGACTGTCAGGAAAGAGGTCAGCATGCACAGGGATGGCTCAGCTGCTGTGACCATATCCTGCCTTTTTCTCTTGGTATTAGTCTTTTATCTCCAAAAATAATTTCTGATGGACAAATATTTTGTGCAACTAAACTCTCTTAACGGGTAATTAAGCATTTATCTGGAAATAACAGCAGAGATACAAAGGAGGTAAAACTGTGTGATGTTGTGAGATCAACATTCTTCATTCCCTAAAAACATGAAATGCTTAGACTTGATAAATTCTTGGTAAAAAAAAAAAAAAAAATCAGAATATTAATTGCTACGGAAATAAGAGGAAAAATGATAAAACAAACAAAAAAAAGTGTGCACTGTAAAATCTATTCAAAATAGTTTGCCACAATTGTGGCATAGTTTGCCACAATTTCTAGACAAACCTGCAGTGAATTAACATTTTTAAAATGTAGTCATTTGCTGTCCTAGCCTTAATGTGATCAAGAAGCAGCAGTTACACCAACAAAAGCAAGAGCAGAGAGGTGTAACATCTGGGAAGGTCTGAGGAATCATTTTGTAAGCCAGAACTGAGAATGGCAGAATCTACTTTGAACCGATACTGTCTGGGAATGGAAAAAAAAAAAAGGATGAAAGAGCAATGTAGGAGTCTGGAAAGCAAAATATACCAACAGTAACACAAAAAGAAGGTCAAGTAGTCAAACATGTAGAAAGTCTTCATTAGTTTCTTCCTGTAGGAACATAAATTGAACCACACCTAGAAGACTTCAGCATTAGCTATGAAATAAATAAAGAGAGTATGTGAAGAAAATTGGATCAT
Source organism: Nothoprocta perdicaria (assembly GCF_003342845.1). Lineage (NCBI taxonomy): Eukaryota > Metazoa > Chordata > Aves > Tinamiformes > Tinamidae > Nothoprocta > Nothoprocta perdicaria. The sequence continues at coordinate 4,928,101 of NW_020455588.1, forward strand.
TTTTTTATATCTGATGATGTGTCTAATCTGACAGTAAGCAGTAAGTCATGGTTATAACCCTCATTATCACTTTTACTCTACTCTCCTGATTTACATTATTGCAAAACATGAACAAGCTTTTACACTCCACGCATTTTTTTTGTTTGTTTATTTGAATGTATTTTATGGATACCGTATGAATGTGGGAGGATTGCATTTTTTCAAACTCACTGTGAAAACTCATAGTGTGAAATAGCAAATATATTTGTACAATTTACAAACAATTATTTTATCTTTATATCAAAAGCAAGCAGAAATTATGCTAGCTGGCAAACTGACAACATAACAAACTACTACCAAGTAATAAACACAGCTGGAGAATTTGCATTCAGTCAGACTCTACTTACAAAATACAGAGCTTACTACCAGGAAGCCTGATAATAAACCATCTATTTAAAAAAGAAAGCACTATACAGACATTGTATAGTCTGGCATTTTGAGTATTTGACAAAAGGGAAAGAATAGGAAATGAAAGAGAAACAAACAAACAAAAAGTTCTGGATAAAAATATAAAAGAAAGAAGAAAAGCAAACAAAACCAATAGAGGAATGCAGATTAAAACAAAGTAAATTAAGAAAGCTGCATTACCCGAAGGAAAAACAAAGTCAGTAATCCTCAACTGATATAAATCCATGAAACACTGACTTCTATAGAATCACACCATTTTACCCCACCTGTGTACACAGTGATTATGTTTATTGGCGAAAAAAATACAGAAAAGGACATTTTACTTATTTTTCAGACTAACAGGGTTTATAGCTACAGAAACTATTGAAAATAATGCCTTCAGAAAGCTACTTTCATATATTGACAGCAGAAGATTTCTGTAAAGGTTTATCATCCTTCTCAGAACAGAACTGGAAGGAAAGGTAACTAAACCAAATATGTAACTTCTGCCCATGGTTTCCTCCATTTTCTTCTGAAGTAGAATATACACCATGACCATACATACCTTGAAAATTTCACTTCCAGATCTTTGGAACTGATAGTTACAAAAGCCTATATTCTAGTTGGATAATCACGAAACATTTGACTTTAGAAAAGCAGGCATCGTGTTACAGGAGTTGTTCTTTTGTGAATAGTAAAGCATTATATTTTTAAGACCCAGAGTTTGTAAGCTACTGGTTTATAATCTGAACTAATTGCTTTTCTGAACTGAAGAGAAAGAAATTAATGACCAGCAAATCAAATTCTAAATGCCTTATTCTGCAAATATTCAATACATTACTGATTCTGTGGCATTATTCAACATCATTTATGTTTGACACAATGGCAATTAAATACATCACACACTGCAGTAAGTGCCAGTAATAATATTTGATTGTAATTTAAGGGTAATTTGAACAAATAGCGTAACTACATGATGCAGCATAATTACAAAATAGGAGAATGAGATGATATAAAATAAGAACTGACAGAGAACTTCACCTTCTCATGAATTAGATCTTTTATGATTTTAGTTTTCAATTCACTTTTATTTAAAACACCTGCTTCAAAACAGGGCCTGAAGGCCTGGAGAAAATATGTTGAAATTAGTGAAGATATTGGCATTGATTGTAGTGTGCTTTCTCTTCAGCCCCCGCTCACATGGCAGACAAATGTTCTTTTGAATATACTATGTATTACAAGCATATGTATTCACATATTCATATATTTATACATAAAAATGCAAAGGAACAACAATATAACTCTGCAAAGAACTTTAGAAGTTAACTGTAATCCTTGATCTAGTTATTCTTTTGTGTACTCTTGTATTTATTCAAATATTGTTTGAATTCATGTTGATCTCAACAGAAGAGAAGAATATCTTTCATTCACATGCATACAAGAGAATGGGATTAAGGCATTAGATTTCATTATGTTTGCAAGTATGCATTTATATGCATACATTCTGTGCATGTATAATTTTTGAACATGCAAATATGTGCAACTGTATATATGTATGTATAAAGGTACACCCTCATAAAGAAAAGTTTTAACAGCTAGATTTAGACCAAACAAATGAAAAATGGCATGCTTAATAGTGAAAGAAAAAGCACAATAGAGTTGATTTAACTAAATCTAAATGCATTTTTTGCCTTCTCTACTTTTTTTTTCCAACAAACAAATAAATAAACAAGTAAGAATTAATGTTCAAAACAAAATCAATCTAGACCAGAGTTCTTTTTAAAGTTTGAGTAGTAGGTGCCTATAATATGAAATAGAATATGCACAGAGACATCAAAATAGATGTGACAACTTTCTGACATTCTCAAGCATGAGACTTCTTGAGCCAGAAAGAAAAGCCATTTAATTTTTTTTTCCCTTGAAAGCAATTGTAAAAGTACTATATTTTCAAGCTAATTTCTTCATGTGAAGAAAATCTTCAAAATGTATATCCCAGTTTTCAAATATAACGTGTTCAGATTTCAAGCCTGTCTTTCCTATTTTTATGTTTTGAAATGTGTAGGAGTCTTTGGTGTTGGCTTTTACAAATGTATTTTTTTCCTCAAACATTACATATTTTTTCCCCCTTTGCAAATTCTTTACTCCATTCCCAGGTGGAAGACCTCAGTTTTTCATAAGAGGAACAGTGTTAAAACAATTATTATAAGGGATTATTTCAAAGTCAGTAAGACTGTTTCTATTTAATTTCATTGGCTTCAAACTTGAAAAATCCCCAGTGACACACAAGTCATTCCTATTTCTAATTAGCTTGCAGTCTAGGCTCTTTAAAACAGGCTCATATGAGCCTGCATCAGGAGGGGTGTTGCCAGCAGGTGGAGGGAGGAGATCCTGCCCCTCTCCTCAGCTCTGGTGAGGCTGCACCTGGAGTATTGTATGCAGGTCTGGGCTCCCTAGTATAAGAGGGACAAGGAGAGGGTCCAGTGGAGAGGGTCCAGTGGAGAGCAACTAAGATGATTAAGGGAATGGAACATCTCTTGTATGAGGAGAGACTGAGTTAGTTGGGCCTGTTTAGCTTGGAGAAGAGAAGGCTGAGAGGCGATATGATTAACATGTATAAGTTCGTGAAGGGAGAACGTAGGGAAGAAGGGGCCATGCCCTTCTCGGTGGTGGCCAGTGATAGGACAAGGGGAAATGGCCATAAGCTGAAACACAGGCAGTTCCATCTCCAGGTGAGGAGGAACTTCTTTCCTGTGAGCATGACAGAGCCCTGGAACAGGCTGCCCAGGGAGGTTGTGGAGTCTCCTTCTCTGGAGGTCTTCCAAACCCACCTGGATGCCACCCTGTGCCACCTCTGGGTGTGCCTGTTGGAGCAGGAAGGTTGGACTAGATGATCTCTAGAGGTTCATTCCAACCATGAAGATTCTGTGACCTACTGTGATCTCCACCACTGCACTTTTTGTTGTTGTTGTTGTTGTTTTTCATGGTGATGGCAAATCATTAATATCAAGAGGACAAGTCACAAAGCCATTGAAACTCATCTGAAATAGCATATTGACTTTGATGAGATACACACTCAAATGCAATAAATTTTTGTTTGTGGATTTCAGGCAGCTCACTGTCTCATATTTATTATGATAAAATATAAGCAATTCATATCATAGCTGAGGAGCAACGGTGAATTTGACTGCTCACTATACATACTTAAACTAAGAAAGCTCACTACATTTTTAAGTGACCTATAACATACTGAATTACTCAACATATTATTTTACATAAAAGCCAAGCCCTATCAAGTGACTACTGTCACTAAACAAAAGGAATATCAAGATGTGTTTCATCTTTTCTTTTTTCCCCTCTAGTTATCCAAGTAACGTGAACTTCTTTATTTTCCTCCCCTAGCTGAGTTTGAAAGGCTTTCTGTTTAAAATGTCTCTAAAGGAAGCAATAGTTTTTAATGTAAAATTTCCTCCTCAAGGAAAAGGCTCTAATTTTTCATTTTTCTGAGGATAAAAATATTACTCTCTTAACATGAAAGTCCTATCTCTTCTATTGCTGAGGGAAAAAAAGAAAAAGTTGTAGAACATCTTTAATATAGCCCAATTCATCAAATTGATTCTTTCTTGCTCTAGGTTATTTCTCATTGATATTCCCTTTGGATGCTGTGAGTTTTTAAATTAGTGTTTCATACATCTATGTAGCACAAATTATTTAGCTAACTATTACCTTTCATTTGTATTCATTATGTGTTTGTATGACTTTATCATTGCTCAGCATTATTACACCCATAAGGGAATGATTTATATTGCCATAGATACAGAGATAGAAGTTTTTCATTTTGAAATCAGTATCTTTTCATAATCAGATGAAGAACCAAAGCGTCAGTGTAAATAAATTGTTCTTATTTATCTAGGCATCTTTTCTCTATAAGACTATTATTCCTCTGCAGCAACAAAGTCCAGTTTTGTCTTTTATTTTAACCAATGCAGTTTGCTTTCAACCTATCCTGCAGGTATGTAATACTAATGCTGAAAGAAGAAAAATTATTAGCTTATCTTGCCAAGCATAGAATCTTTACATCTTGTTTAAAATACCGAGTCCTCAAAACTCTTTAATAAGGACACTTTTTCTTTAGGTCTGCATATTCCTCTTCTTTTTCACCTTCTGCAAACCATGAACAGCTACCTTGCATCTCACTTTATAGCAAGTTCAAGATTAGTACTAATGGAAAGCACAAGAGTACCATTTCTATTATCATCTGTTCAGCAGATGTCAAAGAAATGTTTGTTTTAGGGGGTCTTATAATGCAAACATTTTGTTTTATGAATATTAAGATATTTCTCTCTTTGTTCCAGTACCAACTGCAAGACAGTATAAGCACTTTTCATAAGCTTTATACTGAGCAGTTCTGAGTGTATAAATTAGTCCCTTAAGGACTTAACTTTCTAAAAATTACTGTGACTGAAATTCTGTATATGCAAACTCCACATTTGCACATGCAAAACCTAGTTTCAAGTAAGGTCTATTAAAGGCTTGCAAATTCTCATATTAGTTGAACACACAGTGCATTTTGCACATACTGTGTGCACAATGTTTAGTAGGGGTGGTTAAAGCTGATATACTTTCCATTGTGGAAGCTTTTTCCAAGAACTGGTGGAACAGCACTTCCTGAGTCCAAAGTTAATGGTCCTCTTTTGTACTTCTATTGCAGGTCTGCCTCCTTGAATGCCTTACCTCCTCCTCCCTTTGTAAATGAAATAAAGATAATTTTAAAGCATTTCAATGCTTACTTAAAAAGAAAAAAAGTTTATATTATTTTTAGTTTCTATCAGTATAGAACTGAGAAAAATTAAATAGTTGAAAGACATTTAGAGTGCTTTTCCTAGCTTTTTTATTAGCTTTGTTTCGAATTCAGAGCTCCTTTTGGTTGACCACAAGATACTGACATAATCCCCCTTCTAAAACAGTGACATGAAAATTACTCCTAAGATTTTTTTTTTTGCCTACACACTACAAAGATATGTCCATTTATTACTGAAATTTAAGCAAATACTCTAACAAGCAAAATCAACTAAGATACCTGTCAAAACTATTTATCAGCATGACAGAAAATGCTCATCTCATTGGGTTTGCAGATACCACTTGGTGCAAAAGTAATTTCAAAGACCCTTGAAAATGTGCCATTTTTTACTCCACCTCTTCTTCACCTGTACATTCATTAGCCATATAGTCATGTGCTCCACACTGTTCTGGTTTAATGTCTACTCATTAATACTTATACGTTTACATTATACGTATTCTTAATTTTCTGGTGTGTTTTCAGAATGGCTAGTAGCAGCATTGGGTTCAGACCTACACAGAACTGCATTATCCTATGCGGGTAAAATGCATCCAGACCTCTATCTCACAATTTGTTTTCTTTGATAAATGGCAAAACTCCTATTTAATTTGGCCTTTCTGGGGTAGATTCACTCCCATTTTCACTCTTACATTCTAACATTACATTTACTATTAGAAAGCCAAAGAGACAGTAAAAGTAGTGGGATATGATGCACTGAGTGCAGCACTGACCATTACAGTTTTGATAGGTGACAATAATTTCTGATTAAGCTTTTGCACCTTGGTTATTAGCTATAGTTTAACTGACTTATGCCTGGCTTTTTTTTTTTTTATATATAAAAAAAATAACCAGACAACCGATGAATAACGCCGGCTGTGTCAAGATACTTCATTTCTGTGCTCAGCATAGACTTCTTCACTCAAATAGGCCTATTTTTCAGAAACTATATGTGAAATCTTTTGGAAATGATGGCCACTCCTGTTTTCCACTACTGCCGTGTGACTCATTACTGTGTCACTGAGACATTTTGAATATAAAGGATTCATAAAAAATATAATCTATTCTATTGAGATTAGGTTTATATGCAGCACATTTATGCAGATGTATTATAAATGTACATTTTTTCCACATGTGAAAATATGTGTATAAAGTAGCTTTATTACACAAAGCCGTACAAAATACATGGCCTTTAGGGTATAATAAATTCTCTTTAACATAGTAAGAAAATGAAGCAATGGAAAATCCAATTCTGTCCAATAACTTGTTTCGTTATTCTAAGCTAACACTAAATTTTAAGCTAAAAGAATGAGAGGAAAAAACTTCAAAGAAGGTAAATAGACAAATTATAAAGCATTGTTTCTCTTCAGCTGTATTCCTGGAATTTTAGCATAATAACAAGAAACTAAGAACACTTTGAATAAGATCAGAATTACTTGACTTTCTCCTTATTACACAGCTTTTATTTAACAAAAACAAATCAAGATTTTCACTGCCAGGGAGTTACTAAAGGGTTATGAAAATGCTAAAGTACCTTTTTTTTTTTTTTTTTCCCCTTTTCTGAATTATTCATATGAGTGCTCTTGAGAAAAATAATAATTAATATGTGGGAAGTTTGAATAATTTTTTTTTTAAATGCATCATTATAAAAAAAGATTTTTTCTCATGTAATTACAAAGTGTCACACTAACTTAAGATTGTACATGCTTAACACTTTAGGAGTACATTCTCTTTTCAGAGGAAACTACAGAAAAGAGGAGGTGCCACATCAGTGGACCAGCTAGTCCATACTTTTTTTTCATCACTGAAAATATTTATGATCTTAACAAATCCCAGAGGTGGTTTGGGGCCAGCTGGTTCGTGGGAGTGCTCCGTTATGCATGACAATTTAAAGTAATGCCTTCACTTAAACCACATCAGGTCTGCATTGTTAGCTGTTCAGCAGAAGAGAAATCAGAGCTGATTGCCAAATTGGAAACCTGTGTCTATCAAAGTGCTACTCTTACTGCTGTTATCCTTAGGAGCCCTATTTTACCCTTAATGACAAGGCTTTGGACAGAAATTCTCCCATCTTTCTGTCAAGTCACAACCAGTTTACTGGCCTAGCCTTGTCCAGTACTGATTTGGCAACAAAACTTTGAAGCAAATGCTGATCAAGAGAAAATTGTGATGAATGAGGCTTCCCTGCCTTTTTCCCCACACTCCTTATCCTCTGCATGTGACATAAAATGTTTTGTAAATATCACTTTCCACCTTCAAAAAATAATATGGTATTTTTAGATTAGTCATCATGTTAGCTGGCATATTACACTCCTAGTCCTTCTGCCATTTCAAGACACAGAACTAGAGCAGAAGAAGCATTTGCAAAGAAAATACCATTAGCTGACTTGTCCTCTCCACCAAAGAGAAGGAAAATTTCAAAAATTGGGTTCCTTTTCTGTCTGATAGATATTTCACAACCAGCTACAACTACTCATTTTTCATTATCTGTTAGACTTCATGCCCACCATGACAGATACGTTAGGAAAATACATCTTTCAAATAGACCTCATTTTCAATTCTGAAAAAAAAAAGGACTGTCAGTACAAATGTGAAGTTGGCACAAAGACATATTCAATGCTTATTAGAGATATATTTCTGTGAAAGTTAAGAGAAATGAGGTGTGATTAGCAATGTGTGATATTTGTATGAATATCTTTGAGGCATAAATTCAGTTTCCTTCTACTATGGAATATCTTACAGAGCAGTTTCTTGGGCCATTAAAACAGTTTTGTTCAGCAGCATTCATGAATCACCTGTGATACTGATAGGGATTTTTTTTTTCCTGATTCCCTTTGTCTCTATCATTTTCCTTTCTTTTCAGGATTGTTCTGTCTATCTCCATTTGTGCTATGTCAGTTTGGTCATCTCTCTAAAACTACTTGTATCTAATATAACAATAGAAAAGACTTTTTTTTTTTTTTTTTTTTATGTCAGACAGTCTTGTAAAGGACTGATGAGGATGTTTCTTTCTCTGCTATCTTAAGAGTAAGAAAATACATAAACAGATTCAGGTGTAACTTCTCCGTTTCCTAATCATTGTTAGAAATATTCCCCAATGCATCTGTTTTTTGTATTTATAATTATTTTTAGAGGACTTTGATTTTGGCCTGTCTTCAAGAGTACAAACATATGAAAATAGCACAAGTGGAGCCTTTTCTTATTTCTTCTGTGAGAAGAAGGATTTGGTCTTCATTTTGCACCACATCCATGACTCATTTATCACATTTGTTCTTGCTCATCTTTGTAGCTCCATCGAATTCCTGTATCACTGTTTCTTGCTAATTGCTTATGAATATGGCCATTTGAAAATTATATTTTCAGCAAAAAAAATCTGAACATCTATTTAAAAGACTTAAATTAATTGAAGCAAATCCATGTCCTTCTATTATGAAAGAAATCTGTCATTGGATTTTAAATTTCAGCCAGATGCTGTAAGGCAAATGTTAATTCTAAATAGTCCATTCTAAATCTTCACATTTAAAAAAATGTATTATTTTTCTTTGGTTTGTACTATGGCAGTGTCCAACCAATCCACTGAGGATACATGCTTCCGTGTACTAGATGCTGCAGAGTCTTAGGAAAATGTTGGCTCTGTCTTAAAAAGGATGCATCTAATTCTGCATGGATAGTGAAGTAAATTAAATTAGACGTTCACATGCTTATAGTTCTTTCATGTTCAGGAGATAATCTGAAGCAAGAGAATAAAAAGTGTATTGCACTTAGCAGAGAAAAGAGAATAGAACAAGGGCAAAAAAAAAAGGGGGGGTAACAAGCACATGTGGTTAAATTTCCAACTTTACCATAAGGCCACAAAGCAGTGCTGTGATCAGTTAATCTGAATTTTTTTTAATATTACAAACAACAAGGTTCTTCATGATTTAAATTTTATTTGGAAATATACTCTAGAAACAGATGGCATCTTTCCCAGGATGGAGAACGTACTATAGCTGTTCCAATAGTTAGCTATGCTCCCTATTAGCTAATTCCACCTTCTTTCAGCCTGACTTTTGTTTACTTCAGAAGCAGAGATATTTAGCTAGACTTTCATGCACTCTTTCTATATTGAAATATGCAAGTTCAAGCTCTGCTTCAAAATTAGTCTCAGTTTGTCACCTTTCCTTAATTGTTGCTCGCCATTTGCTAATTCGCCTATTTCAAAATGTGGTTCCTCTTACAAGTACCTGCTCTGGGACTGTGATTAATTCTTGTCTTGATCTTGATCTCCTCTTTGATAAAATAAATAAATGAACCTACTGGAGCCTTTCATTATAAGATATGTGTTGCAATCCTTTCATCATGCACATAGCTCTCCTCTGACCCCTCCCCCCCCCAAAAAAATTATCAACATTCTTTTTGATAGCTCCATATCACTTTAAAGTATGTTCAAGTCAAGTCTATTATCTACTGTCACTTAGCCATCTTTGGCTCCTTATAGGAAAATTGCATATTTTGACTATTGATAAAATGCCTATCATTCACTTTTTGAAGCACAGAATCCTCTTAATGTTAACTTCAACTAGTAGGGAAATGGAGAAGAAGAAAAAAGTTCTCTAGTTCTCTGCTAGTCAGAGAGCGTTTGCTTTTAACATTCAGTTGGCAAGCCATGCCCACTGCCATAGGAGTGTATCAGGGAATTGTATTACTTGAAAAGGCATTTGCTTTGAAATTGTAACAGAGAATTAGAAAACATGTTGTTGCTTGAAGCACGTTAATGTTGATTTACTACCCAATAAATACAACAAGCTTCCACAGAGGCTTACGGGCCAGTGGAGAGAAACAACACAAAGATACCTATGTGATTAGTTGCTTGCCTAATTATAAACTGTGGCTGATTAGAGATGTTTAGTGTGGCTTTCATGTAGTAGTTTCATTCTACAGCTAAGCCTCTGAATCCAAAAAGCTGCTTCAGATGAGGCAAGCTAGGCTGCCTCGAGGATTACATCGGAATTTAAAACATTTTAGCAAAGTCATCACAATCAGTTCTTTGCTACTCAAAATTGCTACATAATGACATACAAGAGTTTAAGAAAACATTTCTCATTAAAAATTCTGTTGCTGCAAAAATACTGATTTAATGGCTCATGATATGTTGCCAAACTGATTAAATACTGCCTTGCATTATAAATACACCTGCTGTAGGACATTACATTAAATTAATACTTCCTATATGCTTTGGCTGTGGCTACCTTGTATCATCTCTTCAAGCAACAGAGAAAGCAGTTCTGATATCTTCTGTTCTGCTCACACGGCCAGATAGCAGACACTTCTGTTGCACAGGTTTTGAGTGGTAATTCCATTGGAAAAGATGGTTAAATTCTGATCCTGATCAAAATAGGATTACATAGATTTTCTGCAGAAAAAGCTGCAGAACGTTGCATTAAGCTAACTGCTTTTGATGTCAATTAGAGGAAGAACTTTTATTTTATGATTCAGAACTTATGTGTACATGGACAAAGAGTTCATCTAGGAGAGAAATTGAAAAACCAGAAAGCATGAGATTAAAGAGAACAGCAAGAAGAGAAGAAAAAAAAAAGTGAAGTGAAAAATCCTGAGCCTATAAGGAACCAGATAGCTTCCTTTCTTCCCTCCTTCCACCTTTTCCCTTCCTTCCTCTACTTCTTGTTTCTTTTTCCTTTGGCTCTCTTTCGCTTCCAGGCTGTATATTTGTAGTCAACACAAGCAATACAGTTGTGTCTTCCCCAAAATACATCTGGGATCCATATCGGCTAGTGCTATTACAGCTGTTAATAACAGTGAAATGACTTGGGCTTTACCCACCTGAAAGACTGCCTCTCTCACTTCCCGGGTCAGTCTGCTGTTTAAACTGTTGTCAGAAGTGTGGCTTGTAGGAGCACTTTGATCTAATAGCCAAGGGACAGACTGTGAGAGGAAAAAATAATTGGTGTAACCTGACAAACCTGGAACTCTGACTCCCATTGCAATGAGATGAACCTGAAGCGCTGGCGAGAGGGAGAGAAGATTTGCAGACCAAGACAACTCCCTCCTTACCTAGCATAGTTCAAAAAACGACAAAAGCATTTTTGATCCTTCTCTTTGGAAATAGATGGTGATAGTCACAGCCTGCCTACAAGACTTACACCTGGAAATATATCAGTTTATAAACAAAATTGCCTCCAGACATTTAACCTTACTTGAAGTTCTGCCTAACATGTGTACCCAGTTTAGGAAGAACTATTTTCAGAGTCCAAAGTATAGAGAAACACTTCGATTCCACAACTCCATGTATTTTCTTGACTCAACATACTCCAAACTGTACAATTTTCAAAGGTTTCTTTAAACTCATCCTTTCATCCTTTCATTTTCTTCTAAAATACTCAGAAACATGCAGTGGAATTAGGAAGAAAATTACCTTTTTTCCCCCTCCCCCCTTTTTTCTTTTTCTGCAAGAACACTGTTGAGGTTTGGCTGAGGTTGTACTTAGTTTGCTGGCTAGACAGATTACCAGCGGGCTACCTGTAAGATTGAGTTGTTCCTTGTAAAACTGGATAAACCAATTAAACAAATACAAATTTCCTTTTGTCTGTTTTGAACACAAGAAAACTCATGTTTTCTATTTATTAGTGTACACTCCTTTGCAAAGTCTTATTCTGCCGAATGCACCTTGTTTGTGTGAAAAATATTCATGACGAAACACTGGTAATCATCTTCTCAGAGAGATATTATTGCTAACTGCACTGTCATCCTCCACTGTGTATATTTTCCTGATATCAAGTCATTCAGCTTACTAATATGATTTTCTACCCATCAATGAGTTCTACATAAAATCATTGATTTTCCTTTATTATATCATAAGATACTTTTTTTTTCCATCTTAAAAATGATAGGAGCCAAAATTGCTTGTAAGAGGTTAGAGAATGAATACACACATTCCCATTCCTATGGGGGCATAAGCTTTCAATAGTGTAAGTTTAGCCAGAATTAGAATTAGTCTAAGCGTATGTTTCCTAAGCATTTTTTTCTTTCTTTCCTTCTCCCCCCCTCATTGACTCATTTATCTGGACATCTGACAGCTCAATCAAAACAGTTGTTCAACTGCCTTGTCCAACAGAGAAAGAGAATGCAGAGACTATTGCTCCTTTGCACCTAACAGTTGCTGTTCTCTGACTTACAATGCATGTAACTCTGAAAGTATGCACTAAATCTGATGCACATTTGTAGGCTGGGCTTTCCTTGCGCATGAAGATGCACATATAGCCAGGTAGATGCTATAGATCCATCTTCTGATAAATCTGCCTATAGCTTAATAGTTTCAGTGACTTTGATAGAGCCACTTGCAGTTAGTCATTGAAAATGACTAAATGAGAAAATGTAGGGTACTAAACAGAATTTAAAACTTACTTTTTCTAGGGGCAGAGAACTCAATCATTAAGTCAAACCATGTTGGTGCACTCAAAAAAAGAGAAACTCTTAAGAAGTTCCACTTGTTAAAGATGACTTTTTAAGCTGGACTTTTTTTTATCTTGATCTTTTCAGTAGGGTAAGGTAGTCCATCCTGATTTCTGCTCTTGCCTGAACAGGTTCCTGTTATTTTAAAGCTGGTTCAAATGTCCATACACATCAGAGATTTCTCTATACATCATGGTCAGAGTGACCTAGTGTGTATATAGCTTTCATCAGATGGTTTATGGGTCTCTGTGTCCATCAGTTTATTCCAACTGCGCTCTGTGAGAAATGACTACAAAAAGCAAGTTTATGTACAGTACAAAGTAATACAAAAAGTTTTTAGGGGAATCTGTAACATAATGCAAAACATTTTAGAAGTCTAAAAATCAAAACATTGGAAAACTACAGATGCAGATATATCCTACATATAGCATCACTCTCTGTTAAAGCCTATCATAACAGTCCATCTTGTTTGAATCCCTTAATCTTCATAATGTAAATAAACTAGATTCATCGTAATGATCATGCAATCTATTTGTTTTTAAATAATAAGAATGATCATTAATTTTTTTAAAAAAAGCACCTTATAAAGAAGGTGCACCTTTCCCAATCTCTTTGTATGCTTCATTCTTCTTTCTTTTTTGCATTTTGCACACATACAAGCAAACACACCAAAAAATTTTTTAGCCAGACTGAGACCTCTTCTACTGCTTTAGCCTAGAGCAAAAAAGCCTGTTGCTGAGTTATGAAGCACTGGAAACAGGCGTTTATAATGAAAATGTCAGTGACACTAAAATAACTTCCAAATCATGTTCCTACAAAACATGCGGTAGTTCTTATTGCACATAGAGCAGTTCTATTCTGTTTTCTTTGCTCTTTAGCTTCTTTAACTGTCTCTTCTTTCTGACTGATAAAATCTCCTACATCATTCCAAATCTGTCTTATGTCTTCCTGTTCTCAGATCATAATCCGTGTTCTAAGAAAATATGACATGTACAATGTGAAAAATATTTTCCTTTCCCCTTATTTCTACAAGGCACAAGAAACATGTTCTAGAGAAATTACTGTCAAATTATCTGTCATTTCTTTGTGTATCAGCCATTGCACTGTCGTGAATTCCTAAATTAATATAAAATAACGGCTTTCTGTTTATAACGTTAACTGAGATACACTTTTTTATCCCTCAATGTCATGCAAAATAAATAATTCTACCTATGGAATCATCTATAGATGTGCTCCAATGGCCCCCAAATCAGAGCCCGGTTTATTGCTTTACCTGATTCAGAGAGCTACATCTCTGTTTTTCCCTCTGAGCTTGCTATTGTCTAAGTCCCTTCTTTTGGCTCTTCTGAGATGCTTGTGTACATTAAGAGCAGCAGAGCTTGGTGATGCACCCTACTGTTCAGCCAGCTTGAATGTTGCTAGGTACCATGCTGTTCTCTTTCATCCCCTTAGGGAAGTTTCTAGCTAGTTAGTCCTACAGATATTATTCCAGGCTCTAGGGAGGATTTTTTTTTTTTTTTTTTTTAATAGTTTGCGTGCTTCCTCTGATATGGTGTCATGGTTAGGGCTAGAAGATCTGGCTTTAAATCTTCATGATATTTCCTTAAGTGTATGAAGTTTTATGTTGGCTTTCCTGAGAGGCTGACTGTATACTAAGATTGAATAGAGATTTTCCTTAGCTGGAGAGTGATTCAGGCAACTGCCCCTCATGAATTGCACAGTGCAAAAGTAAACAGGCTCAACAGAGGAGGTGAATCAAGACAGTAACTTTTCATCAGTCTTTCCAACCATAATGATTCTATGATTATGATCAACTGAAGATTAATATGGCAACTCTGAACAAAAAGTAAATAAATTAAGGTTGAGTAGAACATACAAAAGAGTTTCCAGCAGTGAGTGCAGCCTAAAAGAAGCAAACAGAATAGAATGGCATAATTTGTGATGGAGGCTGCATACAGATACATGGATGCATGGGAGAGGTTTGTGAGGCTATCCCAGGCAATACACTTAGCTCTTCTGATCAGCTATGAGAACACTATATTGACTGTTTATCTGCTACAAAAATGTCATTATATCAGTTATTTGGAACTATCAATACAGTTTCTTAATTGCATAGTAAAACTTCAGATTAGATCTTCCCTGGTTATGTGGCAGACTAAGAAGTGCAAAGTGAGTTTGTGCACACCACCAGCGGTACTGCATCTGCAGCTGTTGGACCTAATTGTCAAATAGGGCAAAGTGACTAGAATTTCACACCGCCTAAGTATTGAGAATTTCCCTCAGACAGACTCAATATCAAAGGCTGGGAGAAATCCTAAAGGCTTCTTTTCAAACACAGGTTCTCCTGAGCTGCTCTATCCTACAGAGCTAGACAATAGAAAAAGCAGAAATTAGGCATACTGACTATACAAAAATATTAGGTCATGGATAAACCAATTTCCGCTACTAACAGGCAATGCATTTTACTGAAATATCAACACAGAAAGTAGTAGATCATAACATTTGTGTCATATATTCTCTTCATCTTACCTAGCAGACTGTCCTTCATGAAATGAAATTGAAGGAGAAAAGTAAAAGAAATTTAGACTCTTATTCTGCAATATCAAATTATGTATGATAATATGTATGGTTACTCAATAACTACTTGTTATTTAAGAGGAACAATGTTCCTAGAACAGACATTTCTGATGATATTACTCCCACTATTAACATTTACAACTGCAAGGACTGTGTATCCATATCAAATTCAGTTAAGATGTTTAGAGAATGGAATTTCTATCCTAAAATTTCAACATTTGTTTTCATCCCAAAAGAGTATTGAGATGTAAAATATTGAAAATATCCATGAAAAAAAAAATAGGAAAAATTTTTTTGGAAAATGTCAAGATGAATGGTGTAGGAGTTTTTGTGTTTTAAGGGCTTAATAAGGTAGAGAGCTTAGCGAAAGTAGATGATATAGTATAGCATAGGGCATAGAGCATAGGGCATGGCGCTCAGAAGATCTCGCAATGTCATGGGAGGTAGGAGCATAATTAATTTATGCAGTTTACTGATAACCCCATGCCATACAAGGCGAAAAGTAGAAATTAGTCTCCTGATTGGGCAGTAGGTGAGTTTCCGCATTCTACTGGAGTATTTAGGCAGACTGAACTCCGCAATAAACGCCATTTTGCCGCATCCCCCATATTAGTGTCTGTGCTCTAGGGCCCTGGCGTGAGGACAACCCCAGGTCAGTCCAGCTAGCAGACGAGGCTTGCCGACCCCCGTTGGCAACAGAATGGCTTTGATATTTTCAACTGATGTGAAATGTTTCCCTTTGAAAATCAGAATAATTTACATTATTGATTATTACTGAGATGCATTTTCCTGTATTACTCAGATATCAGAGCTATCTGTGGATCCGCTGAACAGACACCATGCTCGTGATACTGTTGAAAGCATGTAAAACATGTTTCCTTTATATTCTCAAGGAGAGGGAAGAAAGGACACAAATCTGGTACTCTCCATTACCCACCATTTCCCTTCATGAAAAAATATCAGATTAATTCTCTTTCTTATAGCGCTTACTTCTATACAGTAGAAGTCTTAATGACTTGGAAAGGATAAACAGTATTTTTATGCTTACTGTACTTGACTTTCCTTTTTTTTTTTTTTTTTTTTTTTTTTTTTTTTTTTTTTTTTTTCCTGCATCTTCTCTGGAACAACTGCTTGTCATTATGTGGAGACATAAATGTCCTCTCCAGTTCATCTGAAACAAAAGTCCAAAAGCTATTTGCAGTTTCCTATTTTATTCAGGAAACAAGAAAAGCAAGTGAGTGGGAATTTGAGAGCTCAAAACAAGCTTGTTGGGTTTTCTTGACATCTTTTGTTTTGAAATACTGCCTGGGCTAGAGCTTGGCCATAGTACCCAGATGAGGCCATTTTATGCTATTATTCTGTTTAGCTCATTGGAAATAGCAAGTGTTACAAAATTGAATGCTTTAAATATGAAGTCTTGGTGATTCGACCACTTAACTTTAAAAGCACTGCTCCATTCCAGACAATAACAATTATATCTCTTTTGCTGAACTCAGTGTAAAGCAGAACATAAAGCTCAATCTGTTGCTACCCATTAAGTAACACGTACCACATTTTGTCATTTAAGAGCTATCTTCAGAGTTCAGGCCTTATTACCTTGGTATGATAATTATTTGGCAATTCATCATGTTTCTATCCAGCTACAGTATTATAACACTCTTTTAGTGATGTAATAGTTTCTAAGACTCCTGTGGCATATGCCAAGAATATGAAACAGTTTCAAACCCCTTTAGCATGACTGAAGCTCTTCCCTCTTCTCCATGCAGCCTGCCCCTCCACCACACTCTGAACACACTAAGTTGTAGAGCACTGAGCTGATCATAAATATCGAACTTGGATCATCACTCTCACCAGACTGTCAGATCAGGCTTATCATACATTAAGGAACAATATGTTGCTACTTTAAAGAATTTTACTTGTGGAAGTGACTGTTAAAATTTAGGAAATGTAAAGATCAGACAGGGCTTTAAGTCACACTTAAGGTCCCCATGGCATGGACAGAAATCTGTACAATGAAATATGAACATCGGAAATACCTACAGTCACATTTTATTTCTAGTCAGAAGAATAGTTAAAGTATTACTGCTTATATCCAGCCAGGTGAAGAACTTCAGGAATAAATTTCCTTGATACTCTACATTCAGTAGGTCCTTTTCCTTCAGAATCTATCATTTTTTTGATGTCTGGAAAGGCAGAAGGAAGAGGGTAAAAAAAGAAGGGAAATGAAGTCAGCTTGGAGCCAAGATACGTGCTAAAGGAAATGCTGCTAAAGGCAGTCAAGGAAAAAAAAAATAGACTTAAAATTACTGGCATTCTTTGTGAAAAAAAAGAATTTGTTCAGTGGGCAAAAACATTCCCAATTTTCAGCTACATTATGACTACTCACAGCATGGCTTGATAATCAGAATTCCATCATAGATATTTCAGTTTAAACAAATACACAATTTACACAAATATACAAAAATGCTCAAAAATATTTTGACAACTACTTGAGCCTCCATAGCCATTCTGTTACTATTGCAATGACTCTTCTCACACCTAGTCTGCTGTATGAGGCCAAGGAGAGTTTCCTTTTATCTCTACACAGGGATGTTCCTCAGCTGGTATATACGCATATAACTGAGAGTCTGCTGAAAAGTGAAGCTCTGCTAATCTATACCATCTGAGAAGCTGTTCCAACATAGCAAGAATAAAACTTAAGTCAATTTTTGCTGTTATGAAAATCGGACTTTATTAACCAAAGTATTTTATGACAACTCATTTTATTTAGTTAGAAATGTTTAATAAAGACCAGACTGGGTCATTATACTCATGTAATCATTATAATCTTATTGGATCACCCTCATAACATCCAAAAATTCTAGCATGAAATGTGTGGTTGAATTAGAGCATAGAATTTAGGAAGACATCTACTTGTGATTTAAACCTCTGACTATCAGAGTCTGTACTACAGTCATCAGTTGCCTGTTCCAACAGATTAATTATTTTTTCATTTTTTACCTAATTTCAATTTCCAGTCATAGCATCTTATTATGCCTTTGCCTACTAAGTTCAAGTATTTCTCACATATAACATATCTTGTCTTCAGCTATTAGGGCTATGGCAAACAAAGAACTAATGGATAGGAATACGTTTTTTTCTAAGATAGTCAAAGTTTGATAAATTTTCCAGTGTAATAAAAGATCTGATGATAAATAAGGAATTGTACTCTTCAGGACTATCAATTTTAAGCACATGATTGCCTAATAGAATAAAAAGGTGTCTTAATGTAGGTGTCTGTTAATTTATGTTAGGAATCACAAAAAAAGCACCTTATTAGGACAGTGTTAATTTTGTTTTAGCTATTATGTGACCTTAATGGAGGAAAAATAGCTATATATTTTGGAATGAATTAAAAATACACTTATTTTCAATGTATTGATTTTTGAAATCACTAACTGATGGCCTGACCTTGCTACCATTTTTAGTAACGTCAAAACTCATGTGATTTCTGTGGATCTGGAGAAACAAAATGAACATTCTGGAAGCATTGCCTAATGTCCAGATCACCTTCCATTTTGCTACTTGGGTCATATATATAAAAGGTGAACATTTCACAGAAAGCTTTAGAATGAATCATAAATATTGTGTTGTGCATAAAGAAAAAAAAAATCTGATCACTACTGTTTATCAACTTACTGCAGCCTTTGAAGAATGAGGATTACTAGTGGTGATACAGCCATTTTATCCTCTTTTTATTGCTGGATGCTATTACTCTTTCCTCTTAAACTCACGTAACTGCTGAATGCCTTTATAGTCTTTTTCCACTCAGGAGAGGGAGTAATGTTATTTAATATTGCTTCCAGGCTTTAGATGGAACCACTTTTTATAACTAAAAAAAAATATTTTAAATGATTCTATATTTTATATTGTATCAATCTTTACAGAGTTGGCTTTGCTCCAGCAAATGAATTTATCAGACTTGAAAGTTTGTGTTCTATGAGCGGTGTCATAGCAAACTCTTCAAAACTAAAGACCCTGGCATTGATGGATAATCAGATTTTTGTAGTAATATTAAATTAAATTGCATGGACCTAAAAAGTCCGTGCAAAGCTTGAAAATAAGCAGTGCCATACATCCATTTTTAAACAAAGTCCTTCATTTGCTAGCCATTGAACTCTATCCTCCTTTTTTTCTCAGAAGTATCGTGTTGATAATGAGATTGACACAAAACACTATGATTTACTTGAAAGTGCCTGCATTTTAAGGAATACCAAGTAGTTTCATCTTTTTTTTTTTCTAAGTGATGTGCAAATTCAATATGTCCTTACTTCCCAAAAGTCATTTTTCCTAATAAATGTTCTTGAGCTAGTGCTATGCCCCATGTGGTTTTAAATAGACCAATAGTAAGCCATGATTTATAGCAATAGCTCGAGTTAACTATTCGTCTAGATGACATCATCATGCTAAGCCTTCAGCTCCTCGCACGGATTTAAGAAGTGAAGCCTGCTTCACAGCAGATAGAAGAAACATATGGTGAATTTTATTAGTCTTCTGAGGCAACTTAAAAATCCCAGGGACTTTTGTGATTGCTTTCTTTCCTATTATATCCGCAACATTATAGAAACCATACCTAGTGTAGGAGAACGATGAGGAAGATGCGGATTATCCTTGCATGCAGAAGGTATATTATGCAGTTAGACCTCGGTGCCACACTGAGAGGAAAACTCAAACAATAAATGCCACAAAGCATGTGAGCAGCAGGGAGGCATGAGTACAGTCCTGCTAAAGTGCTCCAAAGTGAAAATCAAAGCAAGCAGATAAAAGCAGACATTGGTCTGGGCTTTTTAATCAGGCGCCTGGAGCAAAGCGAAGGCAGGAATGATAAATCTGTGGCTATGTTATGGCACAGAGGGAGCACTGCAGTCGATCAGGTCAATGTTTATGTTAACTGTGGTGGAAATCATTGAACATTCACCTTTCACCCTTGCAAATGAATCAGCAGGTTAGAAACTGTAGTTAATTTATGAAATAGCATGCAATCTCACTAACGATGCGGATGGAAACTGAAAGGTAGGCAATTTGAAACAACCCATGTTTTAGATAAACTGTGGATATAGCCATACACATAATGTGAATGTGAGCTGGCATTTTGAAACATCCATTTGCAACAGAGTAACGGGCAATTAGAGGGAAATGCACAAATTTGGGCTGATGTTAGATAGCAGCACTGATACTTAAAGCTCTTAGAGAACTGCTTTTGTGATGAGCTGAGCTCCTGAATCTAGTGGCTGAGCTGCAGATGCACAAGTTAGAGGTTTCTGGCCTCTAAATAAGCTTCCAGAGTAAAACAGAGAATACACGCTTATTTTGAAGATTATCTTGGGCAGACCAAGGCAGTTCTTAGGATTTAGAAAAGTCACAGGCAGTGTTCAGCAGGTGACGTTACAAGGGGAGGTGTGTGATGGACAGCTAAGACGCATGAGCTATGAGCAAGCTATGGAAGCTGCTGCTCACCTCCATGATGAACTGCGAAGAGATAGGGAAGCAGTAACCCCAGAACCTGCCTTATCCTGCTCACCAGCTCCCAAGTGCTACCAGTGGGGTCCTCTCAAAGACCCTTGAGGACATACACATCAGCCAGTTCACTGTCTCAAGGACTTGCACAAACTGGCACAAAACAAACCAAGTTCCCCATGGCAGAAACGAAATGTTTCAAGAGATTTCAGGCCTCTTTGGGAACACGACACCTCCCCGCAGAGCTCGGCACACTCCTGGCAGCACATTGTCTCCACGGCAGGCAACACAGGGAAACATGATCACTCCACTGGAGCTGATGCACGATATCACAACAATATTGCCAACTGCTTTGCTGAGTTTTCTCCGAGTCTTAAGTCAGTCAGCTCTGTCTCCTCCCAAAGTGGCAACACTGAGTTTTCAGCACTGTAGCATTGTCTGCTCTCAATTTTAAAGATTTTTGTATTTCTCCACATTTAAATTCCCCAATGCATGCCTTTTGAAGATCACCAATTCACAGTATTTAGATCATAGATACCATCTACCACAAGCCACTACCAAGTCTAAGACAGATATAAATAGCATTGCTGCCATGCTGAAGGCAAAGAACTGAGGTAGATTTATGTTTAAGTTGAAAAAAAATGGAAGATAGAAAGAAAAATCTGCAAAGTTGCTTCGTGTAAGATGCTTACCTGAATCATCCACCCTCCACTTTCACAAGCATCATATAGTTTGCTATCTAACAACTAATACAACTAATGCCAAAAGAAGCAGATGAACACAGCTGAAGCTGATACAGAGATTACTTGGATTAATTCTAGATACCTTCTATTTTTTGTTTCCTGCCTGAATTGAGGTGGCACTCATTGAGCATAACTGTTCATCATGGAGCACACACAAACTGCAGGAGGAAAGAGTCACTTTGACACAATCTTCATGGTTATATAAAGAAATCCTATGGTGAGACATATACCTTGTTTAAAAAAAAAAAAAAAAAGCATTTATTTATTTATTTATTTATTTATTGCTAAGCCTAGGCATTCAGGACAAAACCAGGAGGAAAATCAGCTCCATTATCTAGAGCTATCAGTACAATGAAAGGTACAGCAAAGCACTGCAACCAATTTGAAAACAGGTGTTGAGTAAATAGGTTTCCACCCAACGAACAGGTCATTGTGTAAATTGCAAATAGTGCAGTCCTGCCAGATGCAATGTAATGATCTGCAGGATATTAAAGACAAAAGATGTCATGTCCTCATTTTGCAGATATAGTTTGACATGCTGCAATGATTTATATATCTTGAGGCCAAGCATCTGACGCAACAACCTCTGTATAAGTTTCAATCAGTATGAGTGGATAAACGTTGTCACAGGTTATGGAATCTACCTTTCTAAGTAAGTCCCACATTTAGAAAAGGACTAAACGCAACATCTATCAGAAAAAAAGAAAAAGAGGAAAAAGACTTTCAGGGCAGAATGTCCATAAACGAGAAAAATACATTTTGATTAACAACCTCATCTGTTATAGGGTTTCTTTCACATTATCATTGAATGTTTACTAGAGAAAGGATCCTGTACTGGATGCAGCAGAGGCTTGATTTATTATGACATACTAAATAATTCTGCAGCCCAAAACAAACAAACAGAAAAAAGAACAAAAACAAAACAAAACAAGCCAACAAATGAACAAAAAAGTGGATTTCAATCCTTTCAGTTCTAAATTATGATTATGGATCTTATCATTTATGAAAGGAATTTGGGTTTAATAAATTACCATAATGGCTTTTATTTTTTTTTTTAATTTGCAATGATTAGGAGAGATGCAAAGCAGCTGATACATGAAGTCTTTTGTGCTTGAATCACTGCCAACAGTGAAGCAGGAGTTGAAAGTCAGAGGAACAAGCTTTTGTGTTAACCCAAGAAGATGTTATGGGATTCCAGACTCTGATAATCATATGATACAGTCATAGGCTTTACATTAGCAATATTGTAATAGAAATTCCTTGTAATGTTAATTACAGAAGAAATATAGAATTTAAAAAAATATTAAAATCTACAGTGAACCTATAAAATTAATCATATGAGCACCTAACAGATAGGGCACAGACAAGTAGATACCTGAGTCACCTACACTGGCACTGCTATCTGCATGTTTCTTCCATTTTCCGGGTAGTTTGTTTACTCACAGTTTTGAAATGAAGAATGTATTAAATTCAGTTTTACTTTTTTTCTTTTGATAATTGTCTTCTTTCATCACTCCATTCTCTTCTTAGAAATTTCATGAATATCTAAGATTAACACAGAAATGAAGTTATGAATTTAAAATATACAGCAATCAGGAAATTAATATGTTAGCATTTCCTTGCAAAGACTAATTCTGATATAATAAATATGCTGTATATTCTGCAGGAAAGCATTTCAGAGTATGGCTAGTAATCCAAAATACTACAAACCCTAAGTACAGTGTGACCATGTCAACGTTGCCATGGGAATTTTAGCACTACAGTTCCTTTACCAATATGCATTTGATTTCTCATGCAAATATTGTATTAATTATAGTAGACAGGATTTTTAACTGCTCTAAAATCATATAGTTGGACTCAAACTATTGATTTTTCTCCTTGATTCTCAGGAGTTAAAGCTCTGCTTTACTGTATTTGGCAATTACCTTGTCTTTCCTTATCCACCAATGCACCACATAAAATGGTAACTCCTTTTGCATTGCTGGGACACACATATATCAATGCTATTTCATTCACTAAGTAAAAATGGTAATAGGCTATGGCCCAAGATAGGACAAAGTTACTGGTGTTCTCAGAACTTACCTTCTCTTCATGAATGTAATTACAAAACAAGGGTAATGGACATAAAAATATGTGGACACCCTAATATCCATTTTTGAAACTAAGCAAATTGAGGTGGTGACTTTCCAAAAAGCTTTTTTAAAAACATCACTGCCCCGCAATGGTATTGCAGATCAAAAAAAAAAAAAAGAGTCTCAACAAGATATGAGCAGTGAAAATGAGATTCCTGTGGTGAACCATTCTCAGAATAACAGAATTTGGCTGGATCTGGATATCTGACATCATCCGTGCTGAATTATGAATTTAACCTCCAATTCTGCATATTCAAAAACTCCAAGTGAAGTAGCTTGCCTTTGACACTAGAAAACCACAGAATTTTCTCCATCCAGCTTTTATACATGAAAAAAAAAGGAATTCCTATCAGATAGAATCAGATGGAATAAATTAGAGTCTTTTGAAGGATGTAATATTTACTAAATTTTAAAAAATTCTCATTAGACAGGAGTGAAGTTCTATTCAGAAGTAATGGCAGCTTACAAAGCTCTGAACAGTGCTATTTTTGATTCAGAAACCAGACAGAGTACAAGCTATGATCACTTTAGTTTTGTTCTGAAGATGCACATATAAGGACAGGATTTTTCACTATCTTCTAATCAAACAAGGTCAAACCTCTCTCTTCCTTCTGCCTCCCACGTTGTGATAAAATAAATTGCCATCAAGTATGTTATTTATTATCTGCTGCAGTACGACACTTCTGTGAACTGACTACTCCTTCAGTGGTAAGTAGCTTGCCCATTGACTTATTTCATTCACAGTGGTTTATAGTGGTTTAACATAAATATTATGTATGGTAGATCTCTTAAGTGACATTCATTCATCAGTCTAAATCCTTCTTTGAAAATCCAGATATGCTTTAAGTAAACCTGTTCAAGAAATAATGTAACTAAACCTGTTCAAGAAATAATGTAACTAATAATAAATAGTATAATAAAGTTGACCTTCCAAACAGTGTCTATAAGGGCAAAATCTCAAATTGCTCAGCCAAAAAAATGGTGGTGAGTTTTAAACGTATATCCAAAAGATCTTAAAGAAATCAAAGGCATCACTCAGATTTCATAAGTATATGAAAAAGCAAAGCTCAGAGGGGAAACTTTGTTTTGAGTTCAGCCAGCCAACCTGGTAAGCTTTGACTCCTTGTCAGAGAATGCATCCTTTACCTCCAAAGAAGATCTTCTGGCAGGTTAAACAGGTACTTATTCATAATCTGTAGTAACTACATGGAACAAACAGTACACTTACTGTTCAGAAAAAAACCTTGCTTGTACTTAATGAAAGGATGACTTAACTGATTTCATGAATTTTCAGACTGAAAAGGACGGGGGACAGATAAACACCAAGATTTGGGCTGAAACATTTCATGTTTATTACTCAGCAGACAAATAGCCAGCTCTATAAAGACTTTTTACAAATTGTATTATTTCTTATTCATGGAAACAAAGCTGGAGAAGCTTTCTCTTTGGAAAAATATTTGTGCACATCTGCACTCATACAGCTACAGATCATATCATAAATTTTAGTTGCTCTTTACTTTCTTGGCAGCCAAGAATAGTATGAAAGCATCTTGCTTGCATGTGCTAGAAAAGCTTTTACTCTATTGATTAAAATTAAGATTTATTACTCAGTGGCTAAATATACTCATTACATTTTTACCATATATTCGATTCACCACTTTTGCTTCCCTAATGCCAAAACAAAACAAAGAAAGAAAACCCTTCTTTTTTTTTTTTTTTTTTTTGTTTGAAGAAAGAATGGACTATTCTATAATTATTTAGAAGAAAATCTTGTTAATAATGATTCTGCATTATAAATTTTAATTTTCATTAATTTTAGGAGAAATTTAGGTATTAGTATTCAAATTACATTATAACAACACATTCTTTCTTTAAAATCTTCAGTGGAAGCCAGTTTCAATTACTCATGAACAGCAACAGTTCAAAGGATTCAAAAGTGCTTAAGGGAATGGAGAGTCATCTTCTACTTGTCTAACATGAAGGCAAACAGGGCTTTTTTTTTTTTTTTTTTTTTTTTTTTTTTTTTTTTTTGATAAATAATGCCAAAAAATTGGAATTGTTTGCAAAATGTTTGATAATTTTCTTCATGAAGACAGAAAGAAACAACAACAATTGAAGTAAGCACACACCGAGACTTTTTCTCTATTAAAAGGCTCCATTACAAGGCTTCTTCTGATTGAAAAATCACAACTTCCCCTAAAAAAAAAAAACAGTTTATTTAAATGCTCCTCCCTGTTCAGAGAATTTCCTTTTAAACCAAGACCAAATATTTTTTCTTATTTCCTGCCCTAAAAATATTGTTCATGCACTGACAACTACATTTAAGTCTTCATTATGAGATACATATCAGAGCAAATATATTTTTTTTTCCTCTTTCATTTACAAGGTTTAAGGCCAGCAAAAACTACTATGTTATTTGACTTGTCCCCAGTATATCACAGATCAGCCAACCTGATCCAGTAAAAAAGCCCAGTCTGAGCTATAGCATAAGTAGTCTTAAGATCATCCCTAATGCCTCTAGAAGTCTTTGTCTAGCAGTTAATCCCCCATTTACATTCTGCACTTTATTTCTCGTCTGAACCTGCCTCATGGTCATTTTGGGGAATATTCCTATTGGATGCACTGTCATTACCTGCATGAATACAATGCATTGTACCATATTTCTCTATGGATATTTTCTCATCAAAATAACCAGGAACTTATTACTGCATTAGCAGGAAGTGCAAGCTGAAATAAATTTTAGCAACAGGCCAAAAACATCTCAACATTGCCATAAATACCCTAAAAGAAAGCTTTAATGTTAACGAGTATTTATGAAAGATTTTTTCTTCTCAACCCCACCTCAAATGATTCCCTGTAGCATCCAGAAAACCTTTCTTAAAATAGTAATATGCTATTTTTAACAAAATGATGGAACTATAATATATGCAAAGATGATTTGTAGATGTCAATTTAATATCACCCGTGATTATAAACAGTAAAAATCATGATTGTTTATGTATTGCAAGGCATCACCACAGGTCTGAGTAGAAGCTGTCTCTAAATCCTAATTGTATGAACTCTATCCTGAGATGTAAAAAGGATTTATATATTTGCTCTTAATAGCTTTATTATTGTTGTTATTATTATTATTACTTTCACATTTCTGATATACATACTAAGTTTGAATTCAAATGTAACATAGGCCATACTAGGAATCAATGAATTGAATGTATTAGGAATAATGAATGTATTAGGAATACGCACACACAGTTATTTAGGATATGTCAAATGAGTCCTATCACATACTTTACATATCACAAGCACAAATGAGTTTTCTTCCAGCTATATCAGTAGGCAGCAGCTAAGCACATATTCAGGCATTTTGTTCTGCAGGCAGGATACGTGATATCCTCCTGGTCAGCGTGCTGGTTCCAGAGATAGGCTTGTTATGCATCCCTAGCCACAATACAAGTTAACATTCAAGGCCCTCAGTTTCGAGGCAGCCAGAGGCTGAACTCATTGGTGAGATAAATTATCCCACCCCTGGGGGAAAGAAACAAGCCACCTGTCACTTGTCAAAGAACCAGCACTGGTATGATGGTACCTAATGTCCTTCCATCCCACCTGCGGGCAAAGTGCCTGTTATGAAAGCATAGCCATGGATACATGCAACAACAAAAAAAAAAAATAGGTGAGGATGTGAAGGAGTTAGATAAATTAGATCAGGTACAATTAGTAGCAAATTGTGCTGGCCCTGGAGTTTTTAAAAAGAACTTTTAAAGCCACGGTGGCTTCTTTTTTCCCTCACCGAAATGCAAAGGGAAACACTTGGATGCTTATCCCAGAGAGGTTGTGGAGTCTCCTTCTTTGGAGATCTTTAAAACCCGCTTGGATGCAGCCCTGTGCCACGTGCTCTAGGTGACCCTGTGTGAGCAGGGGGGTTGGACTCGATGACCTCTGAGGCCCCTTCCAACCTTCGACATTCTATGATTCTATGGTTCTATGATTCTATGATCTCTATGAAAGCTGAAGCTTACCTTTCACAAGTCAGCTCTCCGCTGCTTATTGTAAGGCTGATGCTCTATTTGCATTGTGTTCTTCTGAGGTTTGAGAATTGTTTTTTTTTCAGTCAACTGTAAGCACTGAATCAAGGCCACATGCCACTCTGAAACAAGACATTTTTTATCAGTCTTTACAATTAATCAGATCCAGATTAGCGGCCACAGGAGCTACAGTGATTGCACTATGCTCTATTGGCATTATGAGGAGAGTTTCAATGAGTGCCTCTTCAAATTCAGCTCCATTTGTGCTCCACATTAATAATGACTTCAATTGACTGAAACCGGCAAAAAAATATCCAATTAAGTGTCATTACATGAGTTCGGTTAAATGCCCGCTTTGAAAAGTCTCTCTGAAGATATTAAGTTTCAGTGAGTTTACTGCAACATGCTGTGACTGAATGTTTAATTCTTAAAGATGCACTGTCATTTCAAAGCTGCAACTATATGCAGCCCTAGGTTAGCTACTAGATTTTGAATTATATGATTCCTCTTGCCCAGAAATGCAATAACACAGTGACCATCACTGCCACAGCACAAAAGACAAAAGAAAACAGAAGAAATAAACAAACAACATTAAAAAATATCCCTGAAAACAGATTAAATGCAGTGTAGCTTGTCTGTGTCACAGCTTCAGGGAGAAAGTATGCGAAACAAAGCATTAGCCTTATATATAAACTTAGACATATGTCTTGCCTATTCTGCATTCAGATTGTAGTCACAAACTCACAGTGTAATACAAGCTGAAATGGCATATCGCAACATAATGCGTTTTTGTCTGACTAACAGTTAAATGTTTGTTTAATCCTTTATTATACTGCAAAAAATGCAGACTTGATTCTTGAAGCTGATAATGTCTCTAAAACTATAGAATGACAGGGCATTAAAGACTAAACAAAGAAAGACAAAGAAAAATATGCAATAAACCTGAAACGTGTTGAGTCTATACATAATTGAGAAGCAAGTGAGGCAATGGTCAGTGTCTTACAACTAAACAGCAAGAGGGGAACTTTTTTTAATGTCTTAGATATGTCAATAAAGTACTAAAGTTATTCAGTTCAATATCACTTAGTCTAGAAAAAGTTCCAACAAGAGTAGCTCAGGAACTGGAAAAAAAAAAGGCAGTTAAAAAGATTCCAAGATGGTATTGGTGTTATTTAGGGCTTAGACTTTTCTGTCTATAGTATTTTTATATTTCTTTTGCACAAAGATACAAGGTATGTTTCAAGAAGCTTTAGATCAAAGAACACAAAGGAATGGGACACTGATGAGTTCACATGCTTTTATATTTAATATAAGGGCCAACTCTCCTCCTCTAACGTTCAACCCATCCTTTGTTAATTGCTTGAAAAGGTATAGTCATCACGTCGTAGCTTACCCTTTGAAGTGGAGTTTGATAGAAAGTAATGGAGACCTTATCTTTTTCATTTAAAGAGAATTCTTAGGAAGAAAATAAGATTAAACAGGGGATATTTTCATGAGAAGCTGTCACACAGTCAATGAGAAACTGAACATCAGACAAACATGAAACATTAGTTTTGAAAGACCTCTAAAAGGAGGCCAAATGGACTTTGCACTTTATTTTGGTTCCTGTCATAGCAAAATGAACCATAGACTTTTCCCTTTAAAATGAAAAGTGGTGTATCGTAACTTACCAAAATACACGATTGAAATTAATGCGTTCAGAAGAGCAGATGGCTGTGCCTTCAAGTGGTCTCCCCTTGGATTTCCAAATAGCGGAACAAGCAGGAGGGAGAAATACAAGAGACTTTATCAATGTGTACTCATACCGCTTAAATTTGGAGTTTTAGAATGAAAAATATCTAGCACAGTAGAAAAATTCTGAATTTGTAAACATTTTAATGCAATTTTCATTAGTTACTTAATTTTGGTGGTCAAATATGTGCTGGATTTGCAGCCCTTTGCTTCTTTGCTTTGGATTCTTCATCATTATCCTTGCACTTGAGAAAGGGTTATACTCTTTCCATGGACCTACATGTCAGGAAAAAACATGGCTGTCTGTTAACTTTGAAGTGCTGTTGTAGGAAGAATATTACTTCAGTCCTTCACGGCTGTCCTGGCTTCCAACTGATTTCTTACTGACATTAAAAGTGACCTTTAAAAGGTCAAATGGTTTGGTTCCTTGTTTCCCTAGAAAATGCCACTTTCCCAGCATGAGACCTCAGCAGCTGCAACCGGATCAGTCACTCAGCTCTCTGTTCTCTTTTTCACAGACAGAGAGATTTCTTAATTCCAGAACTCACCTCATTTTGTCTTGAAGAAGTTAGCTTTGCAGAACAGCTGGCATACTCTTTTCCTGAAGTAAACAGAGGCATAAAAAATGAGTGAGCTAGGACAACCTGGACTATCAACCATTGCGTGGATTCAATCACTAATAGCGAGCTAATTTGTCTTGCATTGCTTTGGTGTTAATTCAATGACAGCTAGATAATTTTTCTTGCATTGGTTTCATTGTTCATGCAGTAGTTGAGCATTGCAAGTCAGTCATTTAAACTTTAGAAGTGCTTTCCAACGTATATTGTTCTACAATACGATGATTTTACTTTCTCTTAAAATTTCAGATAGATGCCTCTTTATAGCATCTTACTGCTATACTATGGCACATTCATTTAATACAGCATTACTGCAGAATAAGTAAGTGAACTGAGTACCATTTTCTTTGCTGCACTTTGGAAACGATGAAATGCTATACCTCCTTCCTTTCAAGAAGGGACAGCTGATGGTTCTCTATTTTTGCAGTTGCATGTAACTGCACAATAAACTTCAGAGCTGTGATTGAAAACCTCAGCTATACTCATCTCCCTAGGTGCTGTGCATATCAAGAATTGATCCTGGGATTTGTAAATTGAAAGGTTACAGAAAAGCATAGTATGGGCAAACAGCTTTGAGAAAAGATGTTATCTGGCTGTGCAAGCCAATTCAGCCTGTTTTATTAGTCTCCCACAAATATGGCCCCAGATTTGCAAAAGCAATACATTATAAAGGCTAGTTTGAGTGGATCTTTTAAAGGTAAAAGGAAAATAGGAAATGGAAATCCCAGACCATCTGTAGGGGGACAAGTGGAAGGGTTTATGAGGCTGTGCTCAGCCTGGCCATTAAACTTCATAGAGGAGTTGGGTAATACTTTCTTTAGTTTCAATCCAGCCCTAAAACCTGTGGTGAGTGCCTGTTTCTTGCTTCAAACACATTTACGGTTGTGCAAAATAGGTGTAAACATCTCCCAGAAAAAAATGGTCAAATGGCTTTCATCTTAACTTTGAAAATGTTGTAAAGCTAGAAGTCTTCTTACAAACCTGTCCTGCTGGTATCTCATTTAACCAAGCCAAAAAGAAAAAACATGCCACTGCTATCCCCAACCACTCCCCGCTTTTAGTGGGGACTCCCACCAGTGGTGGGGACTTCCACTCTCACTACTTACATCGTACATTTTGGAAATCATGCCGTTTGCCTTTCCCATTGATATTTCCTTGATCAATAGCTAAATAAACACAAGCTCCTGTATCCAGCTTGTTTTAAGTAAGGAAGTGGTGTATGCAGTTGGCTTAAGGATGCTACAGGAATCTATCAGTGTGAAATCAGATCTCAGGGACTGGAGGAGAAAAAAAATAGGTGTCTCTTGGAATACTTTCAGCTAGACTAATCAATCCCAAGGTTTACAGGATTTAATAAGGATTTGATAGGGCTTCTTTATTGTTGCATCTCTGAAAGTTTAGCAAACCATTTGAAAAAGTTAAGCTGGACAAAGCTCTCAAGGCTCTGAGTTTGTAATGCATTAACCCTGACATATTTCATCTTATTTTAACATTTATTATGCCATCCTTATACAGTTCATGTTCTCTCCTACAAATGGGCAAGCCTCTTAAGACTGTATGAACATAGTGTATAAAGTTTGTCTTAACTCAATATATAGCTGGATAATATTATATTACTATTTATCTTAAACATTAAAAACAAATGAAAAAAAACACTGAAAATCAGAACATCATCAAAACAAGTATGAGAGCTGATTCTTGATTATTTTCTCTCCCTCCTGCAAGACATTTAGCCTCATCACCAGTTAGCTAAGAGATAACTGTAAAGGTCTTTACCTAAAGGTACATAAAGGTACATTAATACCTTTAGGAAAAAGGAAAACAAAAAAGTACAGGCATTAATATTGAAAGATAAGGCCAGCATTATGCTGATTATGACTTCAATTGAGGAAAGTACCATTATTTAGGAAAATATTGAAGCTCCTTAAGTATCCCTAAATTCAACATCATGTGTCATCCCATGCACACTTTGCCTTCAATAGACTACTCAAGCCATGTGCTGCAGCCTCATTTGTTCTGTGCCTTTCCAACAGGAAAAGGACACTGGAAAATGTAACAGAAATTTCAGTTCTCTTTTGAAGGAGGTTGTCAATGATATCCTGTTACTTCAGAGAAAGATTAGTGAAAAAAAATCCTTTAAAATATTTTTATTTTCCCCTTTTGATTAAGCAGGAGCCATATGACTCTAATTTATGAGTATTATATTTTCCTACCATTATCAGTTGTTTTCTTCATTCAAAGGTGGTTGCTTGTGTGTATTTTCTTCCACTCTTTGTTTGCTGAACTGACTTTTCTGCAAAAAAAAAATTTACTTTAGAAAAGGTTATAATTATAAGCCATCACACTTATTTTGTTTCTCCCTATAGCTGTTAATACAAAGTTTAACTTGTCTTCCAGGTCTGTCAAATACAAAAGAACAACACTAAAGAATGTGTATTTTTGAAAATTCAAAAGGTCAACTTGGTCATTGCAAGCCTGTCTTATAGAATAATCCCCCTGAAGACTAAAGTAAAGATAATCTAAAATGACATTTTACGCTGTGCGCCAACAAAAAAAAAGTACACAGGTGTAGTCAATATGAGATTGGGATAACAATAATGGAACAGAGGATCAAGAAATACAGTCCTACATTCAGAAAGGAAATGTTCATAAAGAATTTTTTTTTCTCTTTTAATGAAAAATTCTGGTCTGTAAGGATGATGCAAGATTGACGAGTTGGAGAATGTTGATAACCAACAAAAATAAGAAAGTCTTATTTGGCAAAAGAATAAATTAACAGATCACCTAGATACAGCATTTTTGCCAATGAAATTTGAAACTATTTTTAGTGAACAATATATACATGTAATTTGTGTCATTGGTGAGAACAATCATAGGAATGCTAATCTGCTAAATCAAATGAACAGTGGCAAAACCTAGAGTAAGAAGTGTCACTGATTTAAATGGATCTTTTATTTTCTACATGTACCCCTGATTCAATTGTCCTTGTGTTCTAGCAGTGAACACGTTCATAGGAGGCAACTCACAGAATCACAGTTCATACTCAATTGAGTACATACTCAATTTAAGAGAAAATGGGCTTTAAAAAACTTGCCCTTAGGTGAACCTGAGCAAGAAAGAGATTTATATTTTTCAGAAATGTGTTCGAATAGCAAACCTTTGCAGGAAATTCCCTACTTTTCTTTATGACAATCTCTAAGAATAAGATGAAATACGCTTCCTTAGGACTCTGACATATATCCAGCCCAGCTGGATAATCAAGAGAAAGTTCTGCATGCACTGAGATCAACAGCAAGTCTGCCTGTCTTTATGTAAACAGCTCAATCATAATAAATTATTGCTTAATCACAGTTGAGAAAAGCAGAAGTTTTATGTCAGACATGTAGTCTAGGTTTTGATAGTATACATTTAAAAAGTCCGTGCTAACAAGGAAAGGGAGAAAGAATGTGAGCTGTGAAAAGGATCAAATAATACAGAATTTGGACTCAAAAGTCCAGGGTCTTTATTAACTTATGAGCACATACAAAAGAAATCTAGCCATTCTTTTCATAATGAAGTACCTTTCTGGATGAATTTTATGTTGTATAAATGGGTAGAGTTAAAACATGTTTCCTATGAAAGACACTCTATTCTGAGTTATTAGGACTTTTCTCCTTGATGTAATTGGATACTTTTTTATTATATTTAAATGGTGCACAAAACAAAAAAAGAAAGCATAAAAAAGACTTCTTTAACACATACAATATGACTGTTTTGTAAAAAAATAATTCTCAAAAACAGCATAGGTAATTAATATATTGGGTCCCTACAGGCAACAGACTTATGCACCAAAAAATAATAAGGTCTTTATGTACTTTCTTATTCTGTAATTCAATAAAATGTGCAAGCTCTTTCCAGGAGATCCCCAGTGTCCCATGTTTCATATGCCAGTTCTAGGACATAGATAATCATTTTTTATATAGTCATATTCTCACACCTGCATGGAAACCTTTTGAACATTTAATAGTGTTTCAAGGGGAAAGTATACATTATAACAAATTGACATATTTCCTCCAGGTGTTTTTGAATTTCTTGTTTCAAGAGGATTTTTTTGGTTTTTTTTTCTGCCTAGTGGAGGTCTCTTTTTTCAGCAATAAGATACAAACAAGAAAGTTTTAGATTCAAAAGTGTTTCTTGTCTGTTATTTTCATAATGCTAACTTAAATCACTAACTTAATGACTAATTAAAAGCAAAGATAAATAGGGTGAGGTTTTTATCCTTATTTTACAGCTAAATTTACAGAGGCTGATTGTAGGTCCGTACAGATGCTACAGACAGAAATAATGGCCCCAAATATTTCTGTAGAAGTTCTGATTCTAATTCAAGCAAAATCAAGATTTCTCCTGTATATCTTCATAAATCTCTGTTGGAGAGACCAGAAAATGTAAGCAATATGGAATCTGTCCAGTTTTTCATAATTTCCAAAATCTTTTAACTGTTGATAATGAAAAATTTGTTTTTCTCAGTATCAAAAGTTATTAATCTATTGATGTTCTCTGTTCCAGACAAAAAATCCTATGTGTGTGTGATCCTAATATTTGCTAAAAGAAAACTAAAATGATTCTTTCTGTACTTCACAGGTATTCACAGACAAACACTGTATAAAGTTGTCTGGATATCATTATATTTTCAGATGAGCTGGATAAAGTAGACAGTGTGGCTGTGACTTCACCTGTGATATAAATCACTCCTTTTATCCATAGGCACACCTACCTTACCCAGCCTCACTGTCATTATTTTAGGGAAAAGACATTTTTTAATACTCATGTACCTGTCCTACCTTTTTATATCTAGTCTGTGAAGAGAAGTTTACAAGTTAAGTCTGATGGCCACCCTCCCAGAAAGAGAATTAACGTAGAGGAAGAAGCAAGAATTTCAATCAGGAGAAAATTCACTGTCAAAAGTAACCATGTATCAGAAACCTACAGACCACAGGAAAAAAGTAACGTCTTGGAGGTTTAAACTGAAATTTCCAAATAAAATCTAAAAGCCATGGACACGTTTGCATTCTTTTGTTTTAGTCCACCTTTCCTTAATGCACATAGAATTAACCTGATTTCCTAAAATTTGAATAAATTTCTCTCTAATGTTTCTAACCAGAGTGAATAGAAGATTCAAAGATGATGGTGAAAAAAAAAAAAAAAAAAAAAAAAAAAAAGAAGAAGAAAGATATAGCAGAAGGCATCTACTAAATATGAATGGTTCATTTAAAAGGCTTAGGATCCAATATAGCACAGCTGGTTCAACAATCATTTCTACACTTCTGTTTACCTTTCCCATTAAAATACATGGGACTTCATCCTTTTCAAACTTTTCAAACTCATATTATTCTTGCCAGTAATCAGAGACCTTGGATAATATCTTGTGCCTCTAGAATTCTTGGTACAGAGGATTCATGAAATAGTGAAGGATGCTGATGGAGGGCTTGTTGGAGCCAATACCATTAATAGCAGCTGTGTACCAAGGATCCCTTTTATCTGGGAGGTTAAAATAAAATAAAATAAAATAAAATAAAATAAAATAAAATAAAATAAAATAAAATAAAATAAAATAAAATAAAATAAAATAAAATAAAATAATAAAATTTTAGGGTAAACATGACTCTTCAGTTTGCATTCATATACTGAAAAGATAAGAGAAAAAATCACCTGGCCTTTTCTGGGGACTGCATTAGTATAGCTAATCTGGAACCAAGACAAAACCCTGATCACAGGAAGGTAAAAAGTATCTTATTATAGTACCCTGATCCATGTAGCTCCAAAAATTTGCTTCACAGTGCCAAAGCTTTTCCCCTTTTTTTATCCTCTCCTCTTTTAAAATAATGATTGAGCTGTTTCTTACCCCTGCACATTGCATTCATTTATCCTTTGCAACAAGAATTTTACGAGAGTTTAAGGCGTAGGGTAAGTGAATATGCATGGCAAACAAACAGCCTTTGAATTTAAGAGTCTCCAAGTACCCTTAGAAATGAATGGCTGAAACATCTCCAAAGAAATTCCTGCAAACTATTGGGTTACACTATTGGGCTAAAACTTCCTTTGAATGTGGATAAAATTATGAAATTTTAACAGTACTAAAATACATAAATTATATTTCTTTTAAAACATCTTTAAATGAGAGATTCACATGTGGTGTTGAAAACACATAAACAATATCAAATAAAATAAACCAAGGCACAAAGGAATGAGAGATTTTTTCTTCATGCTTAATAGTTTTACTTTCTGTTGTTAAACAGATTTATTTTTGATGATTTGCACAAGACTATTATAAGGAAAAATAATGAGTAATTTTATAAATAAGAGGGAATTCATATCAGAATTTTCCAATTAAACTAATTAAAGTGACTTTTACCAGATAGCTTACTCACTGATATTCCATCTAAAATGCAATCTCTCTTTCCTACATCTATTCCCATTCTGTAAATCAGAATTAAAAAAAAATATATTGTATTGTATACGTATTTGTCTCACTTCCTGAACATTAGTGTTGATCACAGTACATGGGAACTCTGGATGCTCAGATGCCATAGATAGTCTTTGTCTAGATCAGAAAGTCTTCTAGATCATCTAGATCCTGTTATATCTAGGGCCTGTTATAGAGATACACGATGTTCTACACAGATTTCTAGGATTTTTCTGAGAACTTTTTGCCCTTTTTGCATTTAACCTAGACCATTACCACAATTCTTAACAGAGTTCTGATGTGTGAATAATCTACACCATATGTCAAGTGCAAAAACATAGTGGAAAAAATTTGACCTTGACATATAAATATCACTTTTACTAGAATATTTTATGAACAGAGGCTCAGACTAAAATTCCATTCCTGGAATAAAATCTTTTTCAGACAGAATCTAAAGATCAATAAACCTGGATTGTTCTCCCACTTCCTAAAGCTTTAAAAAGCCGGATATAAGCCTTTATAAAAAAAAAAAAAAAAAAAAAAAAAAGAAGAAAGGAAAAAAAACCTCTTCAACTTTTCAATTATGTTACTTGAATGACTCAATTATCAACATTTCTTTGTGGTGATTTTTCTAAGAAATAGCTATTTAAAAACAAAACATTAGAATTACAATGCTTTTAAAACTGACAGTCAACAGTGTAAAAGTGTGGTGGCTAAATTCTGACATAAAAAAAGTAAAAAGAAACTCTTCATCCACAAAATCAGAAGTAGAAAAAAACTGTTTCCCTTTGTTTTCAGCAGATGGATTTCCCTGTGTTTCTATCAGGACCATGGTTGAGTGGCTTACTGTTCATCCTGTTTGGATGCAAAAGTGCAGGAGTTTTCTACAGCACTCAAATGTTTCTAAAAGAATTTTCATGTTCTTCCACATTGGAGATTACATACTGCAAAACAAAGTCAAACCTGGACTGTGACCCTTCTACACTATGAAAGACAAAAGTCACACCCTTTAAGAATTTCATGACGCTTTTAATGTGTCCTTTTCTTCATGCCATAGTTAGTCTATATAAAACTGCGTTTCGTATGGGATCTGAAAAAGACATAAACAACTAAAAGCACCTTTTGGCATCAGTCTTTGACGGGAAAGATTATTCCAACCTGCTAGCACCTACATAGGTAATGTGAGTTCCACTGAAAGTGTCAGTTTTAACTGCATTGCTCACATGTGATGCAGGGTGTCTTTGGTCTTACCATGTTTAAAATGCAAGTCAAAATGAAAATAGATTTGTTCCTATTATTGTTATTCATGTCAAGTCACTTTTTTATATTTTTTACTGGCTTATAGACTTTCACACATTGCTCCAGCCACTGGTCTCAAACTCCAGACTGAGCTACTCAAGCTTGTAGGAGGAAGAAGCTTCAAGGATACATTCCTCTGTGATTTAGCAGATGGGACTTTATTAGTAATTGCATAAACAGATGACTTAGAGGCATATGAAATAGCAGTGACAAACAAGAGTCATCCTGCATAACACCTGCAATACACTTTACAGGTACTTATTGTTAAAAGTGAATTTACTTCAACCATACTTTGGGGTTATTAACATTTGAATGAGTGAATCATGCAAACAGAGAAGGTGAAGTTCTTGCACGTAAGTGTTCATGCTAGAACTGCTTGACACACTCAAAATATGATACAATTTTCAAACCATGTTGAAAATTCAAACCTACTACATATAACAATAAAATTGAACATGAGAGCTCTGGCTGCATCCTTTGTAACTTCAGCAATCAGTTATCTAGAATATTTAAAATATTGTTCATGCAATGTCAAAGTAGAACGAGTTATTCTTAAGGCTTCTAACCACTATCATGACAATGTCACTGATTTAACACATACCAGTTTTGACTGCAAATTTAAAAAATGAGATTTTAAAACTCCTTTTGTGTAAATATAACAAGATCCTTAGTGTATTTTTATGTAAAAGCGCTATATGAATAGATTTTGAAGGTCTCCATTGTGCCTTGTATGAGTCTAGTTTCAGATTAACGCATGATCCAGAAATTTTAAAATCTTAAATCTTAGAAATCAGAATCTTAAATCTCAGAAATCTTAACCTTTATTAGAAAACTATAATTCTCTTTAAAGGAGGTCTTTTGCTCACTACCCTTTTGGGCCTCCTCGTTGCCCTCCTATCCTTTATCAAAAAAAACAAAACAAGCAAACGAGCAAAAAGAGTCTTAGAAGCAAATTCTTTAGGAATTTTTTGTGATACCAGTCTTATATTTATAGAGATGAGAAAATATTTATCTCTGTAATTACCAACAAATGGAGAAAGAAAAAAAAAAAAAAAAAAAAAAAAAAGACTGACTTATATAAGGATTTCCTACAACTATTAAAAACGTTTGCTGGATCAGTCTGAAGAAGGTTGCTTGCCAAAAATCAATGTTCTTCCATAAGTACTACCATGTTAATTTTTAACTCATCTGTTTGTAGAATAACATGTTTGCTTAGAGAGTAATAAAATCTTAAAACTCTAAAGTACATTTTATCCAGGCTATGGATGCTTCAGAGCATTTTTTAAATGCTGAGGTGCTTCTACTGTGCATTTGGCCTAATAACTTCCTAGAGACTCTTAGGACCAAAATTTATGTCCTCCTTTTACACAGCCTTTAGAGATGACTTTCTAGAGGAGTCAGTATTTCAGAGAAAATTTAAGTAAGACTAACAAACCAAGACTCTTTCCTGTAAAATATTTCCAGGTTCCAAGTTAAATTACTATTTTCAAATATTGATCAAACTGTGTGCGAAAACTCTTTCTTTTGGGGGAGGGGAATGCAGGGGGAAGCACTGGGAGGGGAGGGAGGGTGGTTGGAGAGAGGAATACATTCCAGCTGCAGCTGCTAGTTTTTACCCAAAGTCCAAGGCATTTCAGACAAACAGCTTTTAGGGACAGAACTGCTAGAGAAATATTTATATCGTGACAGAAGAGATTTAAATTTGAACTATGGATAATAATTTTCTCATTAAAAGACGTTAAAAATGTCATTTTAATGTCTTATTAAAAAACAAGTTAAGATGAAACCACAGAATAAGGCTAGATAAAAATATTGACAAAAAAAAACAGAAAAATTGAAAAGTTAACATCTTAAAAACTATTTCTAACCTCTAGATGAGACGCACAAAAAACCTAAATTCATGGGGCAATGCATATGGGACCTCTCTTTCTGTCTTACAATGTAGAAAGAGAAAGCTCTTCTACAGACCATATGAGGCAGAACCAACCTGAGGATGGATATTGCTGCAGAAGAGTGCAATAAAATGGTCTTTTAGTTAATAAAATAGTCTTTCACAAGTGATAATCCTGTAAAAGAATACAGTTCAGAAAATACTGGAAGACAGCCATTTCGATATGGTCCTCTTTAGATGGGCTGGTCTAAATGTGTTGGTGTCAATGAAACACAACTGCCTAAACGGAGTTTTAATGAGTTTTATGCTTCCAGATAGATTCCTAAAAGACAGTGTGAATCCGAATAACAAAGGTAGTTTTACTAAAACGCATTTCTGGACAAAGGCAGACTACTGACAGGAAAATATGATTAAATTGAAAAGCCAATACTTTTCTAAAACATAAGTTTAAACTATTTTATTTATGCATTTTGATTTCCCAGAAGATGAACAATCATGAGCTTTGTGTGAAACTTGCAATTTCCAAGTGCCAATACTATTGCCACAGTAAAATGTACATCTCTAGATGGAAGCAAACTGGTAAAAATTAAGTGATCTTCCAATAAATGAGCTTATTCATAGTGAGAGACCATAAAGATAAGTTGAGAATCTTAACTACCTATTGTTTGGGGCTAGTTATGAACTTAGTTTTGTTTAGAAGTACTTTGGGGACATCTGACAAATTCTTCTAATGTATTATCATTGTTTTGCAAGGAGCTTTGGTAAAAGCTGAAGTGCTTAGAACCTTTCAGAAATCACCAGTTACTCTGCAGGAGTGAGTCCTCAAACAGTGATCTGAGAAGACTCAGACCAAAGGGTGAAAAGAGGTATTTCTGGAGATTTAGCTGTTCAGATTCCTATCAAAAACTAACCTCTTATATACAAAATTTTATTATTTACTAGCAAACTTTTTTACTAAATAATCATCTACAAAACCCACAAATTATATATCGCTAACTTGCCAAACATCAAGCAAAGAGGTGAATGAAAGACAGAAAAAGGCGGGGTCTGGGGTAGATTGAGGCCCATGTCAGAGCTGTTCAAATATCAGAGTTGTCAAAACCATCAGTTTCTGCATACAGTATTTATGCCAAGAATAATACAGATATGATCCATCCAGTAGAGAGTTAACTGGATGATTAAAACACTGGCCTATGCTGATCTTTACACTTTGAAAAGCTCATTGGACAAATATCACAGTACGTACAGTTTGACATGCATGAATTATATTACGCCATATTCTCATTTAAAATGGGCTGTTGCCTGCTGCAGAAACATGTCTCTGTGTCTGCATTTTGTGGCTGATAAGAAATGTAGATGTTAGAAAACACTGACCATTTATTTAGAAGGGGCAAATTTATATAAATGTGACACAATACAGTACAACTTCATTTTCTATAAATATTTCAAAAGACAAACTTAATCCAGAGAAAAGGGCAATATAAGATCACTTATATCTACCCTATAATTCATATTTTGTTTTTAACAACAACAACAAAATTGTAAGACAGGCTCTGTTTTCTAGGGTTGGCAAAAGAAACCAATTGACCTGCATCTGGCAAACTACTTTTGACTGCTGAAAAAGATCACCTTGGGACATGTAGCAAAATTATCAAAAGTTGAATATATTAAGGGATTTGTAAAATGAAGTCCCCAAAACCTCAAAACCCACAAAATGTAAAGGACTCATGGATTATCATGGTCATGATGAAGAAGGGCAGAAAACCATGAAAATTAAATACATCAGCAGTCTTTGTGTTAAACATTTTGTTTAGCCTATGAGCAATCAGTGAAAGTGCTGAGCACCTTCAATTCCCTCTGGTCTCAACCCTTCCAGATATCATTTGGTATCCTGCATGATTGCTTTCTTACTATTTCTCTCTCCTATTTATTTTTATATCACAAATACTTGCAGACTGTAGCTTGCCAAACCAAACAGAAAAGAATATTAATTGTATAGCTTTTAAACCATCTAGATCTAAAAAACCTCTTTTGGTAGAGAGAATACTTGCATAGTGATTTACTTTTTCTCTTTGTCTGCAAAGCAGATACTTAATATCTTCTTGACAAGAATACAAGGACATCTAAGAAGGATGATGACTGGAGAGCAGGATTGTTGTTGCTTTTTTATAAAGCAACTATCTGCAACTATCTCATATCCAAGACTTGAAAGATATTGCTCATATCTGGACTTTATTTTTAAATATTCTGTATGCTTCATGCAAAGATAATACAACTTACGCATCAAACATGCACTTTGCAACCATGGCTGTCTGCAAGAATTGTGTCCACTCCAAAGAAAATATCAACTCCAGCGCAGGCATATGTTTTAAATAATCTAGGGATAGCGTGCAGTCAGGAATAATTTATTATGCACATCTGTAAGAGTGCTACATTTTAAAAGACAGAGTTTTTATTATAGCTTAACATTATTTACTTAGGGGGAGGGGAGAAGCCTGACAGTTTTAAAGAATCAGTTTTAAAGAATATTCTTTAATAAAAAAAAAAAAAATCCTCACCACTCAATTCAGTCCAGATTCTATTTGATCATTCAGCGTGTTTTTGTGACTTTTATACTTTTCAGCACGGTAGAACAAAGGATTAGAGCTCAAAATCCCCCCTTTTAAAAGAAAACAGGGTTTGCCAGGAGGTTTTGCCTCTTGGTAACCCTTCTGAAGTGCAAGAAGTATGGATTTTCTCCTTGGAGGTACGTTTTCCACCACCTCACAAAAGGGCTAAGAACTCTTTGCATTTTGCAGCCCATGAGACAAGTCTGCTTCAGCTGAAGGCATCCCATTACCCCCACACTGCTGCATCATTGCAATCCTCATATCCCCCAAGTCACAACCCTCAGCTGGCTCCGAGCATAATGGAGCTGCACTTTCAAGACTGCTCTCTTACTCTTGCCCACAGACCCTTCCTGCTCACATCTCTCTGAAAGTGGTATTTCTATAGCATTGGCATTTGTTTATTTGGATACTGCTTCTATCTCCTCTCAGCTGCTTGCACCTCACATCTGTATGCTGAATACATGTTGAATAAAAGTCTTGAGGCCAGGTCAGGTCATGTTTTCCACTCTCCAAATGTGCTACCAGCGGGACGTGATTTTCTTGAAGGACCCTCCCTTCTACCATATTCCAGCTTTTATCCGTCCCTTCTGGCTATGAAAGCCAACACCTTTCCCATAATTGGAGGTCTCAGATAGATTAGTGGCAAAGCCACAAATCAAGTAAAATTTGCTTTACATCCAAAAAGACATTTTCCTAGTTCTTCATAACTTACATTAGCCACCATTACACCTAAATGGTAATTTCTGGTATAAGGTTGAGGATGGGGTTTGGAATTTCTACTGATTATACTTTATTTTTTGTTATCAATTTCAATGTTTTTCCAGGAAAAGACATCAATATACACCACTGCTATCTTAATTCCTGTTTATCCAAGTAGAAGAGCAAAAAAATCCATTGTAAATTTTGGGCCTCTTGCTAACTAGTTTTATATAAACAAAAATAAACAGTATATTCCATAAATGAAGGGCATAAATGAAGAGATCATTTTAGATAGGTATTACAATACTGCAGAAATTTAAAGTTGAATTAGTAATAATATTAGTAAGTTCAGTTATTAAGTGATAACTGCCTACTAAAACCATGAGAGTGCACACATGCTCAAGCTTTATTCTTAACTTTAAATATGTATATAAAGCTTTCAAACAACAGCCTGGCAGAACAATTTCACAAAAGTACAAAATTTACAATTATCATCAAATTCAATTTGTATATTCTGAAATTTCACAGAAGCTCCACTACACAAAGCACATTATACAATTTTACTGCATATTGCATGGGCAAGTGGAGACACTACAAAATATCATCAGGGAATTCTGTTGCTGAGCTTGAATAATAAAGACTGGAGCAATTTATGGCATTACCAGAAAGTGGAGGTGACATTAGCTACAAAATTGCAATTTGGCAGAATACTTTTGTTCACGGTACAAACTGATAACAAAAGTAGGAAGATTAAATTTAGAAATCAATTATCTGGACCAATAGTTGGGTAGCACCTGCTGGCATATTATTCATGGGTTTAATAAAACATGTGGAAATGATCATAAACATTAACAGTAGAGTATTTAAAACTTAATGTATTCTATTTTATTGTGTTGTACTGAAACAATGTAACTAAGCCAGAGTTTGATGACATGGTACTAACTCAAGCATGTGTTAAAGTAAAGCTTGAATATTTTTGGCTTTTTTTTTTTTTTCCTAAATCTTGGGAATAACTGTAAGACAGGAGATTTTTACCTTCATAAATACCCCACAAGACTCTCTTTCACTTGTTATAATTTATATTATCAATCAAATTAATTCTAAAGAGCAAATTTAAAGGATATTTTCCTCCCTTTTATGAGAAGAAATAAAAATAGAAAGTCATGGGAAACAGGAATGAAAATGATCCTAGCATATCATCCAATACTCTCCTTTTCAAACTGTGAAGTCCAATACAGACACACAATGTCTGTACATCTCTGTTAGAAATAGACAACTATAAAGAATTATCAATAGAACGAGAAAACAAATCTGGAAGGTTATTTATTTATCCTTATACTTAAAACATAGCCAGACCTTCTGGAGAGGCACACTAAGAGATAGTAGGCTAAAAAGACTCTGTAAAATATGAAACATAGATGACAGCAAGAGGCGTCAAATCATATTTAGCTATGTCAGTGAAGACTAAATTA
Source organism: Nothoprocta perdicaria (assembly GCF_003342845.1). Taxonomy (NCBI): domain Eukaryota; kingdom Metazoa; phylum Chordata; class Aves; order Tinamiformes; family Tinamidae; genus Nothoprocta; species Nothoprocta perdicaria. The sequence goes on from NW_020455588.1 coordinate 4,972,543, forward strand.
TCTCCTCCAGAAGCTACCTTGCTAATAGTAATATAAACATTTGTATTATTTCATCAGCTCTGCTAAGAAGATATTTCAAGCAAAACATTTATTTCTGAAAGTAAAAAAAAATTACAAAAATTTGACATACGGCAAAGGAAGTCTTCACCCAGTGGATTTGCACTACATGAGAAGTCACAATAATGTAATCTTGATTCAGAACAATATTCTTTGACAGTGGTTAAAGTACCAGTAAAAAAATCAAACTAACTGCTATAGGGACTGTGCACTGATTTAATGTTTGATGGAGTTTTCACTCTATGTAAACTCCATTAATCACCACTTCTAGACTGAAAAATTAAAGTCCCACAAGCTAGATTTTTATCACACTAATTGTAGTTTCTATATTTAGCACCTGTATTTATAAATCACACTTTATTTAGATTAACTTCATTTTGATAACACAAATAAGTAAGTTAAAATACACTGTAAGAGCCTGAATAGTAAAATTCTTATACCCCTGATAACTCCCAGCTGAGATCTGTCAAAATTAAGATCTCAGATCTGGACCTTGAATGCAATTTATGCACAATTTCAAACAGATTAAAATGACGAACACAGGGCCTAACATTAATTACCAATTCCATTTTACTCATATTAATTATAATTTAAATTTAATAATTCTACAGGCTTCATAGATAAGAAAATCACATATACATCTTATTTTCATTCTAATAGAATTGTAATCATACAGAAACTGTAGATATCAGTAAAGGGTGGCTGCTAGTAGTCATATGGACTGTGCTTCAACTATGTCCAAGCAATTTGAGTCTTAAAACTGCAGTGTGTGTTAAAAATCTCCAGATCACACTCTAATTTGTATCATACTGTGTTTAGCATGACTCAGAAACCTTGTATTTGAGTACTCACTGTCCTTAATTCATCTTCAATACATTTCTGCAAACTAGAAAGTACTTTTTTCTTATTTCGAAATAAGTACGGAGAAAATAAGTGATTTGTCAAGAAATACTCTTGGCAAAGAGTATACAAATACAAATGCAAATTCTTTCAGAGCAAAGAGATCCCAAAAAGCAGGATCATAATAATATCCAAAATGCTGGACCATTTTCTTCAAGGTCTCGTCTCAAATGGTCTCAAATGGTGGGTTTAAGGCCACTGAAATACCACCATTTCATGAAATTGAAATATTTTATACTGATTTCTGTCTTCTAACCTTCAATTATATATATATATAAAAAAAAGCTTTCTCTCAAAAGTATTTCTATAATGAAATGTCCATATATTCCACTCAGAAAAAAAGTAAGAATTGAACAAAATGTTTTCAATAAGAAAGCATTTCGCTAGATGTTTTGATTTCAGCAACTTTGTAAGCTTTCCCTCACATACCCTTAAAAAAAAAAGATACTTTTAAAATACATTTTTTTAATATTAATTCTATTTGTTATTCTTTTCCAGTTCAGTAAAGTATATATGGATGTATTTAAATTTCACATTTTCATTCCCAATCACTTTTGGAGGCCGTTGATGAGCTGCTTCAGCTCTACAGCAGTTGCTGAAATCTTTTCAAGGAATTTAGCTGCAAAACTGAAAGTGAGCCATATTATCATGACAGGCTTTGTTTCCAGCTTTCAAAACAGTATTCTTCTATGATACTTCATTACACTGAATACTAGCCATTTCAAAGGTAGTATGATATCTTTGCACAGGCTCCATTGCACCCTCGAGAAGAGAGTTACTGCTTTTTCAAGGACAGCCCAAATCTTTATAGTTTATTCCAGGGCAGCAGTTTGTTCTTACAGAAAAACATTCAACAATTTTAAAGGAAAAGTAATAGACAATGAGTAATATTGTTTTTGAGCATCACATGCAAAGGTTTGAAATGTGCAGCCAATTCCTGATGGTGCCTTTATGCACTTCCATGAGATCCAAATATTGACAAGAAAGATAGAAATCTACACAAATGAAGATACTAGAACCAAGTTATTACATCTTTACTATACGTACAAATTCATTTCACCTTTTGGCTGTAGCTGTATAACAAGTGATTGGAATTATTCTTCCTGTGTACATTTTTATAATAGATATAGCTTGTTAGTAAATGTTATTTGTAACTCCAGAAGCTCCATTCAGAATCTGATTCCTCTTGTTCTAACGCTCTTCAGCTGCATACAAAGGAAAGACTGGAGTCTAAAAAAAAATCATTTTGGGGGGCTAAAGGCTTGAGGGCAAAAATATGAATAAAAGAAAAGCTCTCTGAAGACAGGAAGTATGAATTTAGAACTACATAAATTGCACATTTTAGCAAACAAAGATCTCACTGAAACTGTAGCTTTTTAAAGTGGAACTATATTTCATATGAATTTATTGAAAGAGGCTGATCATTTTTGGTGTGTTTTATACACCACCAAATGCTAGTTGCCAGTAATGACATTTTGGAATTAACTGATTCTTTTAGCTGATCCTCCCTGTCACAGGGAATCCTCTCCGAATCCCAGCTTGATGTTAATACCATGGTCTTTCATTCTTTGTTTTATATGTTGCACGGGATCACTATTGGTATTTAGATGAACAATTCAGCCTAGAGGTTCACCAAGAGCTGCATGGAAATAATGTGCAACAACACCAGGGGCACATGGACCCCGTTACCACATCTTGGCCATCCTTGGTGGCTGCCCTGGCTTGTCCTTCATACATCCTTGCCCATTTCTCTTTCTTCCATGCAGTTTCTTCCACCAGAGCATGTCTTTCTCTTTTTAGATTTAATCTTAACCCACATTCTAACGCCAAACTTGTCACTCCCACCCACCTCTATTAATTACACTATCCCTGAAGCCCTGTTAAGGCTCCATCTATTCCCTTGACTTGCTAAGCTCCAGCACCTAAATGTCAAGCATATGTGTGTGCAAATTGTGCTCACCTACACCTGCACCTTTTTCAGATCAGTTTAAGCAGCTGCTGTGACTTTCTACGCATTAGGGGATACCATGATCCTATTTAAAATTAATTCTATGGAATTTTTACAGTTTTTTTTCCTCCTTAGAAATGATTGAAAACATTTTTGTAATGTGCCCACCTGCACACTGGTTACAAGCTGTGCTTGAGGTAATGTCATTTAAACTTAGTACAGTACATCAATACAGAGGAGTGGTTTATCTTTACTCACACTTCATTCATAAGCTTGTCCTATAGTGCTATGGGGGCTTTTCTCTCTCCCTTTACTCCAGATTTTCCTGTGGCAACTCATTAGCAATTCAATTTGAAATATTTTAGGAACTCAGTCATCCTACATAATTTAAATTTAAGTGCCCTCAAAACTTTTCTACATCCTCTTTTTCGTATAACATATAAAATCAGATCTGTTCACTCTCACGTTGGCCACCAATAACTCTATTTCTGTCATCTCATAATTACTTTTGCCTTAAGTCTTTCACTTATCAGTAATAATATTAAGTAAAGCCTTTCCATCATTGTTAATTATAAGTGTGACTGTGAATAATTATTCCGCAAGTTTGTGGGTTTTATTTCACATTTACTTTTCAGTACTGGAAAGGATATTATTTCCTTTAAGACTACAGCTAATCACATAATTCACAGTAAATAATGTAGCTGAATAAGAGATGTAGACTCCTTTTCTGATAATGATCATATGTGTGGAAAGGTCACAAAGCAGTTCCTGTGTGTGGTCAGCAAAATTATTCCAAATTCAACTCACTTTAATTAGAGCAGAAATAGACATAACACATAAAACAGGTAAGTTCCAGTGCAGAGAAGTCAAAATAGTTCAGTTCACAGTCAGTGGTTGGATATTTTTGGCTCGCCAGGTATGTCTGCAGACCATCTGAGCCTGCCTACATTTTGGGGTTCATTTATGTGTAGTAAGCAAGTATATTACCAAAAAGGATCTCTACCTACCAAATAAGGGATCTTGATAAGATTAGCAAAGTCCGCACTCTGGTAAACCTCTGGTTACCAGTTGGTAGGTACAACATCAAATAACAGGTGCAATCTGCCTCATTCTGCTCATAGGATACATCATTATTTATCAGTATTTATGACACTCAAGGATAGAACATACTTTTTATCTGCTCTAAATGAATTCTAGTCACTTCTCTGGTTTACAAATTATATTTCTCCAATGAGAGATTACTATGCATACATAATTTAAACTCAGGAAATTAGGACTAATTACATCCCCATGGCAAGCAGCTCAGGAACCATTTGAACATGCCTGAAGGTATGCTTTATAAAATAAGGACTTCACAAAAGAGAGAGGCTATTATAGATGTCTTCTCCAAAAGTCTGCAGCATGGACAGGACTTAACAGAAGAGGTGGAGTAGAGAACAAAAGAGAGGAAAAACTACAAAGGGAAAATAGGATCATTACTATATCTGCACTATTCTTTTGCAACATATCCTCAGGACAAAATTTACAAAGTACTGGTCTAGAACCGAAGTACTTTAAAGGATAAAACAGATGGGAAAAAGACTACATGCATTACTGATCTGCTTTAGAATTTTGGAAAAAAAGTGTCTAGGATGCTCCAAAAAGGCCTCATAAAGGCCTACCACAGAAGCATGAGAAAAAAAGCTAAGAAACCTCCAAAACATAAAAATATTTAATTGTGACACATAGTCTGAAAGTAGAGAGAGGGAATTATTATAAATGGCAATTTTGTAGGGTATCTTGAAAAGCAAAGTAGACATCTGTGGGCAAAATGTGTATAGGTATCTATTTGAATCCAGGTAAGATGTTTCTGGTTTAAAAAGATGAGAAAGTGAGGGGAGACTATGAAGTGTTTCATACTAGGACAAGAAGAGTTTGAAAGAAAAAAAGGAAAAAGATACATTTTTTTAGTGTGTGATAGTTTTATTACCCTAAAAAGAGTTAAAATTCTACAGTAACCTAGTGAGCCAGTTTCTCAGCAGAGATAAATTAAAAGTGATTGAACATCATCTTCTGAGACCAAAGACATGGCTGACCTTGACATTCCTGTCATAACTTCATACAGTATTTCATTGTCTATAGGCTTCCTTTTATTGTTTCTCAGTATTCTTTTTCTGCAGGTTTGTAAATGAGAACTAGGCTTTGGGAGAAATCAGAATGAGAAAAAGGTTTCATGGCAAACCATTTTGGAAGGGCATCTCTGACAGATAGGATAGATCGAGATATCTTGTGCAGACATCTGTGGAAAAAGGAGCAGAGACAAGGGGGTTGTTGGCTTAAAATGGATTTAACATTTTGAAGAAAATAACTATGGTACTGTATGACCTCTATTACTAGAATATTTGTATGCTTCACTATTATTGATGTATTTACCCTCGCAATATCTTCGTGAGGCAAGGAATTACTACAAACTACATCTTTCATAATAGGAAGTGAAACACAAAAGGATTCTAAGCAATTTGCCCATGGTCACACAGGATTTATGTGATGGAACAGGGAACTGAACCCTTGTTTGTCAATCCAATCAACATCTGAAAAGTACAAGGCCACCTTACCTCTCTAGGCCCCTAGCCAAAACTCAAATTGAACTCCACTAGGGTCTTCTTGTAAACTGTTCAGATAAATGTTTCCTTCTTGGCATTCTTTCTTTATAGGCAGATGAAGGTGGAGAAAAAGTATCAAATAAAGTAAAAAATAAGAAAATAATGTAATACAAAAGTACAAATTAAATGAACTCTATCAGGAGGAGTTGCGAGCACCACAGATCTTTTGATTGGTAACCACATAATCAAGAATCCTCTTTTCAAAAGACTTTCAGGTCAGTTTTCTAGGCCATTTCAAGTTATATATTTCAACAGAAAATAAAAAAAAAGGAAAAAAAAGGAAAAAAAAAAAAAAGAAGAAGAAAACATGGGATTCAGCCTTGGCTTAGCTTATTCCCAATAAGGCAAAAATGCTAAGATGATTTTGACAATGCAATTATCACGGAATATCAGCTGCACAACATCTTGTTGGGATCAGCACTTCACTTATGTGTAGTGTCTTTCTGAGGTTATTTAAGACCCTGGCTCTACCTCTGTTCTCAGTAGGTCCAGGAATAATGTTAGCGATAGCAGTGTTCAGTTCAGTTCTGGTAACGCTATGACATGATGGCATATGTATCCTTGTGTGTGTATGTGTCAGAAGCTTCACTGATGAGATTTATATTGATCTATATCTATATCTATATATATATATAATATATTAAGTATATTGATCTATCAGCAAGACTGGTAGTTTTTGTTTCAAAAACACATACAAATAGAATAAATTCATTCAAGAAATTCAAGGAAGACATAAAAATTTGAACTCGTTCTACAAATCCTAGTAATATTTTCTATATGACAATTAAGCATTATCAACCTCATGATGATAAGTGATAAATTTTAGCAATCTAAAGAGCTGAAAAATAAAATACTTCATTATAAAGAGCAGCACAACAGACAATGCATTTCTAAGTAACATAGAGTCCTAAATTCCCAAACTCAGTTCATTCTAGAATAATCAAATGAACGAAGTTCTAAAATACATAAATATCATATTATCTTCCCTAGGGATTGCACACTCTAAATCTGCATCTTCTCAGTCTTTATTTATAGTCCATCTAACTACTCATCTTACTATTTTACCATTCATATTCTACATTTCAAAACAATGCTGCAAAGAAGATCACAGAATCACAGAATGGTTAAGGTTGGAAGGGACCTTTAGGGATTACCGAGTCGAACCTTCCTGCTCCAGCAGGGACACCCAGAGCACAGGGCACACGGTGGCATCCAGGCGGGTTTTGAAGACCTCCAGAGAAGGAGACTCCGCAGCCTCCCTGGGCAGCCTGTGCCAGGGCTCTGTCACCCTCACAGGAAAGAAGTTCTTCCTCACATGGAGATGGAACTGCCTGTGTTGCAGTTCACACCCATTACCCCTTGTCCTGTGATTGGCCAGCACTGAGAAGAGTTTGGCCCCTTCCTCCCTACATTCCCTATTTGTACATATTAATCAGATCCTCTCTCAACCCTGTCTTCTTCAGGGAAAACAGACCCAGCTCACTCAGTCTCTCCTCATACAAGAGATGTTCCAGTCCCTTAATCATCTTCGTCGCTCTCCGCTGGACCCTCTCTAGGAGCTCCACGTCCTTCTTGTCCTGGGAAGCCCAGAATTGCACACAATATTTCAGGTGCAGCCTCCCCAGATCTGAGGAGAGGGGCAAGATCCCTTTCCTCGCCCTCCTGGTAACACTCCTCCTGATGCAGCCAGCATCCCATGGGCCTTCTTGGCCATGAGGGCACTGCTGCCTCATGGTTAACTTGGTGTCAACCAAGACTCCCAGGTCCCTCTCCATCGAGCTGCTTTCCAGCAGGCTGACCCCTAATCTATACTGGTAGATGATACAATCCCATCTATTTCCAAAGAAAAATTAAGTCCAATGAAAAATAAGTTCTAGTTTGAAACATGACTGTTAGCCTGCAAAAGAATGGATAGATTTTTTTATAAAGATCAATTCCTTGAAAACAAATCAGTCAACACATTTCAACAAAAGAGTAATACACAAATTAATTCCTGTCTAAAAGTCCTCCTTTGTGCATGGCATCTTTCTGAATTTATCTATGATTTCATGAGAAATTTTCATAAAAGCCAGATTCAGCATTTTAAGTGATCTCATTTGTGGCCAGTAAATTTACAAGACTGCAATACATCAGATAGAACCCATCTGGACCCTGATTTTGTCAGAACCATGGCTTACTTCCATTGTTCTTCAGTAGTCTACAGTGTGTCATGCACAAATATGCTCTTCCTTTGAACTTTTCCTTTTGGTCATTGCTTGCTTTAACAAGGAAAAGCAGAAACAAAAATCATAGAATCACAGAATGTTTAAAGTTGGAAGGGACCTCAGAGGTCATCTAGTCCAAACACCCTGCTCACGCAGGGTCACCTAGAGCACGGGGCACAGGGCTGCGTCCAAGGGGGTTTTAAATATCTCCAAAGAAGGAGACTCCACAACCTCTCTGGGCAACCTGTGCCAGGGTTCTGTCACCCTCACTGTCAAAAAGTGTTTTCTCAAGTTCCTGTGGAACTTTTGGTGCCTCAGCTTGTGGCCRTTTCCTCWWGTCCTATYKCYGGCCACCACTGAAAAGAGGCCACCCCCTCCTCCTCACTGCCTCCCTTGAGGTGTTTATAGACACTGATCAGGTCCCCCCTCAGCCTTCTCTTCTCCAGGCTGCACAGGCCCAGCTCCTTCAGCCTTTGCTCATAGGGCAGATGTTCCAGGCCCAAATGTCCCACATGTTAGCATATGTAACACACTGAGATGAGCATATTTTCTGTCTTAAAAGGAACACAAATACCTTTCTGTCACAAATGTTCTAGTTTTTTCTTTCATTCCTTCCATGCCGCTAAGAGATTTCCATCCTACGGAGTCATGGCTAATGTTCAGTGACCTTCTGCTTTTATGCTTCACCTTCCAGAATGAAGAGTGGTCTTTTTCTGGTATAGAACAACAAAATGAGTGACACTGTTCAACTCTGCAAAATGGCAACAACAGCAGACAGCAAGTGCTTTTCAGGCGCCAGTGGCAGCACCAGGAGCATCAAGAATAAACAAGCTGCGCTCTCCCACCGTTTTTAGTAGTGTGCAGTGCAGTCAACTGTTTCTCTGCCCAGCTTCAACATGCTGTTGGAGATTGCTGTAGGCTTCCAAAAAAAAATCTTATCTAGATTTCAGAATGTACACTCAAACACAGAGCTGGTCAAAGCCCAAGCAGGTAACAGCCATCAGGAAACCTGACCTTTTTCTTGAACTGCAGGTGGCCAGGGTTTCAGGCTTTTTATTCCATAAAAGGGAATAATATTGGCTTGTGATAACTGAATGCTGAAAACAAGGAAAACAGTTGAAAATACAAGATCTGAAACAGTATATTTCATACAATCAAAACTTGTGGAAAGAAAATTCAAGATACCTTCTCAATGTGGCACACTCAAAGGGCAGAAGATTTTGCTTTAACAGTAGCTCTTTCCTTTCTTCTTCTAAGCATATATACAGACTGCCTCTTTGATTTACATCTCTCCCCCCTAGAAAGCGGTTATTTCAACTGCTTTAATTAAATTAACCTTAATTAAATGGAATTTAACATCTGATTAAGAAATCTGCATGTTATTCAATCTCAAAAACAAAATAAACACATATTTGAATTTTAAAAGATAAGTGACTCTTTTTTTTTTAACACTCACATTGTGTGCTGTCAAATCCTGAATACAAGGATGGCTAAGGAATAATACACATTCATTAAACCTGGCAGATTTTTCTACACGTTGAGTTATGGGAAATCAGGTTTGGAATCCTGTATTTCAAGAAGATGCCCTTTTAACTGCCATAACCCCTGAGAGAATAGAGGTCAAACTAAATAAAAATAACCTCAACCTCTGCACCTCTATCGCATACTTTGCAGATCAATTTTAGCAGTAAGCTGCCAAATAATATGATGTCTTTTAACATAATAATTGTTTAGCTGTTGCTGGGCCTATTGAAAATAATGTTCCCCACATTTCAGACTCCAGACTTTAATCCTTTAAAAACATATAGACAGCTATTCAGCATTCAGGCAGATTTGCAACTTCCCCATAAAGACTCTCTGCTGCATTGACAAACCAGTGACAAAACCATTCAGCCAGCCCTCTGTTCACAGATTTCAGGTCAGAGGAAATATCCAAGACATTCAGTGCCCCCAGGCAATGTTAGCCATTGCCAAGGCAAAAGAGTTTGAGGCAGGTGGAAGAAATAGCAAACCAGGGGGATCTCCTGCTGTCAGTTCAGTCCTGCTGGTCCTTAGGTGGCTAAGTTTGGCCCCAGGATCCTGGGAGAACAATGATTCATTCTGTTACACCCCCATCAAATTCTGCTCTAAGTAAAGTCTATTTAGACTGGATTTTGGCTCCTGCTATAGTTAAAATAATTTGTTTGTGTGTGTGTCTATGGATGAAAATTGATGAAAATTCATACAATGGAGACTACATCAATGAAGCCATGATGAATCACTGGAGAGGAAAGGAATGATTACTTTCCATAACTTTAAGTCATATCTGATATCTGAATTTTACTAATCTTATTCTAAAAGTAGACTCAGTATACTCTATGAGGGAGGAAGGGCCTAACTGAGAATTCTTATGGGATATCAGGCAAACACCTACTACTGTTTTATTGTTTCCTCTTTAGAGGACTAGAATTTCAAAGGACAGGGAGAAGATTTGGAAGCTAGGGGAGGAAAGCAGTCACAGAAAGTTCCCAAGAAGGTAAAAACTAGTACAGGATTTAGGAGAACAAAGCAGACAGACAGGCTGAAGTTTCTGAAACAGGGGAAACCTTTCTCATTCTCGTATCTCTCATGAGAGGTAAAATAGCAGGTCACTACAGCAGACCAGGGATCCACTGCAGATGAATGGAGAACTGCTTCTGAATTATTAAAGAAAGGATCATTATTTGCACCTTACAACTTATCTTCAGATAAGTTCCAGATATGCAAAGAAAATGGCCTCACCATGACCACGCTGCCCTCATTTCTGCTGTATAAGTTTAAACTGAAGGAATATCCCAGGCCATGACAATGTTCTTTCCATAACTCTTATGAAAAGAGGATCAGGTCCTGAAATTCAAGGTATTTAAATCATATTTCATTCTTTCATTGAAGAAGAAAACCAGCATTAGTGGAACTGAGGAACTCATGACTAGAATTCTCGAGAGCTCTACTATGTTTTAAGTGACAAAAGAAATGCTAATTTTAGGAAAGGGTAAGTGAACTGTATGCTGATTTCCTGCTATTTGACATTTTCTGATATACACAGCCAACATAATTCTAAGCCGCTTTTCCTAAGCAATTACATATTAGCCAGCTACTTTAGTTAGTTAATCTTGCAGTTTTCTCCTGAGAAATTCTCCCTCTAGTGCAACACACATACCTGTGTACAGTGCAGCAGGCTCATGAACAGTCCTCCTTGTCAACAGCAATTCTGCTGCTGTATTTATTTCCTTGAAAGCTACTTCATTCATTCTCTTACAAGCCAAAAGATACACCACATTATCCTTGAAATAAAAGGAACTGATTGTACATGAAAGTGGTTCTGAAAAAAAATGGACCTCCAGCGGTACTCACTTACCTGTCAGGATAAAATGAGCAGATGTCCTTTTTCCTTTCATAAGGAAGAATTCATAAATGGACTACTTAAGAAAGTGAGTAATATTTTCAGGCTGGTCTAAGTCCTGTTAACAATCACTGCAAAAAGATGGACTAGACATAGATGCCCCATACTTCAGTTGGTGACTCATCTTAGTAAGGGCAGGAGCAAAATTAAAATAGAGTGGAAACAATCACACAAAACAATCACTGCATAGCTTGTCCTTACATGCAACAGTATTACAACATGATCACGATCTGCTGAAGCTCCTAGGCTCACATGACCTTGCCCATGTCATCAGTCTACCTCTTAATAAACATCAGCACATGATTTTTAAAATAATTGCATGGTAGCACTTGAAGGAGGAAATCATCCTGAGGAGAGACTTCTCCTTCTGAAGCAAAGCAGTACATTTGCACAAGTGTGCTAGATGTTAGGTGCTATTTTGCATTCTTTTTGCTCCTTATCCTTTTCACTATCCATCCTAAAATATCCTGCAATCCTGCTTTCACTGTTAGGTAGATTTATAGTTTTTTTCTGTGGAATATGTACCTATATTTTTCCACAACAGTTCTTTCACAGCGATATTTCTATGACTTACGAGTGTATTGTTTGTCCAGTCATATTTAGGAATTGGTTTTTAAGATTTTATGTCTTTAGACATTACCTGCAAAGAAAGAGCCTCTCTCTTGCTCATAATTGCACTTTGTTTTTCTCCCCAGTATTTGAGGAACCTTTCTAGAAGCTTGTCCTAGCTATCCAGTTTGAAGAACGTTTTGCAGTTAGATCAGAAAAATATGGACTTTAAGTTTCAGGCATAAATTCCTGTGGAGAATTAGGTATGCCAGGAAGCCATGGCATATGGAGTTTTATTTTCCAAAAGAGCATTAAAAAAAAAAATAAAAAAATAAAAGTGAGAAAAAGATGGAAGGAAAGATAGAGAGAAAAGAAAAAAAAAAGGAAGATAAAGAGAAAAGAAAGAAAAAAAAGGTCAATTCAGAATTGTATTGAAATCTTTGGGTTATAACCACCTTCAAGAACAATCCACAGGGAATTAGAGAAAACAAAAAAATAAGTGTATTTTATCTGTGGTTGATCAGTCATCTGTTTGCAAAACAGAAAGCAGTGTCAAATATTACTGTATGTGAGCCTGGATCTTTTAAAAGCTTTCATTAACATTGTAAAAGTGAGCTTTGGATGTATAAGTATATATAAGAAAGTGAATGTAATGCTGTAATGCTGTTCATCAGATATAACTCAGCCCTCACATATTTTATCAAGTACACAAAGGCTCACTTCACTGCACATTTTATCATTTCTATAGATATATATTTGTTGTTTTAGCTAGGCTAACTGGCAGAAAGGGAGCAATCCAACAAAAAGACTCAGCATATTCAGATGACATTGCACTGAAAATCCTAGCAAAAACCTCTCCAAATAAACAAATGTGATGTGGGGGTTTATGAGTGATGCTGCTTCTCCAGTGAGATACTTCTTTTGCACGGGAGCAGGCAGGTCGTTCTCCTAGTGAAACTTGCATCGTCTGAACAGCAAGGCAAGCTCGTGACTGCTAGAGGTGCTGTGCTGTGCTTCAGGCGGAGAGGACACTTTTAAGCCTGGTTTGACCCCCAAGAGATTTGCTGCAGTGAGAAATGCTGGGGGGAATGTAAGAATTCCTGGTCCTAGTGACCACTAGGCAGCTCCGGGCAGCAGCGTGTGACCGAAACAGGAGGTGCCTATGGCTGCGCTTCTTTCTCTGGCAGCATTCCCAGCGCCAAATCAGACCTGGGTCAAAGCAAGACCTCATAGTCAATATTTCAATAAGATAAATAGAGGAAGTTCATCCTTGTTGTGGCACTCTAGTATGTTGTTTCAGGCTCTAGCACAGACAGCAACACATTAATTTACAGTCTGAAGGTCAGAGACACAAGAAAAAAGGCCAGAAAGATTTTTCCCCCTCCTTTCTCTTTTCAGAGGGATTATATTTGCTTCTCCAGATTATGCAGAAAATAATAGGCAATTCTCTATCCTCGTTGGATCTAGTCATGCCTGATAATATAGAAGTTGTTTCTGTAGAATGAAGTGAAACCCAGATTGTCTGACCTCTGCAAATAAAAAAATGATTCAGGTCTTCTGCATCTTCTGTAAATTCAAATACTACAGCATAGAAGCAGGAGTCATAAAAATCATCTTCACAATGGGAACTGTCACCTCACTGTACATGAGGTTTGCATGTACAGTGTGATGCTCATAGGGGATTCTGATTGGAAAATTAAATCCTTTCTTTGGAGGTTTCACACACAGTTCAAAAATTTGAATTTTGAAATTTCATGTAGAAAAGTGTCAAATACTATATATGATATTTAATAATAAAACTCTTTTTGTTTAGGCTTCTATATATCACAATGTTAGTCCCATGTAAGCAATTAATATAAGTGAGTATAAATCAAATAAGTATATATGTATCAAAGAGCATTTATCAAAAAGAAACTGTAGCAATATAATTTTAATGTTATGATAATGAGCATTGAAACAGACGAGAGATTTTACCTCATAAAACTTTTGATTTTTGACTAAATCACATTGATTGGAAAAAATAAAAGATTAATAAAAATGTAATTTATAAATACATTTATAAAATATATTTTTAATTTCATCCTCCAAGATGTCTTGCAACAAAGTAATTCAGCTAATACTTTCACTAAATTGTCAAAAACATTAGGAATGGTTTTGATGGGCCAATGCGATGTCTTTGGAAATGTTAGTTCTGTACCTCTCTCAGAATGGATAACTGCATAATGTTTATAATCTATGGAAAACAAGGTGAGCTAATATACTCCACTGCCCAACAGCATGACAGAATCTACCAAGTGAGAAAGGAAAGCCACTTTGTGTATATTAATTTACTTTGTTTGAGCTAGACATGGGAATTTGAACTATTGAGAGGAACTCAAGCAAAGAGAAAGTTTGCCTAATAGAAAAATGTTATAATTGAAATAAAATGAAAGAAACAAAATTATATAGACAAATCCTTTGGCTAAATGCCTTTTTATTATTTAAACAGGCACTGAGCCAAATAGTTTCTCTGCAAAATTTTATGTCTTAAGTTGTTCAGATACAGTTGAACATTTAAAGTGTTGGATGTTCCTAGGACATTTTTACAGTGCAGGGGGAAGAAAAAGGCAAAAGAGGCAAATCGGTATATCTGCTTAAAACTCATTGGTATATTCAAATCTTTTGTATTCAGGCAGAATGGCATGAGAAGAAGGAGATACTCTGAAAAAAAGTGAATTACGCAAAAGCCCTGTCCTATAATGCCCTAAACAAGTCGTAAGAGGACCTCTATGCCCTTGCAATCTGTTGACATCAACAGCAACTGAGCATCCGAGAAGTCTTAAAAGGTCACCTATCATCTTCTATTATCAGAAGATTATGAAAAGCTCAGACAGTAAAATATTTTCTTGATTATGCATATAATTTATAAACACATGCAAAGTCACCACCTCTGGTTCAGGAAGTCCCAGTATTGTTAATTTATGGAGGTTAGAAGTGTATGCCAAAGACATATTACTGCAGGCTTGCTTTGTTTTCACCATCTTCCAAAGGCCCTGGCCTCTGGGGCCATAGCACTTGGCACATGGGCCTTCTGTCTGACCCTGTAGAGTCATGCTTATATTCTTCTATAAGCAAATGAATGACTTCACTACATAAAACCTTGAAAGGGAAGCTTGGATGTTTTATTTGCATTTTTGGATACAGATACACAGCTTAACACAGTGAGCCATTTCTTTTTCTCCTGTTCATTTAATTTGTCGAAACCTTATTTGCCTCACAACATTGAAAATGAAGAAAACAAGTCAGGCCACCAGAAAAGCAAACTTCATGGCATTTCTTTAGGAAATTGCATCACTCCTTAGATACAAGGTACTAGCAAGATCACCAACAGTGCATCTTTTATGCCCCATTCTTCTAATGGAATGAAGCCATTTGCAATGGAATAGTCAAGTAAGGCATTTCACTATTACTAAGAAAGCTCAGCCTAAAGCAAAATGCTGAAAATCAGATGCTTTAATGAGGAAAGAGGGTATAGGTTTACAACATTTTATCAAGAGCCCTGAAAATTCTGAGAAAGAATATGCTCTTTTGTTGTTTCTTTTATATAAATGTATATAAAAAGGTATACCTGGGACATAAATGACAAAATATAGTCAATCTTTTTGTTACTACTGCACTGTTGGGTCACATCACAACAGAGCCTGTACTGTTCAGAGAATATAAATTCTAGGAAAACGGATATTATTTGTTCTCCATTCCCATTGTAACTTTTACTCTATGCTTATTACCATGAATTAGAATTTTTCAGTGAAATCCAATCAGTATAGAAGGCTTTCAAACAGCATTCAAGCTTTTAATGAGCTGATCAGAACGAGTTTAACAAATCCTTCATGTGCACAGAGCCTCTGATTACAATGAAACCATTCCAGCACATCCCTGGGGTATGACAGAGTCTTTGAGCAACAAAAATTAAACTGCTTGAATACACTGCAGATACAATAAGTTGCTTCAGCCACAACTACATTCAGGCAGATTCTTGGAGTCAACTAGATTAGCTAGCTGATATTTATCTAAAATGATTTTCATTTACCAACCTTACTTTTCAAATAGACATCAAATGCATAAGGAGCTACATAGAGATAATTCATACCTTGATGCTCCCTACTTCAAACTAGACTCAGCACAAATCCTCCCTTCTTTCTGTAAGTACCCATAAGAAGTGTTTCTCTGAATTTGTCAGAAATCTCACAGCTGACACATTTTACTGAAGTAAAATAAATCTACAAAAGAAACATGGACTGACTCACATGCCCTGAGAACAAAAACAGAGAAGTGGAAATTCTTGTTCTTGCTGTAATAGTCTGATATTAAAATAAATCCTATTTTATTGGATTCGTCTGTCTGCTCTTCGAAAAGATGTATAAAAATTACATCTCATGAATAAGGAAAGAAGGAACAAGTAGCAAGGAACAAGTAGTAATTTTCATAAAAGCTCAGCAAATTTTTGGTTTGATTACAGTAGTTTTCAAAAGGTTCATTTTGCATGAATAAGGCCAGTTCCTGGATGTGCAAACCACAGCAGCTATCAAGCATAGAAGATATTGGGATCTGCTCTTTCAATTCAACATGTGATAAGAATTATTCATGTTCCTTACTATGAAAAGTGCCACATTTGGGCTACCTTGGAGGACAACCCAGAATTTTAGCTAGGACAAATTGTAGTTCCTGCTTTTTTAATGAGAACATTAATTTCTGTTCTGAAAATTTCATTGTCATTAATTTTTTCTTTAGTTTTAACCTGTCAAGTACTACAATACCCGTACTCTGAGTGAAAAATGAGAACTTAGATAAGATGCTTGAGCCCTGAGTTTAGCTACAGGCTAAATGAAGGTGCCATGGCAGCATATTGGTGGAATTCAAATGTCTGCAGCAAAATCTCTACAGGCTGAAGCCCAGGAAACACAACATTCTTAGAAATGTGCCTATGAGATGTGGTGAGTCTCATAAAAATGAACCCACCAGGAGTGGTTCACCAGCTGCAAGGTAATTCTAGAGAGGTAATGGGAGATACTCATCCTGTACATATGACAGCACAAAAGATTCACAAGAAATTAATTAAAAGGAATTAATGCTTTTTTTTTTCTTTTTGTATGAATGAAAGATTTGTCTTGGTATATTTATCAGACTTCAGCACAAAGACGAAGTAAATCATATTACAGTTTCTAAATCTTATGTTACATTTAAAAAACCAGTAAACTCAGCTTCTTCTTTCAGGTAATATTCAAGTCTTGAATTTCTGGGAACACAGGAGATAACTTTTAGACTACCTTGCTTGCAAATAAATCTCTCTATAAGCACAAGAAACTGCCCACTGATTATTTTTCAGCCTTTTTCAATGTTTTGTTGGTTTTAAGCATTGCTTAATATTTTTCAGGATTCTTGGTACTTCTGAAAGAACTGTCATGTCCAACTACATTTTTGAATAGACTCCACCACCTCATTTATTCTTTTGTGTCCAGAACATGCAGTCCTATTTTCACTGTCCCCAACCATAGATTGAATGAGGAAATAGCAGATTTCAAAGACTTAAATTTGTTTCTTTTTTGCTGTTTGGGGGAAATCGGTTGTCCTATCAATATCTACATTAATATATTATACATTTGCTTAACAATCAGAGAGAAATTTCTTCATCATCTCTCTCATCTCCATATAGAATAACAGAATCATAGAGTGCTTAAGGTTGGAAGGGGCATCAGAGGTCATCTAGTCCAACCCTTCTACACACGCACCTAGATCCTAGAGCATGTGGCACAGGGCTGCATCCAAGCGGGTTTTGAAGATCCCCAAAGAAGAAGACTCCACAGCCTCTCTGGGCAACCTGTTCCAGGGCTCTGTCACCCTCACCATTAAGAATTTTTTTCTAAAGTTCCTGTGGAGCTTCCAGTGCTCCAGTTTGTGGCCGTTTCCTCTAGTCCTATCGCTGGCCACCACTGAAAAGAAACCGCCCCATCCTCCTCATTCTATCCCTTGAGGTATTTATAGACACTGATCAGGTCCCCCCTCAGCCTTCTCTTCTCCAGGCTGAACAGGCCCAGCTCCCTCAGCCTTTGCTCACAGGGCAGATGTTCCAGGCCCCTGATCATCCTCGTAGCCCTGGACTGGACTCTCTCCAGCAACTCCGCATCCCTTTTGTACTGAGGAGCCCAGAACTGGACACAGTACTCCAGATGTGGCCTCACCAGGGCTGTGAGTAGCGGGACGATCATCTCCCTCGACCTGCTGGAGACGCTCTTCTTAATGTGCCCCTGGACCCCATTGGCCTTCTTGACCACCGGGGCACACTGCTGCCTCATGGTCAACTTGTCATCTACCATGACACCCAAGTCCTTCTCTGCAGGGCTGCTCTCCAGAAGGTCAGTCCTCAGCCTGTCCTGGTGTCCGGGGTTATTCCTTCCCAAGTGTAGGACCTTGCACTTGCCCTTGTTGAACTTCATGAGATTTCTCACCGCCCAGTTGTCCAATCTGTCCAGTCTCTGGATGGCAGCACAGCCCTCAGGGCTATCAGCTACTCCTCCCAGTTTCATATCATGAGCAAACTTCAAACATCCCTTCATCTACATTGTTAATAAGTTGAACAGGACCAGACCGAGGACTGACCCCTGGGGGAACACTGGGGGGAACACTGCTAACCACAGGTCTCCAACTGGTCTCCGCGCTACTGATTACCACTCTCTGAGCCCGGCCATTGCGCCAATTTTTAATCCAGCTCACCGTCCACTCATCTATCCCACACTTCCAAACCTTGCCCAGGAGAATGTTGTGAGAGATGGTGTCAAAAGCTTTGCTCAAGTCCAGGTAGACGACATCCACTGCTCTGCCCTCATCTATCCAGCCAGTTACTCCATCATAGAAGGCGATCAGGTTACTCAAGCATGATTTCCCCTTGGTGAATCCATGCTGGCTACTCCTGAGCACCTTCTCCTTCACATGTCTGGAGACAGCAGCCAGGATGAGCTGTTCCATCACTTTTCCAGGGATGGAGGTGAGGCTCACTGGCCTGTATTTGCCCCGGTCTTCCTTGTTGCCTTTTTTGAGTGACGTTGGCTTTCTTCCAGTCCTCCGGCACCTCCCCCATTCTCCAGGACCTTCCAAAAATGATGGTGAGCCCTGGCTTGGCTTGCCTTGGCTATGACATCCTCCAGTTCCCGCAACACCCTGGGGTGCATCCCATCAGGGCCAACGGATTTGTGGATTTCGAGTTTCCTTAGGTGTTTCCTTAGGTTTCCTTCTCTGTATTACAGCCACTAGTGATAAAGATATTCAGAAGTGTGAGGTTCCTTTTCTTACATGTTTCCTGACTTACACATTTAGTGTTGGTCATTGTTTAAATATAAACAAGATGATACAATTTAATGCATCACCCTGTGAACTATGCAACAAGCTATTTCTTAACAATCCTACATAGATCAAGGAAAATATTACTTAAACCTTTATTCAGGATGTCTTGTTTTTGCAGCACAAATGCATACAAAACCTGACTTGGAAACACTTATGCGTTTGCATATAGTAGTTCTGAGTATTCATCCTTCAGGTATTTTCTTTTAAGACTTTATACATAACCACCTTTTTATGGTAAACAGATGTGTAAACAAGCTAATTCTTAGGATTTAGCTCTATTTAGACATAACAATTACATGCCTGATTATATTACTATAATTAAACACAATTTAGAATATGTTTTCTAATTAGATTAAAACTGATCCATCATGTATTCTTATGGTCTTAAAATTTAAGCTTTTGAAAACTATTACCTAAGTAAGCATAAACTAATTTCTTGGTCTTCCAATCTCCTGCTATACTGTGGTAAATAAACATTTATCCTACAAAGGGAAAATAAGTACACAGAATTGCAACTGAAACTATATTGTAAAGTAATATAGTAAGTTGAACACACTCAACTTTGACATTTCTTGGCTTTAGGTTGCTCGTCTTTGCCATTAGAGTAATCTTCTTCTAATATTAGGCATGCGTTTTAGCCTAGGGATTCATGTTATTTGTTTTTCCAACACATACAAGGTAATTAAAACATCTCATTAGCAGCAGCTCCTATGCTTTTGATATAGCTAGTCATTTCTTAGAGATGGTCTCAATTATTTTTTTTCTTCAGAAGCTTGTATCATGACAATTTCTATTCATTCTAAACTTCAGAATATATGCATTCATTGATATGACAAAAAAATCACTTCTTTTTATTAGCCCTGACCTTTTGTGAAATCAAACAAACAAAACCAAAAAACATATTTCCATAATAACACTACAGTTCCACCGCTGTAGCCTTCTTTTCTTTTTTCATAAATAAAATTAAATCTTCTGTTGTTCATTTATGGTTCTGTGTTCAGAATATTAGAACATACTTATTATTAAATTCCAAAATACCTAGATTTTTTTATTAAATAAATATTCTACTACCTGGCCACTTTTAAATAAGACCGACCAAGCAACATGCTTCCCTTCCTGTAAGTAAAACATTGACTTGCCTCTTACATTCAAAAAAACATAATTTCCATCAAAGTTTAATACCTAGAAAATGCTTTAGTGTGGCTTTGGATGCACAATGGGTAACTTCAGCAAATGGTTTGATTTTGGCAATCATAAAAAAATTAAATTCAAAAGAAGTATAAGGCTTATCTGTACTTCTGGGGATTTGACTTATTTGTCCTTCTGAAGATTTAACCAAAAATATCCAAGTATTCTGAGGAGTTCCGCACTATCCTTGAAACTAACATAAAAGCAGAATTAGATAGCTGGAGTGGTATGGCCCTGAAGAGAGGAGTTTATTAGTTACTATAACATAATGTTTCAGGAGCATACTAAGATATCCAGACAGCTCTTTCTAAATTGTAAGGTATCAGCTTGTGTAGATACTGGCAATCAGTTTTAATAAATTTTATCAAAATGGAAAATGATGTACTAGTAAATACACAAATACACAAATTGTTAAAATCAAGTGTAGCCTTTAGAGCTACACTGCGAAGTCAATACTAACCCTCTGCTACAAGAATGTTTGCTTTATGAACAACATTTAGTCTGAATTCAAATGACATTGCTCTGCAACTACTATGCATTGCAACCAGGAAATCTTTCACAATGCCTACAAATAGTAGGCTTTCCTATATTTTCTATTTTATTTTTAATTTAAATGAAGCAGATAATCTCCCAGTTATTTCTTTGCAAAGTCTACATTACTTCTAGTTTCTTGTATGTTGATTATCATGGAGGATGAAATTATGAAAGATAAAATTATGGTCCAGATTTTAAAACATATGGATTCAATTTCATTACAGTGACTTAACTTCTTTTATATAATGTAAAACACCAAAAACATTATGCAAACTACCACCACTTTTTTGCTTGTCAGTGCTGAGGCTAAGCATAAGGAATGGGCAAAGCACACTTCAAACACAAGTTTGGTTCATTTTTCAGAATTCATTACCCATTGCCTGTAACAATTGGTCTCGTACTGCTCTGTGTCACTTCACATTATTTATGTCAAATCACTAGAGTGCCTGCCATGGAATTCTGTAGTCTGACATGAGGATGTAATGAAATAATGAAATGTTAAAGAGATGACTATTTATCTTGGCAACCCAGAGCCACTTTAAATGTAGATAACACCTAAGCAGCATCCAAGAATAACATTACAAGGAAAATGGTACACTTCTCCTGTCCTTTATTTCCTTCTGAAACACTTCAAAAATGTGCCAAGACTCAGTCTAAGTGGACAGCAATCACATTAAATTGTTGACCTTTTTTTGCTCTCTCTCTGGTGAAAGCCTCTACCTGAGATCAAGGTAGGTTGTCAGAAGTCATACATAACAAGCTGAATGTTCCTTATGTGAACATAAAACCTCTATATAAATTCCCATTATGCAATCTATATGTAGCTTTAAATAGACAGCAGAACTGTCAAACAAAACAAGTGTGTTATATAGGTGTAGGAAATTTTTTTCTGAATTCAGAAACTTTTGGGTTAAGTAATTCAGGTTATTCAGAACACAGTATTGAAATTTTCTTCAAGATCAGCATTTTTATGAACTAAGGAAGAGGAGGATACAAGAGTTTCAAAAACACAGATGGCTTAATTTTAAAATGTTAAGGTCTCAAAAGGAAAAACAGCTTGGGAACGATTTTGTGAAAGATATATTTCTTGATTGGTGTAGTATAACAGTCTTTGGAGTAATGCTTCTGGGTATTGTAAAATGTGAAGTAAATGACCGCCTTTACCGAATCCAGTGGTTTTCTTTCCTAATTTGTGTGAAACACAAAAGGGGAAAAAAAATAAGTTTAGTATTATTATGCTAAAATGCATATAATAAATTGTGCTAATGACTTTTCCAAAAAAAAAAAAAGAGATTATATGCTGATTTAATTTTTAACCTATTTCAGCAGCTGTGAACTTTTGAAAAAATTCTCTTGATCCAAATTTCCTGTATTCAATGAAGCCTATCTATACTCAACGGAACTTTCAATACCTTAGTGGACTTAAGGTCAATCCACTGAAAACAATTATAATTCGCTAGATTTCGTCATTATTTAGACTCACTGAAGAACATAATCTACTGAGTAACTCCCCTTCTCTGGAGATAATCACTAAAGTATTCATTCTTTTCCACTCATCTTTACATGTTATATGGCAGGATACCGAAAATTAGGAAGAAAAGGCCCAGTTCTTTTCTGTCTCCTGCATCATTAGCAACAATTGAATTTAGGTATTACTAAACCATCTTTTTTTGCAGGTAATATGTGCTTCAAGCATAAAAGAACAAGCTAATTAGCATTACATAATCCACTTGAAAGAGACGATTAATGTAGTTACATACTGTGTGATATAGAGAGAAACTTGCCTTGAATTTTTCTCTTGGAAGATGATTTATTCTGTTATGGCAAGCAACTCCAGAGTTCCCAAGGTGCCTTCCATGGTCCCAGAAGTCCTAGGAACATTAGCCATAGTACTCAGGCTGAGCAGTCAGGGCTTCCATAGCTGCAGGCTGTCAGATGAGAAAAGAAACCAACAATTTAATTGTTTTTGTATTTGCTGGAGAAAGGTTAATTTTACCTGCAGCCCTGAGGCCTCCCTTCAGACTCTCCAGCTAGGTCCACACATCTTGAACAAGTGGACAGAGAAGTTCAGTTCTCCTGGCTACCCTCAAACTGAGGGCTTCTTCCAGGCTGTCACACAGCTGGAGTGCTTCAAAAGAGCAGCAGCGACTAACTGGATTTGACAGTCTTTACTCTTTATGAAAGCACTGCAACTTGTGACATAGACTCAGGATCCTGCTTTGAGCTGATATCTATGTGTCGTTATTGACCACCCCCTCTAAAAAAAAAAAAAAAAGAAAGAAAGAAAGAAAAAAGAAAAAAGAGACTTGCTAATTGCAAGTGCTAGGAATTTGGCTAGATGCAAATTGAGGCAATGATCTTTATTTTTTTTTTTCCACTAAAATTAAATTAGCAAGTCTCTTTTTTCTTTTTATCATTTTTTTCTTTTTTTCAAGTTTCATAAATGGGAAGCACTATGTGCTAATCAAGTCTACTATCATCTTGTTCATGCCTTCAAGCTGGGAATACTTTTCTAAGAAAATACATTTCAGTTCAGCCAGATGTTTGAGATTTGCTTTGGAAATTATTTGATTAAGTTATTTGTATTCACCTGTGTGACTAGCTGACTATAGCAGTTCCTCCCGACCTGAAAATCTGTAAAGCTTTTCATAATAGAAATGAACCTGGCAATTAGAGAAGCTGTACAATAGTAATCTCAGCATACGTCCACTGGGCAGATTCAATGTGAGATGACTGTGTTTGTCTGTCTTTCAGGGTGACATTTTTGGAATGTATTCATGTTACTTACCTTCATACAAACTATAAGCTAGATGGTCCTGAATAAAACCACCTGCTATAATCACAAAGATTTTGTGTTCCTATTCACTTTAGTTTGTCAAAGATTTGAACATGACCAGACACATACAATGACAACAATTATTATTGCCAGGAAAAATGGGTGGTTGCTAATCACATTATGAAAACCGTGTAGTGCCTGCAGTCAGGGCACTAAACCATTTATACATGCTGCTGCATGAAAAGTTAGCTGCTCCTACAAATTGTCTCCTAGAGCTTTGCATTTAGAGATGTGCACATTTCAAGATAAAATAACATATTCATCTTAACCATTAATTTAGAACAAATCAGGTTGCTTGTATTAGCTATGCCTTTAAGTGACTAATATTTCTTGACCTTGATAATACTTAATTCATTGGATTGCTCCTTGATTGAAAGACAAAAAAAAAAAAAAAAAAGTAAAAGAAAAACACATAAGGAAATTATATAAAATTCTGTCTGAAAAAGGAAAACAACATCTCAAACCGACAGCTTTAAAATGTCTTTCTCCCAATCCTGAAATAAATTTTGGGCCAAGAACACAAATCTATTATGATTTATCCCACCTGTTTCTAGATCTCCCAAATTACCCCTGATTTTTCTTCCACAGGCTTCTTCCTGCCTGCCTGAAATGACTTCCAAGCTTAAATATCATGATTGAGATTCCAGGGTACACATGTATATCATCTTCAGTGCATGTGGGTAACGCACATGTATGTTGTATTCCTGGATTACAGGTGAATGCTAATCCTTATCACTTCACAGTATAATATTTTTATAAATTTGCTAAATAGATTTATCTTGTAATGACACAACTAGCAAGAGAGCATCGTGTACACTGTTAAAGTAATTTCAAGAGTTTCTAAGCAAAGGCAGATCGCACAATGTGTAGTGTCTATGATGAACTAATTTCAAACCTTTGGATGGTTTAGCAGATAAAAGTTTTAGCCAAATTCTAGACAGTTATCCTTCTCCAGCTGGATTTCCAGACTCCTTTTACTTTTTTTCAATTTTAGCCCAGAAGCCTCAGCAGGCAGGCAGAGTGGCCAGCCAATACAAAGAGGAAGAGCAAGGAGCTCTCACTCCTTCCTTGCCTTTTGGGTAACTGAGAAATACTGCAATCAGGAAACGGCCTCTGTGTTGAAGAGACAGGAGAGACTGTGCCCCCACTAATCTCAGCCTTCCCTTCCTTATAATGATTAAGGAGGTTAAAATAAAACTTTTTATATATGTTTCTTCTCCTTTCCATTTCTTGCAGAAGTCAGCCACAGGCTGGCCCTGCTGTCATCCATTAACAACATTATCTTTGGCAACTCGTCTTTACACTCTAGTATAAAGAAGTGCTCGACCATTCCCAACCTTTCCAAAGCTGGAGAATATCTTCCCTCTTATATGGAATTTGTACATGTATACACTGTAATTGACTGTTTACTGACTGAAACTAGTGAAGATGATGGCTCTCTAAATCAAAAGAATAACATTCACAAGAAGCTGAAGGTCTTATTTTCATTCCAGTCTTTTACTCATTTTTCTCTATAAATGAACATGTTAATTACTTTTATTGGAAATACAGTATCTCTCCATTTTCAGATTGAATGATGGCAGCCTGAAACTAAATTCTGTTAAAGAAAAAAGACAAAAAGAGCACAACAAAGTAGTCTGCATAGAGCTACGAATTTGCTTTCGAAATAATGGAAGTAATCAGCAGAGCAATACTTGATCTGAAATGATGATGTGATATATAATGCACAAAAACTAGAGCAAGCAGTCATATAATCAAAGTTAACACCAGATAGCAAGCCTGCTCCTTTTTCCTACTGACAAAATCATACTTCTTACAGGCTTTAATATAGTTAGAGCTCTCTCTTTCTACTAAATTTCCTTACTCTTTAATATACAGTGATCTGCCAAATCACATATTTTCTCAAAGAACTACAGAATAGAATCATTTTTAAAAAGCAAGTGCTGAAAAACTCACTTCCTTTTATGAAAACTAGTTCTTACTGCAAACACTATATGAATTGCTTTCAGTAGTTTATGCAGATTTGAGATTCCATGTCAGTTGGACACTTGATAAAAAGTATAACTTCCAATAGCAAAGTAATTCCAATATTTAAAAAATTATCTTTGATACCTTTTTTGTTATAAATCTGTTTCTTAGCATCATCATCATCTTCTAGTAACACTGCCTTATAAATAGAATATTTCTATTTATTTTCCTTTTGATTATACGTAGCCATCTCTCTTAAGACATCAACAAAAAGTGCAGATGCTGCCAACTCTCTGCCCTGCTACTAAGCACCCAGACCTATCTACTAATGCTTGATTACACAAACCATAAACCCTTTCTTTGAGCTATTGGGCCAGTATATAGACTTCCTTCCCAGCCTCTCAGGTGCTCTAGGTGATGACTTCTTTGAAAAGCCAGGATCTCAAGGTTAAGGATTGGATCATGGCATTTGGTGATTTTTATTATTTCACCTCCCTGTACTAAAGCTCATCCAGGAAAATAAGCTTGACTTCAATAAATAATAGGATATTTTTGATTTTGTATTTTTTCAGTTGAAGTTTGGTTTGATTATAAAAGCATGGTGGGAAAAAAGACTGTCAAGATTTTGTCATAGAAAATTGTTTGTATTTTTCTACATAAATGAAAACCAGATGTGACCTGAACTATTTTAAACTGCATTCTTCTAAGAGTCCAATAATCTCATGCTATATTATTTTTATATGTGTGATATAAAATGTAAACATATTTTTTACAAACTCTCTGTCATGTACTGTCTTCCATTAAGCATTATTCCCCATTTTAAATCTCAGGCAGCAACAGTTTTGACCTCCAGCCCAAATATTAACATATACTTGATTTACATATAAATAAATAATTAAATAAATAATTAAATAATGCAGTTAGGCAACTGACATTTTCCTCTGCTAAACTCAAGAAAAAGAAAAATTCATTTTTTAGTGAAATGAAAGAAGAATTTGGGTCAATCCAAAAATTTTCTTAAAAAAAAATATTTTACTTGTAAAATTTTGAAGTAAAAAATTCTTTTAAATACTATCCTTCTTTAGTAATCAAAGCTATCTTTTAATCAAGGCTCAAGTGTTTTTAATTTGCAAAGCTGTTTGCTTACTAAGTCTGTATTTTTAGTAGCTAAAATCTTTTTTCTAGTTCTGAAATAGACCAGTTATTGGTATACAGCTGTGTTACCTGAAGACTTCTACATCTTTAACTGCTCACTTGACTAGTTCTGTTAACTTATTGATCAAAATCGAATGCTTAAATAAGGATAGAGGGCACAACCATACAAAATACATTCTTGTTTTCAGTGTGATAAAGCAGAACATGGTAGCTGTAGTGGGGTCCAGTCCAAATTGCATATAAAAAAAAATGTGTTTTTCTTTATTTTGAAGTTTGACTGCTTTACTTCTTAACTCAAAAGTGTTAACTGTGGTCTCTTGAACTATATAGGCTAGATTTGAACAAAAGCAAGAGGAAATCTTTAATGTCAAAGATACACACCCTGCTCCATTTTAGTGATACGCATTAATACAATGTGCAAACTGTCACTTTAATCGGAACAATTTTCTTGAATTAGACAAATAATAGGGACATCCCTGAGTAAGTGAGATAGGATGTGCTTACTTACTGAATATAGTGGAGTCTAACTTTTATTCTCTATTGTCCACTGAGTTACAAGAGATGTCATTTTTGGCTCCTGCCAGGACATGGACAGACAACAACAGGTACAGGGGCATTACCTCTTCTTTTAGCATGTTTTAGAGCAGAAATTCACTCAGCATCAGTTGAGCAAAAAAATGAGCCGTATATCTCTACAGGTTTCTCTTTGCTTCCTGTCTTTGCTTTTCTTCTTTCTCATTCCTACCATAACTGAAAGAGTACCACATCCATTCTGACTTTGTATTACTATTTTCATCTTTGATCACACTGAATTGTGAAGTACAGACTTCTTTTCTCTTTCCATTTACACTGCCAGTGTACCAGCACTGCTACAAGTTAAGTAAGGTGTCCCGATCCACTGTCAGGGGAGGTTTCAATACAACCCCAAGAGCAAGATTAAGACACAAATGAGGTCAAATGCCATACAATCTTATAAGCTCTATTCTCATAATAGTGGTAGGACAGAGAGAAGAAGAAGAAAAGGAAAACAAAAAGAAGAAGAAAGATAAGCAAGCAGGAGAGGTGCAAGATGAGTTACCACCACCACCAGTCCAGTTATATTTCGTCAGCTCTTCCTTGGTGCCGGTGATGATTTCTTGGAAGAGAGTTAAGAATAAGGAAAAGAAGCTTCTCTCTCTGCGTGCACCTCCCGTCAGGGGAGAAAAAACATAGTCCTTTTATTGTCCCAGTTCTTGAAGAGTCCGCCCACTTTCTTGAAGCTTTTTGCTTTGGTGCTCCTCTTCCCCCTGACTCAACTGCTGGGGCCACATATCAGGCTCTGCTGAGCATTGGTGGGGTCTCGAACTAATCCACATAGTTGTAAATTGTGTAGAGATAACAAACCTCGAGCTGGTATCCCAGTGTTCCCAGAGACGGGGTGTCAAAGCCAAGAAGTTGTTAATTGTATGCAGATAAAACACCTGGAGCTCATATCTCAGTCTTCCCAGAGACAGGATGCCAAGGCCAAGAATTCATAAATTACATGGAGATAAACACTTAGAGCTGATATCGTAGTCTTCTCGGTGATAGGAGGCCAGGAATTTGTAAACTGTATGGCAACAATGTAGAGACAAAACACAGTCCGCAACAGTCTCTTACATAAGGAAAGAAGGTTTTCCTTAGAATTACTTTCCAGTAATTCTAACAGTCCGTTCTTGAAGTTCATCATGCACTACTAAGTACAGGAAAGCTGAAAGTTCTCTGTTTTTGGAACTATTTTTAATTAGCTATATGACTGTGCATTAGGTAAAATAAAGTCTGTGCTTTAGATAATAAAGAAAGGATTACCATTATTTGGGATACAGCAACATAACTAAGATGAAATCAGGAGAGACAAAAACTCAGAAGGCAAATCTATTTTAGTTTATCTACTAGAAGACAATGTCAAGCAACATCACAGTAATAAGATTTTTTTTTACTGAAGATAGTTTCTTTTAGATGAATTTACTGTCCTGAAAGTTAGTGTTTGCAAAAGCTATGACAGCATATCTAGAGAATTAAAAGACCAGCTTGAATTAGATAGAATAAATGCTTTCAAACATGTGAAGCTGCTGACTTTCAAGATTATTTGTCAAAGAATCCTCAGTAATTTTTCTTGTATGTACATTTCTTTGTCATCTACTATAAAATTATAATAGATTAGGTTCTTTATATGGCGGTTCTCATGACTATCTGAGTTTGCAAAAATGAAGACTATGATCTACATCATCTCCAAAAAGCCCTGAAAAAAAGGAAATTCACTTAGCTAATTGAGTTTTCAGTTGTCAAGTTCTCAGACCATTACTTTCTCATATGGCAGATACCTAGTGTCTTCACAGTTCACAAGTAGTGTCTAGGTAGAGATCACACCTTGATGATTCAGCTATCCTTTGGCTATGTGCTCTTCCTCCATTACAAAAGGAAAAGGTATCGTTGATTAGAAACTGATGATGCAAATCTAACATTACCTTCAGAGACATTTCCATTACAATGATTGCTGCCTCTTAGTTCACTTTCCCAAAGTCACACAGAAGTTATACCAAACTTCCTGCAAACAGAATACCTTATGCACTTTACAAAGTTATGCTGGATTAAAGATTCATTCAACATTTGTGCATACTTTTAATTTGTATTTACTTAATTTACTGCATTTTCTAGAATGATAATGAATAAAAGGTAGCCTAGGACATCATCACTCATGTTAAAGAGTCGACGTGTTGTTTAATCACCTTCTGAATTATAAGAGCATAAGAACATTTTATACTTTGAACTGCAACACTTTTATATGCTGTAGAAACTGTCATATTTTAAAGTGGCTCTATTTAAAGGTATAATATCTGAAAAGCATCTGTTGTTTACTGTTGAAAATAAGCCTAACATGTTTACCCACAGATGGATGAAGACCATTTTCTACCAACTCTATGGCTGTGTTTCAAAAGCAAAAAATTTTATCCTCAGGGAATATCTTTTCCTATAAAACTAAGCAAGAGGAAACATGGTGGGGAGGATCCCTACTTCAGCCTTGTATGTATTATGATATGAGTGTAGCAATACCCATCATGATGGAAAGTCATAGTTGGAAAGTTATAGAGGCCAGTAGACAGAAATGGCAGTAAAAGCCAGAAGCCAACATTATGAAAAGCTAAGTAATTGTTCATCTTCTAAATAAATGTGAAACCAACTTAACAAACAAAAAAGGTTATTTCGCTATATGCTAATATCTCTTTTTCTTAGTAAGCAGAGGACCTTCAGAGGACCAATTGCTAGGATGCGATCCCTTGACTGTAATAATAGTGGATGCACTATGTAATAAGACTTCAGCGCATGCTGAAACAGAGATTCTTTAATGCTTTCTTATGGTGGGTGCTAATTTTATCTTACTTTTCTTTGATGCTTAATCACATTTGATTCTCCTAAACCAACCTAGTTATTATTTCAGTTTCAAACATGATCCAAAATATGTCTGATGCTCTAGAAAAATTATGATGATGTAAAAACACTTTTTCCTAAACTCTTCTTTCCATCTTGGCCAAATCTGAGGGTTGGAACCAACATCAGAGTTGGATCTCAGAAGGGTAAAAACAGGTTTTGCTGACATGGCCATTTGACTTCTGGTTCATAAACAAGGTCATTTAAAACTGTCTTGAGCAGCTGTGTATTACAAAGTAGTCTGAAATTACTAGTGCTGTTCCCAGGTCTGGTCAACCTGTCCCTCATAGGGAAAAAGAAAGTGAAAGAAAGCATTTTCTATGGCATCACTGACTTTCCAGAACCCCACAGCGCAGATTTCTGCTTCAGACAGCTGAAGGAAAGTCAGTATTGCTTTTATGCCAGCCAGGAATTAACTGTCTGCCCAGGGGATTTCTTAGCTGCCCCTGGCCATGCAAATGGATCCAAATAAAAGTGAGAACCTGGCCCACTAACTTCTCATAAAATTGCCCATTAAAAAATATACAATTCTTCATTAAATCCTTGGCTTCCCATTCATAATCAGTGTTCTGTGCCTAAACAGAATAATTTGAGCATTTACAGCTAAGTTACTCCAGGTGTTATTAAGCTAATATGATGTAACTGACATGTAGCATATTGCTTATTGTCCCCTAGGACCAGCATGAAGAAAACATGTTGTATCTCTTGAGGCCAGTAGGATTGGAAAAGCATTTAATGAGGAAAAAAAACCATTTTAAGTAGCATTCTAACATCATAATCCAAACCATATTTTTTATTTTATGAACAAAATCACTTACTTGGTGTGAAACAAATATAATTAGGATATTTAAACTGTGGAGCTTTTTCAAGTACTAAAACGTAAAATAATGCATTGACTGAATTTGACTGAAAGGAATAAAGAAAACTCTCAGTAAGGTAGAGTAGTAAGTCTATTCACAAATAGCCTGTTAACGCACATCTCTATGGATATACTTCCCTTATTGACATGGTGAGAAATGTTCAGACAGAAGACATAGAAGGGAAACAAATGGAATCAATTAGTTTTTCCAGCCGCAGTGAGAGAACTCAAGAATTACTGTGCCCTGAAGGAAGACGTAGCAGCTGCAGTGCAGCAGTGCCAACATCCACTCTTGAGGGTGAAAATTACTTTTTGAATCCCAAAGGATCTCACAATCATAGAATTATTATTTAGTCTATATCACAGTGATAAGGTTTGACTCAAGTTCGAGTAAGATTTGTTAGAGGAGCTGTGGACAAGATGTAGAAAGAGAGGCAATTCCATTCCAGAAAAACTCAAGAAGTTGAATCTGAAAAATTTCTTGCCATGAATCACTGTAATAATCATTCATTCTTGTGTCCCTGAGTGCAATTATATACCATACTTCTCAACTTCAACAGGAGTATTCTGGATCTTCATCATTACTTTTAATTGAAATATTGACATACTGCTTTGTAAGTGTAAGAAACTACCATGGCTATTTGAACAGGTTCCTAAATTCATTTTCCTGCTATACCTTCTCAAGAAAAAATATATTGACTTGCTAAAGATAAACACATAATGTATATACCCCTCTGTCCCCACGCACATATAAATTTTATGAGAAGAAACTGAATCAGCAATGGTCTGCAAAATAATTTTCTGCCATACTAAGTCCAAAGAAGGGAGATGGACTAGCCAAATTACATAAATTGCCACATACCTGCCAGAAGATATGTCAAAATCCTGGTCAGCACTCCATCTTTTTTAACAGAATATTTCCTGAGAGTCTGATTCTAATAGTAAACTGGATTCCAGACCAAATTCCATTTCCATGGTGACCACTGTCACAATCAGTCATGGATTCAGTTCTGTATCATCAGACCTCAAAAAGATAAAATTTCTCCTGTAAGCTTTTGTATGTAAGAACCACATATTCCAGAATAAGAGCAGTAGAAATATATATCCTCCATGGATTAAGCAGAGTATTAGCGACAGCATTGATTAAACACTGCCCCCAACTTCTATCATTAAATGATCACCAGTTCCAGTCACCCATCAGTAAATTGTTACATATCAATCTCCTGTAGAGATTTTAGTGTAAAATATAACACTTAGCAAATAGGCCAGGCTTTATTTATTCATTTTAAAGAACAGACAATAAATGAAGCTATCTGTTGTTAGGCCAGTCAAAATATTTCTGGATGAGAAATGCGGTAACAATCTATTAGTAATTTTTTACTGGAAATGTGTCAGTTTTTACTAAAATGTCAATGGCAAATCTGTGAAGTCAGGGAAGAAAAGAAAAAAAAAAAAAAAAAAAAAGACTGTAAAAGGTGTGAAAGCAATGTCATACACAGGAGAAACATGAATTCCTGTATCTACTTTGAGACAGCCAGAACAAGAACTAAATCAGCCTCAAAGTGCCAGATAAGCACCAATGTCATCAGATTACTGGGTATTCAAGCATTCTATTTTTCTCCTTTTCCCGGAAAAAAATAAGTGATGCATAAGTAAATGAAAGGAAAAGGCTGATCTTTCTGCGCACAAAGTCTCACAGTGGACTTCCCAAAGCCAAATATTCTATCTTTTGCATCCTTTCTCCAAACTTATATGGCACCACCACAGAAGACTGGGTCAGAATCAACACTCTGTAGCTTCTAAGTTATTCTGCCGCTTTACCCAGCATGCATTCCTATACAGAGCATGATCTTATGATTGTTTTTGCCCATTTGTATCCTTTTCTTTTTCTTCTTGTGGTCATGCAAATCTGTTATTCTACATTTTAACACAGAATCTAAGTTGTCTGGAATTGACACAATGGTATATAATGAATAAAGGATTTTTCTATTGACTTTATGGAACTCTTGCTTGGATTTTCTGAGAAACAAGGAGACCACTACCAGAGCACAAAATATGATTTTTTTTTCCTCTTCAACGCAGTTGCCTCTTGTTACGCTGTGTTTGCTACGCTTGATCTCAGTGGTTCCTAGCCAACACCAAGGCATCACCTGTGTTGGCTCAAGCACTCTAAAGGTAAGGCACAACTTTGAGCTTAATCTAATAAGCTCTAAGGGACTTGTATCGGTTCTATGAAATTTAGAGAAATATGGAGCACTGCCAACTCCATCATGTGAAGTTTAGCTACAGAAAGGTTGGAAACATTTGATATAACCAATTTCTAAATGAATACTCTTTTCCTGCCTTTTTTTTTTCTCCTACACCCTTTTACCCTTAAAAAAAAAAAAAAAAAAACACTTTCTACTTTTGTGTGCTTTTAATTTTGCTGCCTGGCAATAAAAGCTCCTACAGGAACAGAGATATAATTTTATTTTCATTAAGCCAGCAAGATGACTCTCTTGTTCCATTTGCAACACACAATCTCCATTTTATTGTTTTCATGTAATTATACACTTCTTGTGGAGAAAAAAGCAGCACGGTAATATTTTGATTCAAATGTGTAAACTGTTCTGTAGTCAAGACATTACTATGAACCTCAGTGGAGACTCAGTCTCTTCACTGTTCATTATTTTTATTCTAGATGGATTTTCCAGGCTAGTTTTTTTTATGTTATCATTATGGTGCCTACTAAATATATTCCACATTCCAGTGTTTACCATCCTGTAAAAAAAAGTGATAATACTTTCTCACAGATTTAAAAATAAATCACTTAAGTATTTTTTTTACCCTGAAGTTTCTGCATGTCAACAGTTTTTCAGGAAAGGCTGTATTTTCCTACAATGATAAATGGAAAATATTTAATGTGCCCAGAAATTACATTCTGCATCATTTAATATTTAATAAGCTCCTAAACATGTAGAAAACTAAAACATATAGTCCTTGCTCCAGAGCAGTTAAAATCTGTTAACTTCAAGTAAAAAACATCCATTTTATAGAAAACCTTTAATGGAGAGTCGATGGCTTCTATTGAGGCTGCTGCTTTCCTTTCCTCCTTTTCTCAGGCCAGCCTACCATCAGAGGATGACTGACTTTCTCCTGAAAGTGGTAAAAGCAACTTTGAACCCAGACAGGTGGACAAGAGATACCAACTCCAGTCCCCTCATTCTATAAGAGAAGTTTATAAGCAGCAAATTATTGTATAAAAGGTGGAAGCAATAACATATTCTTCCTTTTGGCTACATTTTTCAGAATAAATGACTGAGACTTACTCAATTTCTGAAAAGGAAAACAGATAGTTACCCCCCTCAGAGAGGTTTAAGCACAGCATGTCTCTACTAAGGAGGAAGGTCAAGTCTGCCAGTAATTTCATGTACTTATCTTCAGTCAAGGGAGCTGTCATCTGAAAGTTTGGCAAAGACCAATAGACATTAGCAGCTTTACAGACATCACTAAGACACTTAAGCTCAGATCATGCTATTCTATGATCTGGTGAGATCTAAGCAGTCCTCCCTGTCTGCACTGAGTCCACAAGAGCACTATGACAGCTCTCCTGCATCACCATTGTCTAGTGAGTTAGGAAGGGTGTATTTCACTGGTGACAATCCCAATATCTCACAGACTGTTGCAACTGAGATTGTCAACTCGGATAAGTATATGCTGAATCTACACCATCAGAGCTTAAATCTCAGTACTGGGAGAATGAACATTGAAATGACAAAAACAGTCAAGTTTTCACCTATCATGAAATTAATCCAGGTCTGGCAGATATTGGACCTATTTTATTTTACAAACATGAGTGGGGCACTTAAATGGGACAGGATTAGTAATAAGGCGTGTGCTTTGGGAATCAGAGCCTCAAATTATGCAACCTATCAGTACGAGAATTCTCTATACATCACCTCCTACACATCATCTCCTCCTACTCCAATTTCCTTCCCTAAGCAGATTCATGGAAGCCAGCTCATGTGCAGAGACTAAACTGAGCTCCTTGAAGACTTTAGTTCTCTTACCTATTCTGCTCCCTCATCCTCTAAAAAAGTTAATATCCTTATCAATGAAAAGTAAGTCACTGAATAAGAAAACATCCCCTTTAAAAAGCTGGCAGTACTTTCCGCTGTATCATCATCCATAAATATGTGCATGGACCACTGGATAATCACCTTTGGCTCTGATAATGTGTCCCTAATGCAGGGAATTTACTGCCTTTGTCGCTAAAATAGTTGCACTCTGTGCCTGTTATTCTATAAGGACTTCAGGTGTATTATTTTACAATTATGAACTCATCTCTGTTATTTGAACTTCCATTCCTCTTTTGTTGTCAGTGGAATGCTGTGAAGACACACAAAAAAAAGGAAAACAGTTTCATATTTAAACCTTATATCAGGAGGGAATGACAGATTTTAAAGATCTTATACTAGGAAAGGAAGTAAATTACAGTTTACAGAGATATTATGGTAAAGGCTAATGTTACAATCATAAATACCCACAAAAACTTGTATTCATTTGCATATACATGAAACTATATTCAATATACTTCTCATCGCCTAAACACAGAAAGAATATGTAATATTTTAATTGAATACTGTTTTTCTGATGCATTTTATTTAAATGCAAACGTTAAAAATATGGGGTGGGCAGAGAGATGTTGAATTTCTGAGCTTTTTTACTTTTTTTTTTCCAAAGAAAAGAGATTATCACCCTGAAGATATACAAATAGTTGCAACAATCCTCTTCACACATAAATGCAGATGACATATCCATTTGAGTAAGATTTTCTTTTCCCTAGTGACATATGCAATTGAAACAGAATCTGCTAAAAACTAACCCTGAATGTTAATTTGAACTGTTAAATTTCTGGATAGTTGAAACCTCTTTATTCCCCATAAAAGAAATGAAATTGTTTGAAAGTGTACTTGTTACAGCTAATACATTTGGAAGCTTGCAGCGATACTCTACAGTGATAATATTATTCATTAAATAGGACCAAAATGAAATGATTTTACAGCATCAGAATGCAGAATGCTTGAATACATAACTGCTAATAGAAACAACATACAAAAATGAGGCACAAGGAAAACTTGAAAGTAAAACTGGTCTGGTGATTCCACACTATGTAGTACTCACTATTTTCTTTCATCCTCAAACATTTTGCTACTCAAAACCTGTCTTGATGTAAGCATGAAACACACTAGCATGCTTCAAATAAACAGATTTTTTGTCTTCTCCATTTTCTCTCCTTCTCTCCTCTCCTTCTCTTTTCTTCTCTTCCTCTTCCCTTTTTGTAAAAGCTACCCTTTTCTTCCGGCTATGTGCGGGTAGGAGGATATCAGGGTATGGTATCTCACTAAGTCTTTGACAGATTAGGAATTTAGTATCACATTTTCCTGTGATTTAGAAACTCAAGGAAACATAGCTCATTCTTCTAAAATTTCCAAAGTGAACTAAGAAGTTATATAAAGCCAAGTATTTAAATCCAAACTTTATCATGTGATAAAAGTACCACATAGCTGCAATATAATACTATCAGTTTCATTCATTTGTTAAGCTAAATAAAGTAAAGAAATGGTAAAGAAATTATGTGGTGCTGTAATTATTGACAGTCTTGTGACATCCTGGTACTGTTGTGACATTCTGACATTGCTGAATGTTTGGATGTGACCCATAATTTTACTTTTTTTTTTTTCTAAACAGATATCCAAAAATCCCATAACCCTACAGATTTTTTGCTTTTTTTCCTCTTTTTAAAAAAGAATTAACATAAGGATAAAAATTTTTGTCAAAATGTTTAAGGTCTGACAAGCTTTCAAACTGAGTTCAAGGGGCATAGAAGAAAGACCGTTGGCTAAATTAATAATAATTATCATTGACAGTGCCATCTGTAGTTTAAAGCAGTTCCAAGAGTTTGTACAATACTGACACAACAGAATGTTTTAAATAAAAATAAGTGGTGACAGGAAATAACAGCAAGGTTGAAATTATTTTTTTCTCTTGTTCTGTGAAAACATGATATTGCTCATCTGTGTATGACATCTGCACAAGGATCTAATTCATAAAACAAGTTTTTTGCCTGCCCCAGGACCTTTTCCCAATCCTGATAAAATTTTTCTCTCAAAGAGAAGTCCCTGATCAAGATAATAGCTCAGGTTTTGCGATGTCTTCAGCTCAGTTTCATTCGGACACCAGACTCACATATCAGCTCCAAACCACTTCAGTGCCTTCTAGTGCTGGACTTTGCACTAGAGCCTAACAGATCTAATTTGTTTCCTTCTGTCAGTTTGCTATCAAAAATGATTTGACTACAGGCAACTAAGACAAAAGGAGGGGAAAATACAGTTTTATTTATTCATTTTCTAGCAATTTTATAATTCTGCTTGTCACTTCAAACTAGTCTAACTGCCAATAATAATTGCTTGCTAAAACCTAGAAACACACAACACTTTTGAAACAAAAGCCTCTTCAAAATACGCCATTAGTGGAAAGGGAGATGCTTAGCAGTGTAAATGCCCAATGCAGTTAAAAACTATTCTCACTAGAATGTATATCTTTTTTTCCCAGAAAATTTAAATGATCCTATAGAGGACAGTTAATAACACAACTGTTTCTACTAGACCAGTTTCTACTACCTGACATCCTTATTAACCATATGAATCTAATCAAATACAGAAGATTCTTGTAAATGAACCAGCACAAACTAACCTAGGGTCTTGTTTTAATATTGCAAATATAATGATTAGCAGCTGCTTGGATCCTCTTGAAGGAAAACTGTAAGAAACTGAAACCTTTATTTAATTCTGCATCTTTGTTGTGAAAATTAACGTAATGGACTTTTATCTTTCTCTACCTAATCAAATACAGGTGTAGAGGAACTAAAGGGAGAAAAAAAATGAAAGCAAGAGATACAGCTCTAGTATTTATTGGGGATGTAAGTCAGTCTCATAAAACAACAGACACTAAGTTTCATAAACCGTCTCATTGTCAA
The DNA here is from genome assembly GCF_003342845.1 of Nothoprocta perdicaria. Taxonomy (NCBI): domain Eukaryota; kingdom Metazoa; phylum Chordata; class Aves; order Tinamiformes; family Tinamidae; genus Nothoprocta; species Nothoprocta perdicaria. Next base: position 5,010,646 of record NW_020455588.1, read on the forward strand.
ATTAAAAAATATTAAGGTTTTATATTGCTCCCTCTTCTCTTTTAAAACAGTCCCATATACAAGGATACAGCTATGTCACAAGCTATGTCTGTAGGAAAGTTGTCTGTACTAGTAAAACAGCTTATGTAGCTCTGGGTACTTTCTCATCGAACTGTACCAGTTTTAAGTTTTCAGTAGTATAAGAATATAAGATACATAACTGACTTTTTGTTATGGAAAACTAAAGTTTTTCTTTTAATTAAAACCAAACATATTTTAGCATTTAATGAGAATGAGAACAAATTTCACATACTGTCACCAGTAAAAGAACACAGTAAAGCCAACAAACATATAAAAAAGTAAGTTCCCTAACTCCATCATTTCATACTCTTTTTTGTTGTTGGCATTAAAAATGAGTATTTATTTCTTTGTCGTAAACATCCTACCATCTCTTTTATATTTTTCTGATGACAGTTTTTACTATTAAGACACTTACAATCTTATATATGTCCATATATGTGTCCCTTCAAAAATACAGTCCCTGTGTACTAGGCTGCAAGCAAGCAAGCCAAGCAGAGTGAGAGCCTCTGAAGGGTTAAATGCACTCTCAAGAGCTAAGGCCATGATTGACTTCTCTGTTGCAACAAAGCTTAGGCAACAGCTATGTCTCCAGAGTCCCAGACCCAGGATCTTCCTGGAAGGTAGTTTCTACACAAGTTTTTTCAAGGACCCACTCAGTCAAATCAGTGATTTTCCAACACAGTGTTGGGCAGACACTGGAATTACGCTGGCCAAAGCACATGCAAAACAGACCCCTCTACATATGACCTCCACCTGAAAAGTATTAAGGATCTAGGGTCACGGTTTTAAACAAGCAGAATGGCCAGGCAGAAATCTTCTATGCTGGCAAATTATGAGCCAAATTCATAGTGCAGAAAAGACATAAGGAGTAGTCAGTTTAGAAAGCTCTAAGTTATGGTTATAATATACACAGATTGTATACACTTGAGGGTAGACATAAATAAAAATAACACTCCTGATCATTGGACTGAGAAGAAGTGCAGTGGGAAAAGCAAGAAATAAAGATGTTCAAGATAAATTTGCAGGATCACAGCATACTGCAGAGAGGACTGAGAATTTATCTGCATCATGCCTGAAGTTTCTTTCGTACCTAAGATAGAAAGTATTTTCATCCTTAAGAAGGATAAATACCACTACTCTAGAGGCAGAGTCAGTTAAATAGATTTCCATAGCAGTTAAATTATTGTGAGAATAGCTGAAACCAGTTCTGTGCTATGCAAACCGCATTCAGAGCTGATTTAAGTAGATTCAACTCTGTTTATTTTAACAGAGTTGTACAAGTTTGAATTTAGCCCTTTTACATCATCATAAAACGGTTACCCTGTGTGACCTAAAATGAAAAGTGTTTTTTCTTCTAACTTCTCCCTAGTGAGAAAGCAAGTGTTACTGATCATTACACGGTTATTAAGGTTCTGAATCAAGTGATGCAGCACGTTCATGTGAACTCTGACTCTTAGCGTTTCACACTCTTCTGGGATCTTCAACTTTCATCTGAAGAAGTAAAAAGCATGCTTTATTTTTGTAAACCCTTCCCCAAAACACCAGAAAGCCTTTGAAAAAGACAGACATCTGAGCGCCTGTTGCTGAGTTGAATTTATCTGGCAGATGTATAAAAGATACTGGTAGTTATATATGTAAATATATATGTAAAGGGACGAACCCAAGCATAAAGAGAAATGATAAGTACTGAAAAGCCAAAAGTTAGGTACTTAGAAAAAATAAAAGGTTCTGGAGACAAGAATTTGCAAAGCTAACAGTAACAAAAGCATTCTCATGGCATTTTTTCAACTTCTAATGAAAGCAGCATGTAGTTAAAATGTAAATGTTTTGCCCCAAAGGCCAATGTATTATGCTACTGCATAACAACGCCTGCATGTACAAAGCAAATTTGTATAAATAAGACACTGCAGAGAACCTAAAGGCCTTGATTCTTTGTTCCTTATGGCCCATGTCAATGGTAACTTTCTTTGACTGCAGCAAAGCGGGATCAGGATTCCGGTGCACTGGCTTGCAAATGCATTTATACTGACTGCGACAAGCTACTAGAAATACCAAGAAGGTACCATACAAAGCACTAAGCAAAACATAGCTTCAATTTTAGAAGCCCATTTTCTCAGAAATTCTCCAACATGTTACTACTCAGAAAATCTACATGGCTGTTTTTATAGACTCTTCTCATTTGGCTTTAATAAAAACATTCCCTTATTGCATAATAAGATAAATATATTTTATATTTAAATACTGTAAAGTAAATGTATTTCCATTCAGATTTTTTTAAAAACACTGTTTCTATTTTAATAATGTTAATGCATGTTACTTTTTAATATGATTGTATTTATTTAAAATCATCTTTATCAGGAAAAAGTCTTTACGCAACGTGAATAGCAAAGAAGTGATGGTAAAGAAGAGGAAAATTTAGTAGCAGAGAGAGAGCTCAAACTATATTTTAAAAGCCTGTAAAAAGTCTTGCATTAGGCATTTTTCATTGTTTCATTCGTTTTAAATTTCTGGGTTTTCAAAATTTATACAACTGAAAATAATAGTCCTGAATCGTTGGACCAGGGTGCCTACCACAGTGATGAAAGGAAATTAGTTTGATGCAATTTGTAAGGCTTTTCCTTGCTTACAGTTTTACTGAATGTATAATATGGATGAATTATCTTTAATAAATGTGCTTTCTGCCCACTACAATTTCCACTTTGTCTTTTCTCTCAAGGCTATTTTCATATATCGATTGTAATATATATGAAAACAAAAGTGTCATATACTTCCTCTGTTTCAGGAGGAGAAAAGAATCTAGAGAAACTGAGATACTTATTAGTCTTTCCAATTTGATACACAATGGATATTGGAGAATAATAAAAATATGTATTTTGTCATGAAAAAAAGGAATTTAATATTGTTATTAAAATAAACCTTTATCTTTTCTGTGATTTATTGGTCAAGAACTAGTCTTTCCTAAGGGTTTTCTATTGCTCTTTATTCACTGTTCATCTTTGAAATCTGTACCTACTATATCTGTGATTTTTTTTCCTTCACTAGAAGAACTAATGTAATCAAGCGAATTTACTTAAGTAGCATGAGAATCAGGATCTAGGTGCAAATCCATCTAAGTACTATGCTAATCATTCATTCTTGTTTTCATGTCAGTAGTAGCTTTTTTTCTTTTTTATCAGGATGCTAATTTTCTCCCAAAGCCAGGATGAATAACTCCTCTATATTCAGTTAAGACAATTAAAACATCCTACCCATATTAAAATGGCTTTCTTCTTTCAGTAGTGCTCTACTAGTGCAGATATTTATGTCATTCTTTAACAACATTCCTCTAGCACCCAACCAAAGGATTTGCAATGAGGAGTCATAAATAGCCATAAAAAGACCAAGCACAGTTTTTTAAAGATACCATAGAGAAGAACAACAGAAGAAAATTGTGGAAGGTATGACTCAGTGCAGACTTCAAAATTAATCTTACCCTCATTTTCAATATGATAAGAAAGCATTCTGTAATTAAGTTCATTTCTACTTGGAAGTAAAATTTTTTCAGAGGACTGTTCCTTCAACATATATGTCCTGTTGCCCCCTCAAAGCAGTGGATGCTACATCTCAAAGCTGTCCAGAAATGAAGGCTTCTGTTTGGGAGAGTTTTGGTTTTTTAAAGATGTCAAGTCATCTATTCTGGAAATAAACAAAAAATTGTTACCTCAAAACTTACCGCAAACCAAACTTTTGAAAAAATAAAATGTTTTGGATCACTTTGTGTAGATTGTTTTGACAAAAAGAAAAACAAACAAAAACAATTATTCATGTGATATATTTGGTAAAATTATAATTAAACTTGCTAAGAAGTTATTTCAGAATAGAAATATTCTATTCTAAAAATGTAAAATTGTTGACCACTTCCACTTTTAAATCAAAATATCTTTTTCATCAGAGGTGATTGATTTCTAGGAAGCACAATGCTACCACAGCAAATGGAAAGAACATTCCAAGAGCTATTTCCAGTCAGCTCCACCCCATATATACATTACCCATAAGTAATCTGAAATCACAGTATTTAGGTGGCATAACACATGCTTGGTGGCTTTAGGTGGCAGGACACATGCTTGAACAAATGAATATTTTTCATTTTAAGACTTTTCTGTTTTCTAATACTACAGTCAAAGACAGAGCAATTTCAACTGAAGTTAAACTAATATTCAGGTTACAGGCATTACTTAGAAATAAGACTTAATTTGGAATTCAAATACTAAAATATACATTTTCTTCAGGGTTAGGAACATTATTCTAAGAGCACATATTTCCGTAAGTTCCCCACAGCTGAAATCCTAGAAAGATCAACCACAATTGTAAAAATCGGAAAACGTTCAAATTAGACCCAAAAAGTACTATCCACAATAGATACTAGCTTGAAAACAGGTTCAAACCCAGAGACACTTATCCTCCTCTCTACTTCTAACACGAAAAATTGAAAATTTCACTTATGTATCATCAAGACCTCAATTTCTATAGCAATGGTAGCAAAACATCTTTACTGTAATTTTGAAGTTCATAGAGTCAAAGAGCTGTTGTGACTTTATACATTGTTTTACCCAGGAAAAAAAAAAAAAAAAAGAAAAAATGTTTTAATTCTTTTCTTAAAGTTTTGAAGGGGTAGATCTTAACAGAACTTCCTAGACTCTAAGGCTTTCAGTCCTGTTCTCAGAATTGCATGAAAGCAGTGTTTTCTTTCAATATTATTTGAAGAAGTTTATACCTGAGCACAAAACCCATTCTGTATAACAGGATAACTAAACAAGACGAGCATTATTTCATAATTTAAAACTTCATTTTTAATCATGTCTTTTTCACAGCATTGTCATGGCTTAGTAGATTGCTGACGAACTTAACTATTAAGTATATGTTCTTTTAACATTGCATTACTTCAGCACTATATTAAAATACTTTACTATTAGACTGAATAAGCTTAATGTTCAAAATATTCCTAAGGAGACAAAACAGAATTAAAGCTATTAGCTCCTATAGTGCCATGTCTATTTCATTAGTTTTGAACAGTAGTGCTATTTCAATACATTTTCCTGGTTCCGAAAACACTACTAGTGGACTACCTTTGAGCCATGGCTACGTATCTCCTACAGAGGAAATATAGGTAATACATAGCATTTGAGAATAGCTTGACTCCAGATACCTTGCAAGAACATTTCTGACATTTCTGAAACCTGGCGAAGAGCTTCTATGAATGCAACGGGAGATACTTCTAAATATGTTACACCAGAGCTTAACAGTAACCTCATGCAAGAGGGATAAGTCAACTAGTAATCTTCAAATTTCTGCACTATCTTTTCTCCACCCTTATCCATCATGAATCCATCAAGTGGCTGAATGTGAGTTTTATTAATCAAAAACCTTACGGTCTTTGAGAGTGAATTCTACTGTAGATCAGATTTATTCTAATAGGTCAGTATAGATTGCATCATTGCTAACTGTCTGCTCATGAGGAGAACTACAGACTTCAGACAGAAAAACAGTCAATATGTAAGCATTCATAGTTTAGGTTAGCATTTATTGTAGGAATAATTGTTGCTTTAATCTTAAGTAATCCATCTTCTTTATTGAAATTACAGTGAAATCAGGTATTTGTGCCTGTGCTCAGTGAGGTGCTCCAACTAGGCTCTAATTTATTCCTTGCAGTGTTTCTAATACTCGCCAATATAAATCTTAAAATACCGTGTAATAAACGTAGACATGCACTATGTGCAAGGCAGTGAAACCTAGGTATGGTATGTTCTAGCAGTAAAAGAGAAACGTTATTCATGCCTGCATCTTCTTTAATCAACCACAGATGAGCTATGTGCATGATGACTGATCATCTGCAAGATGGAAAACATGACACCTCTTGCTGCAAAACACATAGACCTTTACAAGCTGCACATCGCTAAGCAGTAGCATTCAGGAATACCCTAAAAAGATAACAGGAGCTAAAAAAGGCAGATGCACCATTGCAATAAAATATTTCAAAAAGATTCAGTTATTTATGCTTCTCTAAAGAATTTGGACAAAGTCTGTCAGTCACTAGGTGCCTCAAAAATAAAATTACATTTGACTCAAAATTGGTTTTGTTTGATCAGTCCTATAGGTGGAATACAGAAATAGTTACTGAATTGGAATTAACAAATAAAATTGCTAGAAACTTTGTTTCTGAACTCCTATAGGATGGAAAGTTAGAGTCAAAAGTTCCTTCCTGTTGTCAAGATCAAAGCAATTCTGGACACAGTAAAAATCAAAAACTGGGACTGCAGATGCCTACAGATCATCATCAGTTTGAGTCTTGTAGGATATAAATCATTCAGGAACAATCTAAAGCTGCATCTAACAACTTAGCTATATCCAACCTGTAAAATATATGCATTTTATAGCAGAATCTGTATGAATATATCAATTGTAGATTTTTCCAGCAGTGCAAATTACATACCAGAGAAAGCATATTTAGCTTAGTTTATACAGATAAGGAATCTGACACTGACAATAAGCAACTTGCCTAAAGTCAAAAAAATAGTACAGCTTATAGTGATAAGTAGAGACCCATAAAATTATACTGCTTCCCCTTGTATAGTTAGAAGTATCAGAGGCTTATTCCATCCCTTCTGGGGGGAAAAAAAAAACCCTCTTTTATTTCAGTCTATTCGGTATTTATGAAATGTTAGAATTTAACTACAGTTAACTGTCATTAAATGTTGTTGCTTGTTTAAGAATGATATTTCAAAGAATTTCAAGACTTCTTCAGTAAAGACTTTTACAAAGGAAGTGGAAATATTTTCAGCAAAGACTTCTGCAAAGGAAGAGGAAACATAAATCAAACTTCTATACCTCTCCAAATTACCTAGCAATATTACACCAAGAGATACAAACTCCCATTACATATATTAGAGAGACAGAACCATCAGGTAAAATAAGAAGACCCAGGAATGGTGAGGCACCATTATCTGGGCAGGCTTTGAACTGTATTTCCATGCCAGCTGGAGTAACAACCTGCCATGTGCTAAACATCTCTTTATAGTTACTGGATTATCCAAGATATAGGAAAACCTTAAAGATCTCACTTTAATATTGCTAAAAGCCTACATGTGGAACTTCTGAGTTTCCCTTCCCTTCATGAGGAAGGGCAATTATCACCTGAATAGGATATATATGGATACTTACTGCCATGCAGCAAGAGGAATACAGATAGAAAACTGTAACTTTTCACTGAATTGAAAGGCGAAAGGATACTACTCTGAACTCTCTTTAATGTGGTAGCAGGAAAAAAGACTGTTCTACCTTTTTGGAAAGAAGTTAACCTACAGCCTTATATCCTGAGAATAATGCTTCCTAAACTATGCCAGAGTATTAGGACAAATATATATATTTGTACATACACACACTACACATTATAATACTGTGCTTCAGTATTAAGAATTGAAAGAAATTAAACCTTTGCCATTACAGTCCATTTTATCTAACATGACCTAAAGATAAAGCACAAGGAATGCTACATTTAACAGGCCTCACTTAATAAATTGACACATCTAGGAACAATCCAGCCATTCCACTAGCGAAAGTCTGTTTTTTTTTTTCTTAAAAACATTTTCTCTGATGCAAGACGAAGTTCTCCCTTCATGATCCTTTCTGTATGACGTCTCCTACAGCAAGGACTAAGAGGTTCTTTTTTTATCATAATAGCTTTCTTTTTCTTCTTCTACTTATTAGTTTTAAGTCAAGATTTTTAAGTCCTTCTCTAAGGTTTCTAAGAGCTGTTGGCTTATGCAGCATCTAACCAATCATAACCGGGCAAATTAGCCTCTCTTGGACATGAGAAAGGAATAGTTAACTATCAACAGTACTGCAAACAATAAGGACAAGAAACCATGACCTTCAATACAGCCAAAGGGTCATTCTCCTCTGCTTATTCAGACAAAATCTTCTCACCTATTGAGATAAGAAATAACTTAAGTAATTGCAATACCCAGAATCAAGACACTTTGACGTAATCAAGCAGTGTTCTCATTAGCCAACACTTTTTATGGCATTGCCATTCCTATTGAGAGTCTAATGAATTTTGGCTCAGTCCCCAGCCAACAAGTCTTTCTTTCTTGGCTGAAAATTTGGAATCCACAAGTGCTCTCCCTCATGTGTCAAAATTGTCATCTTGACAGTAGTAGTATAAAACATTCCTAGCCATAAAACCTAGAGTGTATGCGCATTTTCAGACATAAACCATATGGCTCCACCATGTTAAAAGAGTTCAATATTTTTTCTCAGCCAAAAATGTTCTTACAACACATAGTTGGAAGTTCCAAATCTGTGAGTAATTAAGCTCTTTTCATTAACATTTACTTTCTACAAAATTATTTAGACCAGCCCTGTCATATCAGCCTGAGGCTTTGCTGCCACAAACCCAGACTTACAGCATATCTCATACCGCTAGAATAAATACAGATATTTCAGAGAAAGAAATGTACTGTGAGAAAAAGACTTCAAGCTTTTCAAAAGAATAATTTTTAAAAGCATCTCTAAATCTCTATCTATTCTATAATCTGGGAAGAGAATGTTGGGAATTCATCCTTTTCTCTCACCTCACGAGCTGTATAAACTAATATGCTTACACAATTTATACATACTTACTCACAGACATATATATGTACTCAATGTACATAAACAATGTATTTTATATATTACACAAAGGAAAGATATATACCTCTATAAAGGCATAAAAAGAAAAAGAAGAGATATAGCCATTAGTCCCAAGCAGATAACCAAAAATGTTATGCATGTAAGTCAAGCCAATGATGAAAAAGAGAGTTCTCCATCTACTGAAAAATAATCATAGAATTTCTTTATCATTTCCTACATGTGAACCCATTGAACACCATCAACAACCTGGATGACAGGCATGTCATTCTACATGCAACCTCTCCAGGTTCTTGGATGGCACGGAGTAGGAGGAATAGTCACGGCCTTGAAGGTAAGGAATTTCATGTAGCAGAACTTCAGCAAGCCAGAGGAATGTGTTGACAGAAACCTCATGACTCACAGCAGACAAATACGAAGCCTTGCATCTGGGATGCAATAATCACATGCAACAGCATAAGCAAAGAATCCAGCAGCAAGAAGGGCTGGGAAAACTTATATATCAAGCTGCTCAACACAAGAAGAGGGGCTAAAGTCTAAGGGAGATCCTATTGTTGTCTTGAACTATCTAAGGTGGGGGAGGAAGGGGGGGGAAGAGGGAGAGGGGCAGGTCTTAGAGAAATCAGATACAGACTCTTGTCACGTGCATGCAAAGAGACAGAACAAAAGGCAATAGTTGTCAGTCAGAGGAAGTGAAATTCCAACTAGATATGAGGAAGATAATATTTTGCAATAGGAGTGTTTAAGATTGTTTAGAATACATCTCCCAAAGAGGCTGTACAATGTCCATCCTCAGAAATCTTAAAGAATGCCTGGGCTCCCTGCTAAGCAGTCTGATCTATCTTTGAAGGCAGCTCTGTAATGAGTAGGTGACAATGAGTAGGTTAACAGCCACACCAAGGCTACCTTATAGACTTTATTTCCCATTGTATTTTCTTTTTTCAATAAGCTATGCAGATTCTGAGACTGCATTGTATCAGGAAAACATTCCTCCTTCAAATCAAAGGAGAGAAAGATATAATGCGAGAACCTTTGGAAAAGGTTAAGTGGAGATACTGCTCAACTAGTTAAACACTGGATACTAGTGCACACCTCACAATGCTTCAAGATCAATGGTAACCATTATCACTCCAGTATTTCTATATTTCAAATGTGTAAATGGTGAAAATGATTTGCTACAGAGTACTGCACTTCTTTCTTTCCAATAGAGCCACTTGTCATGTCTTGAAAAATGCAAGGCAAGTTCTGTGAAAAAGAAGATCAAGAGCCAGTCCTTACCTCATTGGGAAAAGGCTGGCAAAGCTAAATCGAGCCATCCTGGGGAGGCTAACACAGCCACGCTACCGCCATGTACAAACTATACCATAATACCATTTACAAAGCACAAACACTATATACTTAGTAGTGAAAGGGTTCATTATTACAGATGAGTGACATTTGACAATACTCAAGGCAGTTTGATAGTACATGAGGCAATGTAATCATCATGGGAAAATTTTTCAGGTAGAAGATACTAATACTCTCCAACTGAAACTCATTTCAATGAAAGCTCATCATAGAAATTATGGCAAGATAAAACTCTGGGATTCATATTTGTATATGACTTCAAAATCAGTACCTCTTTATATGCATACACATAATAAAAATGAACAGAACATTGGACAGCGTTGCATAATATCAGAAAGTCAATCTTAAAGGAATTAGGACTCCACAACGGAGATAAACAGGAATTCACAAACACTGAAAAGTAGATTTGATTACATACACTGCAACAGTAGAGGACTGAAAACAACTGTTTTACATTAGAGCGGATTTTTTACTCTCTCTCTCTTTCTTTCTTTCTTTCTTTCTTTCTTTCTTTCTTTCTTTCTTGATTTCTTATTTTGCTCTTTTTTTCCCCACTCCCGCTTTTCCGTTCGTCACCAATATTTTTCTGGGAAAAACTAAGATAATTGAGGCAAGGCAAGGTAAGAAGGAACTTTAGCAGAAATCTTAGTACAATGTTAAGATACAGCATTTGAGTTTAATACACTGCAATCCATTACAAAATGAGATATTAGCAACCAAATTATATATCATTTATTTTAATATGGATATGTATAATAAAAAGAACTCCTTGAATCCTTACATAGCTCTTTCTATTTCATGTAAACTTTATTTTGGAGCCTACTAGAAACTCAGTAAGTTAAAGAAAAAGTTTTCTTTCAAACTGTTCACAATTTGCTATGTTAGACTGATGAAGACTACGGATTTCCCTCTAAGAATGGGAGGGGAAATTACCCTGGTTCAGAAAAATTGTATTGGCTGCCCTTTGCAGTGTGATTAGTTAGAATTTGGTGATTTATTTACACTTTAAATATTGTAATTTTTTTTACAAGATTAAAACCTTTTCCCGATGAAAACAAGGAGGTTTTCTGAGTTGACATAAAGAATCCATAGCTAAAGGTTATAATAAGGAAAGAATTCTTCTTCAGAATTCTAAAGGAAGATGGCAAATACAACTGAAATACAAGAAGATCATTTGAAAGATGATTATAAAAGATCTAACTGTAAAAAGTTTAGGTCTGCAATTCATATCTTTTATCATTTGGGAGTGTTAAAAGTTGAGATAACGAATGAATTTACTGCCTGTTTTTATTATATAAAAGAAATGCATGTAAAGGCTGGAAATAAATCAATACATGATCTATATTTTTTAAAAAATAAAGCAGATTTTTTTTTCAGCAAGTGTGAACTAGGAAGCTTCTCTAAACTACAGTGGCTCACACAAACTCATAATCTGATCCAAACACTGAAATTAGAAATTACTTCAAACTTGCATGTGTAAAACCAAATGAAAAATGAATGTTTCATATCCTTGAGTAGGGACAAAGAATGGCAATGTTAAGGCAGATTATCAGTTGTGCTTATTGATAAATATTTACCTGATTTCACTTTAGGAAATGGCAATGAAAGTCGAAGGAGAAAATAAGGACACATGAACAGCCTACATATAAGCTGACTGAATCTTCAGAATGCTTTTGATATTACTGCCATAAGAAATTATACAGTAAGTCATAAAACCATAGAAGTTTATAGAAGGTTAGTGAGCGAGTGCATTATTGATGGTAACATTCTAAATTGGATAATAAATTGACTTAGTAATGTTTCTGATGGCCAGAGGAAAGTGGCAAATGGATACAGATGGAGCACAAGGGTGACAAGTGGATTGTTGGTGGGATCTGTTATGCCTAATCCTATTTGTACGGAACTGTATATCAGTAACCTCCAAAGCAATTTTTCATCAACTTAGCAATTGCCAGATAGTTTGAATCCATTTTCTTTTTCCTTAAATGCAGAGAAGCATCTATTAGAATCTGATATTTGAACTATTTAATAAGCCTATTTTATGATTTTATGTCACTCTGGACTTCCAAAAGATTTAAGGAAATAAACTGCTGAGATAACTGTTGGATTAAATGTTTGCCATAGATATGAAAATATTTAAATAAGTGTAATATAATATATATGATATTACAATGAAAATGTCTTCTCTATATTTTAGAATATATATATATATATATTGGAAAATATGAAGCTAAATTTCCAGTTATATCCTAGCTCTCATCTGATTATAATGCTGAAATAATCTTGTATATCAGATCATTCACTGCTGTTCTGTTGTCTCCATGAAACAATAGGAAAATAATGGACCTAGCCAGCACAAACTCTTATCTTCCTGAACATTGTCTTATTTGAGGACAGAATAGCAACTGTCTCTATTCAATGTAAAGCCTTTACTTTGCACTTTTTTAAAGACATTTAGACATTTCATGCTTCATTCCACTGCTTGAGTTAAGTGGTGTAAGTTGGCAGCTCAAAGATTGGAGATTTTCTAATTATACCATATAACACCTAAGTAGAATGGAGTTCTACTTTCAACAGAGTTCTACTTTCACCAAAGTACAGTAAAAAGAAGGAATATCCTGAGGGCACAGAGACTAGCTTTGGGCAAGAGCTAGTAAGTACACTCTACAAACAATCAAACAATGATCCAGGAAGAGCCTTAGAGGGGCACCTAGCAATGCGCAGCCAGATAGGCCACAGCACATTCTGACCCACAGCAGGAGGAATAAAGTCTGAGGGCAAGCAAACCATGGCCAAGTGATTCTTCTACTAAACCTTTTGGGAAGAACAAGAGCAATCTAGAAACTACGAGGCTGACTTCCGGCAGGATTTTTATAAAGGTATCTTTTATATCTGACCCTCCAGCAGGACTGGAACCCAAGATACTTGACTGATTATTGGAGAGTCATTACAGCTAGAGTCTGTAGGCTCCAACAGTATCTTTGGCACTTGCATTTGAACAATATTTCGTTTAGTAATATTTGATACTTTCCTGATTGTACTGACGAATACCTAAGAACACAGTACCTGAATCTCTCTGGTTAATTAGTTTTCTTTTTGAAATCACAACTCTTAACAAAGTGTGAAGGAGAAAAGAACAGGAGAAAGCATACAGTAGGTAGGTTAGAGGCTCCTGAAATACTGGCAGAAACTGTCAAAAAGTTTAGGATGAGCAGATTGGCAGAGCAATGTTTAGTACTGTACATCCCTCTCTAGACTGAACTACTCTACCCATAGAGACGGGCTTAATCTCTTCCCTAATTTTAGAAGTATCGTAGTTAAGCCACATGTCTGGATTTGGTCTTTTCTTCATGCAATCAAAACAGAACCAACAACGCATGTGAAAAGAGACTTAGAGAGGCCTTATTCTTGTCAACCATGGCTTTTACCATCTTATCATTACTATGCAAACTATAGTCCATTCCAAGCTTATAGCATGTTCTTTTCTACTTCTTGAGACCACTACAATTTTTACAAGCACTTTTAATATCTATCAGAATTCAGCTTAATCTGTTAACAGCATATGGTGTTTGAAATCTTTCCACATTACAAGAAATACTAGCTGTATTTGCAAAATTATGCTTTATTACCCACTTACAATGAAATTATGTCTTTGTCTAGTGCTAGTGCTAATTCGGCATCTATAGATCATCTGATGGTGAATACATTTTTAATGCTTACACCCTTCCATCACAGCAGATGTTTCCAGTACAGCTCCATACTTGCTTTTCTGGGGCTAGACCTCTTAAGTAAGTTGGCATGAAGTTGTTCAGTTTTAAAAGAGATTCAGTCACTGATGCCAATTTTGCATTGACATAAAACTTTAGTATACTTAGGCATTAGTTTTTCCCATATGGAAGAGAAGTCTCTTTCCTCCAACTTTTATTGCTTCATTCATCCATAATTTATGTGCACATGGAAGATTCATTCCTTGACTTGTTCATTCTGTATTAATAAGCAAATAAAGCCAGTGTAGCCCTAGAGTTGTGTAGCCCTTCAGGTTTAATTTCTCAGGCAAAAGAGCTCCGTTCCCAAGCATTTCTTTGGGAAAGATAACTGCTCTAGATTCTCTGCATGGTTATAAAAGGAAATCGCACATGGATTTGCAGTTATTGCTACTGTGACTCTTACTTACAACAAAGTCGTAGAAATGAGAATAATATCTGTTCTTGTCTAATTCTATAAATTCAGAACAAAAGTGAAAAATAATGAGAAATAACCTCTTGATAATTAAGATTTCATTGAAGAATTTCAATTAAGAGGAATCATGGCTGAAATCTTATCTCTGGTTATGCATTTAGCCTTCAAAACTAGTTTGTTGTTGTAAGTTTGTTGTTTAGCTGAAAATACTCTTCAGTGGTGTTTTACTCTATCTACAGATAGACAAAACTCTTCATTGCATTAGAGATGATTCTGAAAGGTGAGGGTAGATTTAATCAGATCATTAACCAATTTGTTCATGATAAGTTTAGTAGAAACCTTTACAAAATATGTCTGTCTCAAAATCCAAGACTGTTTCTCAACCCTTCTTGGTGCCAAAGCATCAAATGACAAATCTAACAACTTATATTAGTAGTGAATCTAATCACATATATTAAAAAAAAAAAAAAACACATGAGCACAGAATTAAAAAATTTGGATGTAAACTGGAAAGAAAAGCAAAGAAGGCATTTCTACAAATTTCTTATGGTTCTTATATTTTCATGTTACATAATTTTTTTTTTTTCAAACTAAAGCACAGAGAATATCCATAATGTCATGAAGCCAAGATTTTCCAGTAAAATGTCCAGCTATCAAGTGTGTATCTTGGAAAAATATCTGAAAATGATATAAACAAATAAAAATTACTGGAAAAGTATATTTCTTTTCAGTATATTCTTACAAGGAAGAAGCTCGACAAAGCTTGTGCAGATTTTGTGTTTTCCCATAATTCATCTGCTAAGCATAGTACCTGCTTAGAAAAAAAAATAAAAATCCCTCCTAGCTGAGAAATGTAGAACAAGCAGGGACTTCAGATTATCTAAAACACTTGCTCCAACAGGATTCAGAACTGAATAGAGTATACTTGGCCACCTCTGGCAACTCTCTGCCCAATCCGATTTTAGGAATCTCTAGAGAAGAGGATTCCACAATCTAATCTACTTGAGCAATCTGTTCCAGGTATTTACTATACTGACTGTTGTTGTTTTTTTCAATACCTACAGTACATCTACTTTAGTCTAAGTTAAGTGCATTTCTTCTTGTCCTCCTCCCAGCAAAGTTGATGTGTATTTTCATTACAACATTTAACATATCAGAACACAGTTATGTGCCTATTTTGTCTTTTCTGGACTAGGAAAAAAAAAAAAGCCAATTCCTTCAGTGCTCCTTGTAAATCACACTTTTGAAATCTCTGATCATTTTTTCTTTTTGATAGCTTAATACTCTTAAATTTATCATGAAATTTGTCTCTAGCTACTTACAGTACAGAAAGCCAAACTCTCACAAAATGTTAAGAATGGAAGACCTCTAGGTCTTTTATATGACTTTACTGTTACTACATCCAAGAGCCAGATCTGTCTTGTTTGAAAAATCAGCATTAGACTTTGGGTTTCTTTAGATCTTCTGTTACAATTACGCTGCCCTATCACAATTTCTTTTCCATTCTTGCTTATGTTTTTGTGTACTACTTTGCATTTGTCTTTAACGAATTTCCTCTCATTGACTTCAGATAGTTTGTCAAAGTCACTTTGGATTTTAAACCTATCCTCTGAGTTTTTCATCAGCTCTAGATTTCACGAATGTGTTCTTTACTCCACCAAGCAACTCATCAAAGAAAATAATGAGCTGGAGTACATCTACTGAGTATATATTTTATTCCCACCTGAAGCTTTGCTTTGCGACTTAATCACTTCCACAACAACCAGTTTTTATGTCACAAACAAAATTATGGTCTAACACAGGGACAGCTGGAGTAAATGAGCTCTTACAGCCAGATTTCATGCATATGTACATAGTTAAGCAGTGGAGCATCAAGGATAAATATAGCATTTCAACAATATATTAACCGCAGCCAATAATTTTTACTCATACAGAATTCCTGCTTGAGAAACAGCAGTCTAATTATTCTGTACAACTAAAGAGTTCATTAAAAAAAAAAAAAAAAAAGCTGAACAATTTCTTTATGGATAAAAACCCACAATAATTAGGAATTGAAGAATTGTAGGGATTTACCACACGAGGTCAAAAGCAGAAACATTAAACTAACATCCATACAATGAGTACTGCAGTGTGTTCTCTGTACCACTGAAGGTCATTTCCCTCTGAAGGTGTGGGAGACACACGCTAATCTCTTGGCATTTAGCATTTAGCTCTAGAAGGAAGCAAACAGTGGGGTATCCATAGGGAGCCAGGCTGAAGAAAACGCTCATAAGCATGGGTGGGAAGAGCCTCTATTACATAGCTCCAACAATATTAGCACAGAGCAGGGAGCCAAAGCAATTAACACTGATTGTAAATATTCCAGTGAAAGTTACTTGTATATATAACACATATTTGGAAGAATTAAAATACTACATAGTAGCAGTTGGTTCCATCAAAAACGTGTAAGCTGGAGTAGAAAGGACAGCTAAGCAGCTCATGGCATTAGATCTACATCCTGTAGTAGCCACCTGACTAGGCTGCCCAAATCTCCAGCAAGCCATCTGTTTAGGAGAGCAGGCTACCCAAGTTATTCAACATCCCAACATTAAAAACAGCGGAAATAAAACAAAACAAAAGCAAAGAAACCCCAATAAAACCACATATCTTTATTTCAACCACCCAGCTGAGGCACCTTGCCTACCACTAAAAAGGTCACATTTCCTTTGGGAGGTAAATTCTCCTTTTCAGCCATAGCTCCTAGAAATCACTAGCATTTAACAGAGCTATTACAGAGTTGCACTATGCTCCCCCTAGTAAGAGTCTAAGTTCATGAGGAATATGCTTCTTGAACAAGCCTGGCGGTTCCCTTACCCTTGCAGACACAATTGCTCCTATAAAGCCCAGATACTGATTTCTAACATACATAGAATCATAATTTCATTATAGTTAGAAAAGACATTCAAGATCATCAAGTTTAACTGTAAACACATCACCACCATGCCTGCTAAACTATGTCCTTAAGTGCCTCATCTACACATTTCTTGAACACTGCCGAGGACTGTGACTCCACCACTTCCCTGGGCAGGCTGTTCCAATGCTTGTTATATATATCTCTCTCCAAGACCTTCAGTAAACACATCAGAAAGGATTGTAGTTTTATGGATGCATCAAAACTTCTGCCTAACTGTTGTTCTTTTGCTGCTGCTATCTGTGTCTACTCCATTACACTGTATAGTTTTACTTAAAGCTTAAAGAAGAAACAATTCATGGTGATCTGCACTTTCCACTAACAGTATCTATTTTCACGACTAAAGACTCATCTCTCTTCTTAATTTTGGTGTTCTTATCCAACATTGAAAAGTTTGTAGTATAATTTCTTTTATTGCTGTGACCATTTATTAAACCTCTCAATGCATGTGACAGATGATATATTTGCTAATTGAGGACTAATGTAATGAAGCTTTGTCGAGCTGACACTTGGCAGGGCTTTGAATGTTCCTGCAGTTTGTTCTTTAACCTTTCTTCTTTACTTGCTATTTCCTAGCTATCTTTAAAGTTTTAATAAATAGACTTAGGGTCACCTGTTACCATGGATTTTCCTTCCTTGCTGAATAATAATAATAAAAAAACTCTTGACTGCTCCCCGTAGTATCTTTACCTTCATTATTTGTCTATCCTTTTGGAACTACTAGGAGACAAACAAATTTTCTGGAGTGAACCAATGTGACTCTATGACTTCTTCTCATACTGCTTCCCGAAAAACTAAATAGGATTGTGTGCTTTTTTACTGTTTTCCTTTCTTGCCATTTAGCTAGCTTTTTAGGGTGAATATCTTACTAATACCAAGTAGGATTATGTTATGAACCTTAAACTTTATACAACTATCTACTTAAAAATAAAATTCTTAGATATAAATACTGCAGATACCTCTGATGTGCTTTATGGTTTCCCTGAAAGTCATGAATAGAAATGAATCAGAAATTCTCAGAATGAAGGGACTAAGGTTATGAAAAGTAAACACTGAAAATTGACTAAGTATTTTATGGTAAATCCAGCAAGTATAAATCCAGTAAACACTTAATACAGGCATTTGACTTTATACTTGTATGCAGTTCCACTGAAATGAACTAGATTGCCTACTGCTGTCATGACTTGCTCTATTTTGTTGCATACATGATCCAAATACTATTTTTTCCTTTAATTTCTTTTAAATATTCACATTGATATCTATAATGACTTTTTTCAGTTTTAGTGTTTCAAATAAAGTTTCATGAACATATTTTACAAATTCTAATCACATGACCTCATTATCTAATTAACACAAGTACTGTACATGAAATCACATAATTAAAGCATGCGATTAAGTAAAAGTTACAATTTGCAATTAACTATCAGAGTGCTCCATAAATGTATTTAATTTACAAGATATACGAAACTCATTTAACTATGTTAAACCATTATTGTAGATCAGGTTTAAATGATATCCATTGGCCATTTCAAAAAAATATTTTTGTCAAACTGTCAAAACATTGCTTTCTTGGGAAGTTATTATAAGGCCTTGGATATTTTTAAACCACAGAAGAGCTGCTTCACCATCTTCTTAGGTGCAGACCAGACTGAATCAAGCAAACAACCTTTTAGATCAAATTTTGTTTCCAAAATACATAGGTGACCCATAATGTACTATCACCTAATTGGGAGAGTCTGCTAAATACTGCTGAGCAAGTACTATCGGCACAAGATCAAACATCAACCTAATAAAACTATCATCATAAATTCCTAACTGAGCCACATGTAGGCTGCCTTATCAGAACTGTAAAATGCAGATTCTCTGAGAAACTTATTAGTGGTGACTTCTCCATCCACCTTCTCACTCTCTCCAAACTTCTTATCTTGATGATAATAATAGCACATAAATCCTGGAAGTCTTTTCTATTCATTCAAATAACAGAAGTTTACTATATTGATATTCCATTTGAATTTTACCATATTGCTCTCCTTTTTCTTTCTTGAATTTTCTGCAGCTCTCTCAATACATTTTCTAGACTTTAAGTGCTTTGAATACTTTATAATTATAAATACATACTAAAGGCTAGATTCATTTTTATTCATTTCTATTATTGAAACATGTAATAGACATCCCTTTTGTCTAAAGGGATGCAAAATCAAGAGAAAATTCAATTCTAACCTTAGCATTAAAATTCAGTAAGTATCGCTGCATTTACCATATACCATGATGGTGTTGTTCAAGGCAAATATGTAAAATGACAGAGTTAGATAAATAGAAAACAATGATGAGATTTAGAAGCTGAAAAGAAATTCCCTGCCATAATATGGCATTGGAAATATATTCTGGTTTTAGTTTTCAATGAAGAATCATTTTTAATCCTTCCATTTTAATCTATGTTCCATTTATGCAAGATTAATGGAAATTGTACTTTAACTCATTTTTTAATTTTTTATTTTAAATCATTTCTAATTGCAAAGAAATGGTTATAAAAGCAAGGTATTAAGAGTAAATTCTTTTTCAGCACATGGGCTAAATTATCCTTACTTCGAACAGCCATTCAGTTATCCTACACTATTTTTCTATCACCTGCCAGATAAAACATTTCCAAAAGAGTCTTTTTTTTGAAGCTGCTCAATAAAGTGTTTAACTTGTTGCTTCCTAGAATAACAGATCAGACTAAACAGTCAATTCGTGCCTGCTTAAATGAGCCTTCTTTTATCTTAGCTAAATACAGTCCAGCTAAGAAGCCTCGCAACATTGGAATGCATATTCTCTCCATAGAAGACAAGTCAGAAGAGATGAAGATATGGCCAGCTGTGCCTCAATCACCTTCCTTCAGCTAAGTAATAACTACATACATGATTTCTAAAAAAATATCCTAGCTTCCCACTTACAGTAGCTACAAGCAGAGCAGCTCCCTGTAGGTCTTCCTGACAAGGGAAGCCCTACAGAACTCAGAACTCTGGGAGCCCACAGAACTCTCCAAATCCATAACCAGAAACCAAGAATACATAAATGACACTCAGGGATTAAATATTTTTGCAAATGCTTCCAAACCTTAAATAAGAGATTTACCAATAAAATGGTAGAGCATAGTACTTTTACATCAAATCATTTTAGAATTACTAAATGTTCTTTATGGATATCTCCAACAGCTTGCCAGATATTTCTTGAAAATATTTATTGTGATGCTCTGGGTTTACAAATGTGAAACTAGTCATATTTGATAAAGATTAAAATCAAGTTTAATGTAAGGAATAATAGAGTTGTACGATTTGTGTTGTTAAAAAAAATTGTATGCAATATGAATTATAATTAAGAATAACATGATTCTGTATGTCACCTGAATTAAAATTTCCAACTCTTAAGTCGAGTTAAAATTCCTAACGTATACTTTAAATAATAGCACATTTAGTAATGACATCCTGAAATATCCTGCTGTTTCAAAAACTCCAATGGGATCTTAATTTATTCATAACTAGTCAACAAAAGAGCACTTCTTATTACAAATAAAAACCACTATCCCATAATGTGTTTTGAGCTATTCTACTGATTTAAGTACAGATACAAGTGAAAAGACAATGAATTAAATAGGTTTTCTTAAAACAACCTTTTGTAGATAACATTCAGCTATACCTCACATGCATGTGAGGTAACTTCAAACATGTTAGAATGATTTCTTTTTCTAATAAGGACCTTTCTTAATGAAATGCATTAATTCTGCTACCCAAATACTGCAGATAGCAGTAGCTCTTTCAATACAGCATTGTCTTCCACACTTACCACAAAAGATGTTTGCAAACCCTGTTCACTTCTGTAGTTTGGTTTTCAGTACACCAAAACCAGTTCAGATGATACAAGAATTCATCAGCAGAGTTACTTTAAACATACGAACAATGTAAAACCTGTCCTTTTTTACTCTTTTTCTTCTATGTACTTCTGATCTTCAAGAGCGAATGAACTGATTATATCTCTTATTCATCATTTGTTCCTAAACATGTGTACTAAAAATTACTAGAAAGTTATCCACCTTACTTAATCCTTTTCAATCAAGTGGATCCATAACACAGTCCCTTTATAGAGAGTGGGAAAACTTTTGACTTCAGTGAGATGGCTAGCATATTCAAAGACAGTATTTTAAGTATTTACAGTACTTCCCTCTGAAAAACAAAACAACAGCAAAAAAAATTAGCCTATGTTTCTATTTAGGTTATAGGACATGAGAACTATTGCCAGCATCATCTAGGCAGAGAAAAGAGTGTCAGTGGAGAACTCTGTCCACCTCAGGCAGCTGTTGTGCCATTTAAGAGATAAAGAGATTACTGCTTAAACTGTGTAAAAGCAGAGCATTGAAATCACATCACAAAATATTTTGCTAAGAATGCTGACTACATTATAATGGGTCGCAAGTGGGTAGTAAACAGCAGTAAACATAGGATAAGATATAATGTAATTTGGTTTTGCTTGTATCAGGGATGGCTTCATGCAGAAATATCTCCTTAAAGAAATGGTGAGAACATCATAGAATCATAGAATTATATTGCTTGGAAAAGAACTTCAAGATCACCACATTCAACCGTAAACCCTTAACAAGATAAACACCATACCTGCTAAACCATATCCTCATGTACACGTTTCTTGAACACTGACAGGGACAGTGACTCCACCACTTTCCTATTCCAATGCTTGACTACTCTTTTCATGTAGAAATTCTTCCTAACCTGAACCTCTTCTGGCACAACTTGAGGCTATTTCTTCTTGTCCTATTTTTGGTAGTTATTCTGGAGAAGAGATCAACCGCTGCCTCATTACAATCTCCTTTCAGGTAGTTGTAGATAGTGATAAGGTCTCCTCCGGGCCTCATTTTCTCCAGACTAAACAACCCCAGCTCCCTCAGTTGCTCCCCCTAAGGTCTCTGCTCCAGGCTCTTCTCCAGCTTTGTTGCCCTTTTTTGGTCATGCTCCAGTACCTCCATGTCTTTCTTGTGGTGAGGGGCCCAAAACTGAACAGAGTATTCAAAGTGAGGCCTCCCTAGTGGGAGGCCAAGTACAGGGGAACAATCACTTCCTTGGTCCTGTTGACTACACTATTCCTGATACAAGCCAGGATGCCACTGGCCTTCTTGGCCACCTGGGCACACTGCTGGTTCACATTCAGCCAGCTGTCAAGCAACAGGCCCAGATCCTTTTCTGTTGTGCAGCTCAGGAGGACATGTGGCTGACAACTACTCTTTAAAAACGCTTAGTTTCCCCCCATGCTTTACATTTTTTTAAATAATTTTACTGCTTGTGGATGCTTTTTAAGAAACCAACCAAGCAAAAAACCTTCCATGTACATGACCTATGTGTATTCCCTATTCTATCTGCAGGAAGAAATCACAGTGGGACTAATGAGACTTCATCAATTGTTGCTCTCAGATATTCAGAGCAAGCTGTTTGTTCCAGAACCATAAACTGCTTGAATCACAACATCTGAGTAGGGTGTCAGCTTTCTTTTTTTTTTTTTTTTTTTTTTTTTTGGTATATGTAAATTCAGTGAGCAGTAATCTCAGCATTGACTGAGGATTAAGTAGATGGTGAGAAAATGGAGATCCCCTTGTACCCAGCAGTCCTTATAACTGCTAATTTACTACATGATGCTAATTAAATGAAGCTGGCTTCATAATGGGAATGTATGGTGCCTGAGTAGGAAAGCTGTTAACATAATTATATTCGTTACACGGGGGGTGCAGCAGATTACAATTATTAGAAGGCTGCGCGTTTCAGGCTACCTTGTCTAGCCTGTGAGAGTGCTTCCTATATTCCTTCAGTTCCCAAACAACATTCAAACTTAGTATGAAAACTTCCTTTAGTCATCATAGCTCCAAATGTATGCTTAAAAAATTAACATTTTTACCCTGAGCTTCCAAATAAAGCTCATTTTTAAAAGTTAAAGAAACTGTGAGTATTGCTGAGCATTTTGTCAAAACATTGCTGCCACCCTCCTTTGAATGATCGTTGAAGTAAAAAGCCCATCTCACATCTATGCAGAAGGCTGGTCTGTGAGAACACAAAACCAAGCTCTACCTTGTGCCAGCTATGGCCATGACTGTCACTCCCTTGCTGCCTTCCCAGCAGGCAGTGGTAGAATGTCAACAGTATTTTCTTAAAGTCAAGTTTCTCAAATCAACTCTACATTACCTAACCTTTTTAGGAGTCTGTATTTCCCAGCATCCTCATTTTCACTAGCTGTAAAGTATTCCAGATCACACCATTAATTTTCCCATGCTACGTGCTCTAGGTGACCTTGCCTGTGCAGGGGTGTTGGACTAGATAGTCTCTAAAGGTCCCTTCCAACCTTAAGGATTTTATGATGTCCCTTGCATGATCAGGGAATTCTTAAAAAACACATTTCACAATAGCAACACCTGGTAATAAAAGCAGACATATCAACATTTCAAATTTAATTTAGCATTTCAATAAAAAAATAATTGAGGGATAATGTTCACCATGGAGGAGTGGTCAAGTTTTGAAAAGCTTTTGCAGGTGATTAAAAAGAGTGAAGGAATGCAAAGGCATGTAATAGCCACAAGAATTGTTTACTGTGCATGTTCTTCAGTGCCATGAACAGTGTGTCTATTAGACCAAAAAAAGAAAAAAGTCTTAAAGTTAATAAACCGAAACTTAAAAATAGGCAACATTGTTTTTTTGCACCTTATGAACATTTTAAACTTCTTTGCTGCCTGCTGCTCCAAGTACATTTTGAGGGATCACATCCTTAGTACCAGGCATTCAAGAACCTCTGTTTTAATCTCACATGAACATCCAGAACATACTTCCATTTCCATATTCTTCTGTTGCTAGAAATGGAGATCCAGAGAAACTGCCATAATGCTGTATAATACCGGGGAATAAAGGTATGAATGAATATTAACTAGCTGCTAACAGAAGTGCAGTTTTCTATTTCTTTCTTCTCCCTGAAAGCATCAACACAATATCTGAATGCCTAATAAAATTCTCAGCACAATGTAAAGACTCCTTTTCCAATTTCTTTTTGTTCTTTTTGTCTCAATTACTTACTTTTCTTTCAAAACTTTTTTTTAACTCTTGCATTTTGATTTCACCTCTCTCCCCTTCTTATATGTTTGGCTCTTTTCACACTCATATCCTTGTCTCTCATGTCCATCCTCTTGGTTCTTCCCAAGACTCCAACATAGATCTTCCATGGAGAAAACATTTTGTCACAAAATATGTGAAAAGCAGAGTGACAAGTAACTTACATGCCTTCTGCAATATATACCATCAATTAAACATTAATCATTCCCAATGCTTTGCAATGAGTCAAAATATATGACAGAGGAGAAAGCTACCAGGAGCTTAGAAGAAATTTGGTTTCTTTGGGACATCTCCTTACGTGGAAGAATTCATTGTTTGATTAAGAACAACTTGCTAAGACTGGCTGTGTGTTCTTGTGTTGCTATTTTTTTCCAAACCCTCAAAGGCCATAATTAAGTAGTTATTTAGGACTTCTGGCTGACTAAACAAAGAAAAGAGGGATGGGCTGACAAGGGTGGTAATTTCATGAGAATCAACATTATTTTTTCTGACAAAACAGTACATCCAAAACTTTGGGTAATTGAACATGTTCACTTTGCAGTTGGTCCACTTTGCATAAGTGCCTAATTAATTTAATTACACTATATTGCTTGTGTCTCACTTGGATTAAACAAAAGTAAGCATTTATCTTCATATTGATCAGGCTTAGTTCAATGTCTGAGATTTAAAAAAAGCTCTCCAGTGCATCTGAATTTCAATTTTGGACTATGTCTGTAATTTCACTATAATGAAGTGATAAAGAAGATTAATTAGTACTCTTTGTCTGCCAGGAAAAGGGGGAGCAGGGTAGTTCCATGACCGACCATGAGCTTAAGTATAGAGACAATACTGGTGAGATGGTGGGAAACAGTTGAGCATGACAAAACAAAACAACAAAATTAAGTTTATGAACAATGGGTAAATACTTGTGACAGTCAGTTGTGTTGAGTGGTCTGTTTGTTACCTCTCATTTTCTCTAACCTAACCCTGCTTAACTGTTTTGCCAAAGCTAGTCAATGTTACATAAAAGCCAAGGAGATAAAGGACATGCAAGTCATTTATAGCCCAGAAGTTTCCCCTCAAAGCTCTGTTTTATTCTGTTCGTGGTAACAGAGAAGAAACTGAAAAATCAAATGAAGCACTGGAAAAAGTCAGCCAACAGGATTCTAATAAATATATAAGATTTTCCATATGACATCTATCTTAAATGTCCCTGATATATTCTTCTGCTGTTCAGACTGTTATACTGGTTCATAATATTGGGTACCAATAATCCCTATGTCATTAGAATCAATGAATAGCAATTGTACCATGACCTCTTGATGGCTGACAATTGCCTGTCAGCGTTTAGGGCCCCAGATCTGAAGCAATGAGTGATTATTACACCTCAGAGAAAGACTGTGTAAGCTTATTTACCTGTGAATCCATTAAGTTTCATACAGTGAAGTTTAGAAAAAAATGAAGGTAGTTCTTCTTCTGGTGGCGTTGAAGAAGGGAAACTGAATGCAGCATGAGACAGAAGCAATGGAACCACTCCCAGCTTTAACAGTCTAAGAGGTGGATGGCACAGAAGACTTTACCGTGCTCTGTGTTCCCTCATTACACTGATCTAACTCTTCTCAGTAAAGCCATGATAACCTTGGGACCAAAATTCATTAGTGTGCAACACCAAGCAGAACACACTGCATTTGAAAACTTCACTGAGCCAGAGCAACTTCGATCCACTTTTCTTGCAGCAGTGCTTGTACAGTACTGAGTACACTTGAGAGTATTCAATAGTTTGTCATTAATAACCACTTAACACTTAGTAAGGACAGAATACTGTGCTTACAACCCCAACAGTGACAAAAATAATCTCCAAATTCTTAGAAGTATAAAGTTTTAGTTTATATAATACATGTAGTGAATTTATAATCACACAATCTTCTTATTGTGAAATCTGTGTTCTAAAATAAGTTATTATGATCAACTGAGATGTTAAAGTTTCCGAAGTATTTGTACACTGGAGAAAACAATCCTATACAATAAAGACAGTGAGCAAGGATTTTTCACAGAAGCACAGGATCAGATCTTTCAATATAGTCTCTGGTATTGCTGTATGTAAGAAGAACCTCAGAACCCCTTGAGATTAACAGTTTTATTCAAAAGGGGAAAATGTGTCCAGGTACTTGAATAAAAAAGTAACTTAGAAGCATTTGTAGCCAAATAAGAGAAATTTCTGTTCAAGATAGGCTGCCAGACCTGCTGGAAAAGTCAATGGGTAGCTAGAAATATCCTTGGCTGACAAAATATTCTAATATTAAAATCATCAGGCTCATTCACCCTAGGCAAAATTGCAAGAGAATGATACACTACTCTGGCAACTACAACAGTGCTAGCAGAATTGATCAGAAGCCAAAATTTTCCTGCCTTCTCACAAGGCAGGGCTCTCTCTCCCTCTCCTTCCTCTGTTTCCCAAGGACCTCCAGGAATTGGATGACACTGCTGCCAAGTCAGACCATTCCTTCAGTGCAACATGCATAAACCAGACTTCAGTCCACAGGAAACTCAAGTGTCCTAACAGGATCAAATTATCTGGCACATAGTAGTTAATAAACAAAGCACAAATAAAAGAAAGATTTGGTCTTCTTACCATAGACCGGGGCCAGCTGTAGTATACTCAACACAGAGCCTGGGAAGCAAAGACAAGATGTTTCTGAGTTACTTTTCCACTCGCTAGCCCCCTGCCCAAGTGGAATCCAAAGTCAAAGTGTGCTTGCCAGCTATATTACAGCAATGAGGATGGTCCCTCAAGATTACCTCCAGGTGCTGGTAAGACTGACCTCTCAAAAAGCACCCAGGTCCTCTTGAATTCTTTCCTCTACCTGTCAGAGAGAAATACAAAGAGCATCGTAGCCTGTACTTAGAAGAAACCCCGCTCCTGTTTCTGTTTGTGTTTTACTACAACTATAGTCAGAGCTAGCATGCAAAGTACTGCCTAGAAATCAGCAAAGTGCTCAGAAGAACATTATTTTGATGCAATGGTCAGTATAGCTGGCAGTGAATGTTTACTGAACTCATCTGTTAGCTTGCAGCTACTATTTTTCCCCCACATTACAGATATATATTTTTAAAATTATTGGAGCATATAGAGCAAATAAACTCAGCATCCTTAAAAGGGTCATAAAGTGTCTTTTGCTGCTGCACAATAATTTTTAAAAAGTGAAAAATTTTGTATCTTGATCAGATACAATGTATCAGATACAA
This sequence comes from Nothoprocta perdicaria, assembly GCF_003342845.1. Taxonomy (NCBI): domain Eukaryota; kingdom Metazoa; phylum Chordata; class Aves; order Tinamiformes; family Tinamidae; genus Nothoprocta; species Nothoprocta perdicaria. The sequence continues at coordinate 5,038,207 of NW_020455588.1, forward strand.
TGTATCAAGATACGATGTATCTTGATCAGAAAACAATATCTATGAGGCGAATAAATGTAAGTTAAAAAAATCAAGGAATATTAATAAAACAATAGAATGTTTAATTTCATTTTGAGCTTCCTAAGACAAACTACTTTATTTTATTTTTCATTTTTTCAGGTGCCTGTGAATGCCTAAGTTGCCCATACCTGCTTTATCCTATATTGCTCACAGTTATGCCTTCCCAATAGCATCAAGTAAGAAATATTCCTGCAGCAGGCATTTGGTTGCCAGACTGTTTGTCATGGATCATCACTGACTTCCATCTTATCACGCCCATGCAAACCCATGTCACCGAGAGGACTGAGAGGAGTAAAACAAAAGTGCCAACTGTTCTCCCCTGTGGCTGAAAGTGTAAGAAGAGCAGGCACAGAATTAGTACTTAGCAGTATTGGCTTATCCAGGGTAGGTACAAATGGGAGAAAGGGTATGATGATGTTTTTGTTCCTTGCACTGGTAAAACCACAAACTGGTCAACATACTTTGGTAAATTTTAGATTTCCTGTCCATTCTAGATATGGTATTATATATTATGCATGAATACAGCAGATATAAAAATACATCCCTTCATATGGGAAAATTAAGATTCTTTAAATATTAATATATTTTCTTTAAAAAAAAAGAAAGGAAAAAAAGAAGAAAAAGGAGAAGAAAATCAAGCCGTTAAAAAAAATCTCCATCAGATGTTGTTTGTTTGGTATCTGATGTTAACATTACACATCACACAAAGAAGAACTATTTCTGTTCTATTTCAAAAGTACTTTTTGAAAGTCTGCTCTGGGAATGAATGAATATTCACTAAACCCAAATACACTGAGGGCCAAATTGTCAATGTCTTAAAATTCTATCCTAGGACTGTGTACATACTGTCTTTTGCATTCTCAAAACCAATGTTTGGATAAGAAGATTGGGTATTCAAGCATGAAGCTATCAATATTTGCACAAAAATGCCCATCTGTGTATGCAAAGCTAGATTTGGGTTCGTCTGTATACCAGGGATATTCACTTGAACCCAAATACTCTTTTATCCTGTATTTCAATTGTTGAAATCTCTGCCTTCACTAAAAAAAACTACTAGAAGATAAAAGCCTGCTTTATTTTGTCAGTCTGCCTAATTTACTATCCTGCTTCAGGGGTGGCAAATATATCATGCCTTGCCAAAATGAAATAAGCATTCCTCCTTCTTCATTGAGACAACTGGGAGAGCAGTGTGAAAGTTTTGCAGACATGTATAACTCAAAAAGTGGCTCCATCCCAGCCTGCATTTATGGTTATTTAAAAGTGAGATAAGATTACAGTGACTGTCTCTGAGAGAACACAGCTATGGCACATGGCATGTTGTACAACTCAAGCTTTAGCTTTCAAATCAACATGTGTGCATTGCAGGGCATGATCATCAGGGGAACTCATTTCTGACTTTCTAACAATCAGTTAATCTGTCAAAGGTTTCAACTGACCCTACTGCTTTAGCCAATCTTCTTGAAAATATCGGGTTTTGTTGTGAGACTGTAAACCTTTCAAAATCCACAATATGTGTATCATGATGTTCTCCTTTATTAGTCAATATTTAAGGTGTCTTAATAGAGCAAAAGGAAGAATTTCTCCTAGATATACTATGCTTTAGTATCACCTATTTGTTCCTTACTTTTTGAAGAAGGAAAGAAAATAGCAATGTTTTTAAATGAATGAATACAGAAGATATTTATTTCATGAATATAACGTTCTTAAAATATTGTTCATCCTCTCCACTCTCACCTGGCAGATTTAATGGCTAAAAAATAAAATGGACAGAAAATTGCCAAAGGATCCTTACCTTGCCTAGATGAGAACATTTGTCTTTTCATTGTATATAAAGGAAGAAAATTAGTTAAACATACTGTGGCTTCTACAACTCAGCTATGTCATTTCAAGGCCCCTCTAAGCAAAATCTTCTTTTTTATCATAATTGCCTACCAACATTTTGACCTCAGCTAAAACTTTTCAGTGCAAATTTCAGTGAATTACCTTAGACTCAGGCCTCTGTGAGCTACTATTTAAATAACAGCTGAAAGATAAAAGCATCTCTTATAATCATATTATTTCCACACTGTAAGAATCTTTGTCCAGTGTCTCAGTGACTGTGCCAATTCTTGTTATGTATTCATTTCATTGACAGGTATTGAATGTCTCCTTGTTTAAGACAGACACTGCTGTAATTATATCACATACACAAGTGTCCCAAGTTCCTCTGCAGACAACGTTACTCAGACTGTAATTGGATTGCTGACACACAGGGCTGTGAGCCCAGTGAAGAATCTTCCTTGCCCATTGCCTAATATGTTCCGCTATTTCAAATGCGATCTCCTCACACCTGTGCTGGGAGGTTTCGGGAATGTGCTGTCTTATCTATATGTCTGTTCTGGATGCTAGCTACGTATCTGCACAAAAACATTTTATGTATGTCTTTTTTTTAAAATATGCTGAAGTTTGTCTTTTTAGCTTCTTCAGTATTGTAGCATATGTAATATATTTTTCTACTGTTGCTATAGGAACTGTGTATTACTGAATAGCAGACAACATCTGGCAAACAGGATATAAAAGAACATAAATCGGCACTCTTCAGCTAGTCTTGGGATATATTTGTACTTTTTCAAAGTATTCTTTGTTAAAAATAAATCTAATCAGGTTGTTTCCTATATAGAAGCTCATAATGTTTATCTGCCTGTTTTTCTTCACATGCTCCCTTGTTGTCAACTGCATCTCATTGTCCACTAGAAAAGAAGTTAATGAACCAAAGAAAAATACATATTACTTGGATGGATGCTGCACAGGACAATCCCAGAAGTAGATTAACAATAGGAGAAGAAAATTCAGACTTGTGAGTATTTTTATAAATCCAACCCAGCAGGCATGGCATAATATTGAAATAACTTTCCCTTTTTGCTCTCTCTCTTGACTATTAAGTTAGCCTATCTCATTCTCATTTTTTCCCCAGCCCATTTTAAAGAAAATATAAATTCATGAAAGGAATTATGGTAAGCTACATGAGTTTCATTTGTAAAACTGGCAGGGACTACATTACAGATAGCATAAGTGTTTTCTTATCCATAAAGTTTCCTACCTAGGGGAAAAACTCTTTCTTTAAGTAATCATCTCAACACACTTGTCATGTACACTCACGTCATGATATTTAGTGCCGCTTCTGTAAACATAAATGTTATGATTAAATAATGTATGAAAGGCTTAAGTCAGCGATACTTACAATAGTACTGATGTGTTATGTTCCACACATTTCTGTGTTACCTTCCTCTCAGAGACTATCTTAAAAAAACATTTTTAGAAATACAGCTTCAATTATTTACAAGACTAAGATCTACATGAGCTATTTAGCACAATGAATTCAAAATTGCTTTAATTATTTGTAACCAAAGACATAGGGACATCTGATTGAAAGAAGTCCTAGGCTGCTGGTGTAAGTTACTATTTTTATCCCTGTTATCCCTTTGATCTCTGTGCTTTCACCTTTCTTCTAACCCCTTTCTGTATTCATCTGCTCGGACTACTGCAGAGGAGCATAAGCTTGCTCTGCCTATACTTCATGCTCGCATGGCATGATCCAAAAGCTGTCTGGACGTCTCTACACTGGTCCCCAAAAGCAAAAAGGATTGCCAGTTGGAGAGGAATAGAGCTTTATCCATTTTCTATTAATTCTGGGCAGTCCAGAGCCCATAAGAGACTTGGCTTAGGGAAGTTCCAAGACTATGGCAATTTGTTTCAAAGGCTCAAGAAACTTTGAGCTTACTGAATTCATTAAATAAAATGTCAGCTTGAAACCACCTTTACTCTTTTGTGTCTCTTCCTGCACTTGAGGATGGAGTAGAGGAACTAAGAATACATATATTCCACTGGAAATTTCCTGATCCTTTGTACCTTTTTTTTATTTTATTGAAAGTATAAAAAAAACAAAATAATACATTCTGGGTATTTTTGTGCCATCAAACAAATGTGGTTTGAAACAAAACAAAACCAAATTGTCAAATATTTACATATAAGTGACATAATGGAGGTCCTAAAGTATGAGATTTCATTATTAGACTTTCATCCCTCTTCCTCCCCTATCTCCCTGTCTTTTTGTGATATCACAAACAAACCCATTATCCATCCTCTTCAACGACTGAAGGAAGAAGTGACTTATCAAAATATCTTTCTTTGTAATGTTTACTGTTATCAATCAGTAGGCTTTTCTTCCATTTTCTTTGATTTAAATATAAAACTCTTGTTTTGAAGAGACATTATCATTCTGTGCTAGGCTTAAAATGTTGGGTTTTTTTTTAACCTATGGTTAGTGAATAGAGTTTGTTTGTTTGTTTGTTTGTTTGTTTGTTTGCTTTTTCAGGTCTCATGTACTTTTATGTTCCAGGGTAGTATTTATCTTTGCAATTTTATCTTTTCCTTTGTAAAGCAAAAACAAAAAGTAAAGTTACATATTGAAAATGGTATTTTTATAATGGGAATAAAAACATCCAAGTCATAGTCTTTACAAAAAGTAATTCTGCCATGAAAACCTGATGTCTCGATTCAAAATGAAAGAGACAAAAGGGGAAAAAAAAAGGAAGAAAAGAGTAGCCAAATACTGACTAGCAGTGAAAAGTTGACAGCATTCAAAAAGTTGGCAGCATTCAAATACACAAGTAATCATGTTCTAAGGACAGCTAAGGACATGTTCTGCCCCATGCACAATTTTCAACTGCATCTACAAGTAAGAATAACAAGTCAGGCAGAAGAATTGTCTTAGCGTAGTACAGACATCTTTAAACCACTTCTCTGCATTCATTGTCACTAAAGTGTCATGTTAAGCAAACACATTGCTCAGAGACTTCTAAAACACTCTGATCCTGGGGGACATGCTGAGGATTTGGGCCATTTGTCACTCACAAATTTAGACTTAAAGAGCAGTTGTCAAAGTGTCATTCAGATGTTGCTGGTTTGCAGGTTTTCTTCTTTTCTATGCAATTTGGTTCATTTGTCTTTGCAGTTCTCCCTTATTAAATAAGCAGTTGCATGGGTACACTTAATCTGCTAGATCCTGAAATTTCCCTTTGTGTTCATCTCAGCATGCTCCCATGTTCTTTTTGCTCTTCTAATTTCAAAAATTACTATTTCGCTGTGCATTATGACTTCATTTGAAAACCACCACCAATTATTTTACATTGATTATTGTCTAATTTGGCCAATTCTGACATCTCATCAGATGCTACATGCCAATAACTTTTCAAAGATTCCTCCATTAATATACACTTAATGGATAAGAGGCGAGGATGTCTGAAGTTCTTTTATCATACAAAAGCATTGATTAAGTAGGCTGGATGTGAATGCACTGAAATTAAGATTAATCTATCATAATAATATTTTCATCCTCAGGAGGCAGGGTTAGCAATGAATTAAGTGATAACCCAGATGGCTTTAGTATCAAAATGACTTTTTTTGCATTTTACAAGTTATTTATAGCTTTGGTCATCACTGCATTTTTCTACAGAAAGCACACTCTAGAAGATCATCAATAGTGCCGCTTAGAAGAAAGGGAATGAAAGTGCTTACATAGTGTTTGTTGTCAACACATTCTTAAAATAACAGTTCTCCTATCAAAAACACCTCAGCTTTACAAACAGAAAACAGACCATCCATCCAGGATCAGAGTCACTTTCTTAAAGAAATGTTTGATGATCAATGAGGAATGTAGGTTCCAGCTTTAATTATTAATATACAAAAGAATGATAAAGACAAAACCAAAAAGCAACATATCTTTATCCACCTTACTGAAATCATCAGCATTTAGTACAGCTTTGCACACTGAACAATCTAGGCAACATCTCTTTCCAGCCCTATATTTTTGCAGTCCATTTTCAGTATTCCTAATTTGTTTCCTATCTCCTTGCTGCAATGACTTGGATGACAATTAATACAATGAGGACTGTACCTTCTTAATCATTTTTTTTCTCTTTTGCTAGAAAAAGAAATCAAAGTAAGGTGAGGAGAGAAAATCATTATTATGCAACCTCAGAGTTTCTTCAGCCCTTCGTTAAATGACTCATCATCTGAATGCATTTACAGCCCCAGGCTACTTTTTCTAATGCTTTTAGGAGATGCACTCAGAAAACATGTTCCATGATAGAGCACAGCTGCTACTCTAACACAAAGCACAAAAGCTTAACAAGGTGACCATAGCTTATGTCACAGCATCAGTACAAGTCCTGTGTCTCCTCCAAAGGTTATCCAATCAAATGTACACAACAGATAAGTGGGGACTATTATCCAGAAAATGAATTTCCCATTTCTCTCCTTGAAAATCATCCCAGAAAAAAGAAAATCCACCAAAAAAGATCTCTTTTGTCCCCACATTTTAGACCACAAGGGAGAGTTCAGAGATTATCTCCTTACCGCTTCAGTGCTATAGGAGGACTGATCAGAGATGGATCAGCAGCTTAGGGAGATGTGGAAGGTCCTGAAACATAGCCAACAGAAGGTGAAAAATAGGCAGACATGCTGGTGAAATAGACACCCTCCTGAGCATTCACACAGAGCTTTGATCAGCATCTGAGACTACAGAAAGAAAAGTATAAGCCATTGTCACCCTGGGTGAAGAATCAGAACTGCCTAGCTGAGGCCCATAACAATTCCTCTGGAATATCCTCTAGAAGTGACCTATATCAGATACTTACCAATAGATTAGGCCAAAAGGTCTATATTTATGTCAATTCTGATCATCAAACATAGTATAAACAGTGCAGAGGATCTGGAAGTGCTTCAGCTGATAAAACAGCTGTTTCGTGAAAGGCCTCAGCAGGGCAAGCGTGTAGATGAATCCTAACCTGAAAAGCCCACAGATGCCCCAGTTCGGGCACTACAGCCTGCACAAGTGCAATTATCCACACAGTTCTCATGTAGTGCATCTCTCATTGAAATCAGCAACTCCTTCAAAATCTGCTTAAAAAGACATAGCTAGGCAGACTTATGGTATCTGCTATAGACAGCACCTCAGACATAGTTACGGAAGGAAAGATAAAACTGGACCTTTACTGATACCAGTTTAGATACCATACACTCAAGCTTCTTCATATTCACTATAAGTCGCAACAAAGAAGAGGGGAAAAGTTTGCAATCCCTGCGTTCAGTGCATCCTAATTTATACTCTCTTAAAACAGATATATAGATTTATCTTTAGGCCAGCAGGGACAGCTATAGGAGTTCTGCGCAGTGGAATTCAATTCCTGCCCAATACCAGATATATCACCATTAATAACAACTCCACTTGTCCAACATGGCTCAGGCATTGCTTATTTCTATTTGTATTTCAGAAGGGCATAGAGGGCATATGCACCAGTTGAGTACATTTCCTTTATATTATTACATTATACCTCACTGCGAAACCCTAAGCCACAAAACAGGAAAGATTTGTTTCCCATTGTATTTCCCATATCTCACAGGGCAATTTGGTCCTGAAGTTCAAGAACAGACAAAAAAAAAAAAAAAAAAAAAAAAAAAAAAAAAAAAAAAAAAAAAAAAAAAAAAAAAAAAAAAAAAAAAGGAAATCTATATCAGGTCACTGTTTGCTTGTGTTTAATTATGCATATACTTTGTCTGAGACCTTTGTCATCTATACTGAGTGCAATGACAGATAAGCAGTTCAATGTCTCCCTAGCTCTTATTTAAATAGACAGAGTACTTATGCAGGGCAGGACAGCAAGTTGGCTGTCAGGCCCTGCACAGAAATACCTTATGCATGCAAACAAATCTGCATAGTGTTTCAAGCTTTACCCCACACAGCACTCTATTATCGCTTACATTTTCTAAACTGGTACAGCGGCAGCTTTCAGTCCTCAAGTTAAGCCATGAGGTCATAATATAATAAAAATAATATAGGCAACCATCTATGCAGTGATCCAGCCTTCTATAAGAGTCTTCCTTCAAGAGACTAAAGACTCTAAAGGTGTAGATTTAGAAATTGTACCTATGTGACTTTTCCATTGCCCTACTTTCAGAGGAATACATTTTTCTTGAAAACACTTTAATTTTATATTTGTCTCAATTTATATGAAAGCCATCACTTTACTAGGACTATGACGATGGTTATCTAATATACTATCAAAACCTGCATAGAACAAAATTGACATTTACAGGACCTCATGATGAAAGCTATAATAGCAGTTATTCATCCTAAATCTTTCATTTTACTCCTCAAATGCTGGAAAAATTAGGATAGGCTTTGTAGAATTCTCTGAGGTAACATAGTCCCAAATCACTTAGGAATGAGACCCTCAGGTTAATTCTAGATATATTACACCAGCAGCAGAAAATCTAGCCCTCAAGTTTTTATTGGTTGACAACAACCTCCAACTAGAAACTAACAAGCTGCTAGCACAGCACATGCACAGGATGAATACAATTAGCATGAAACTGCACTGTAAAAGTAAATTTCCCTATTCTAAAGCAGCTTCAATTTCCAGATGGTCTTATTAAGATGTAGCCTCGAGTATTGCAAATTACATTACTGTAGACTTTGGACCCAATCCTCAGCTGGCATTGAGTCTCAGTGCGAGGATATTGCTCTTTATATTTAAATAACAAAGTTTACTATTTAAACTAGAACAAATCTTACAAATGTTGCTCTTCCTTAAAAGGATATTAATCTTTGAAATTGTTTCTGTTGTCTATTGACCTATATGGGTATAGAATATGGTGACATAGTCTCACAAATGATTCTTCTTAACATGAATATAAGTGGATAGAGATACAGAGAAGTCACTGATCCAAGTGCCATATGCTCCTATTCTATAATATCATGTCCAGTCTTTACACAATACTATTGAAAAAGAACACTAGATGGACCTCTGAGAGGATGGTTCTTTTAGCTTTGAGCGATATGGAATTTTATTTGTATGTCTGCTAATTGCTTTGTCCCACTGCTACCTCTAATTCCAGATATGCAGTTGAAATTTTAACTGAAGAACCTTTGTGGAGTAAGGGGAGGCTGAGGTATAAAAATGATGCAATAACCATGTTACCATTGGAAGTCCTAGCATTCAAACACGTAAAATGAGTACAGGGAATCAGAAAGAGAGAGTAGCGCTCCACATCAAGTTTCAGAAGGACCAGGTCACCCATACTCACCCAGTGCAGATGGCTCTGACAGACATCTTTAGCAACATGTACACATCTTTAAGGGCTCACACTCACCAGAGTTCATTAAAAATTTCGAAGAAAATTCAAAGCTGACTGAGACTCTCAGGCAGCTGGGACAAATTCTAATGGCTAAGTATTGTCTTGGGCACGTAGTCATGCAGTTCAATCTGCTTGCTAATCACTGCTGTGTTACTGTGCATCTACTGCTTCAAGTCGCTGTAGATACTGACACTCTTGCAATACCCTTCATCCCAGTTCAGTTCTCTAAGATATGCATGAAGTTGCTGGGAAGCTGTTAGCAAGGACTGTGTGGCAAAAGCATGCTCCACTGACAAATGTTAGCAGGACAAATGCCTGCCTGCCATGTTGCTGTGGGGAGAGTGCCTAAAGCTCCAGGGTTTCGGAGCTAGGGCCTTAGGGTTTAGAAGCCAGGGGCTTCTAATGGATATTCACAGCAAACACAGCATAGCTAAAGCTAAATGTGTCATGCCCACATGCCCATAATTTCTTATTAAATGTGGAGTAGACATAGGCCAAAGGATAGCATCATTTTCTAGTCAGTAGTTACTCCTTTGAAGCATAACTGAAATGATCTTGAATATTTGTTTTCTATTTTTAATAAAATGGTATGACTAAAAGTCATACCAGAGAGTCCATAGCCAAATCTGCCCTAAACCCCAAAAGCCTGGCAGCTTCCTTCATACAGGCTGATGTCTGTAGTTCCCTGAATCATTGCATTTTCTGTATTACCATTTTTATTGACAGTTCTAGTTTTAATGAGAGGATGACTCATGCAGTATTTAAGTTATTACAATATCAAATTTAAGAAGAGAGAAGCTAGAATTTGTTTCTGACTTACATACTCTAAAGACAATTCTTTATTCTACATATTTAGATGTCATTCCTTTTACTTTTTAGGTAGTTATGAGCTCCTATTAAGGAGAGGTAGATAGGCCTTAAAAAGATCCCAGACCAGCTGAGAGCTATAGCTCTGTAACATATGTAGCTAATTGTTATCTTTTTTACTACAAGCAAACTACTTAGTACTGCCTGTAATACAGAAAATTAAAGGCTATATATAAAGAGAGGATATGCAAAAGCCACCCACTACTGTAATAAAGGAAGTGCGATTAATCATTGCATGTGCTGCCAAAGAAAGATTTGCTTGTGGTAATTATATAAAAATATAACCTTCCATGGACAGAAAGGAGAGGAAAAAATGAGAATAAAAACAAATGACAAAGCACTGCAGCCACAGGAATACAGTTGCTGAGCCTTTAATAAGTTATCGAAGTGCCCTCCCTGGCTGCTTACTCAATCCTTCCTAATCAGTTGGGTTTCATTTATTTATTTATTTCATTCTATCTGGAACAATACTTACTATCAAGGGCAGTAGGCGCAGTAGAAAAACTTCTGTAAATAATAAATGTCTTTCCACCCTGACAGAACATCTCTTTATTAAAATAAATAAATAGAATCATTGACTGATGAACACACATTTAGCCAGTCTTCTTTCTCTCCTTCTCAGCTATCTGCCCCGGCTTTGATTTGCTTGTTCTTGCCTGTTGATGTTTTTTTCAACACTGAAAACCAAAATAAACCTCTCTGTTGTCCTTCTGTTTGAATGCACTGTGTATGGATAGTACTAGGTGGAAAAAAAAAATCTGTTCAATTTTTAATGTCTCTAAATGTTTTTGATACTCAGTTTGGCTTCAGTTTTCTACTCAATTGCATATTCTCCTTGTTTCCAGTGAGAAAACAAAACATGACACACTCCCTTTCTTCTGCTTTCCATAGATTTATATGAAAAGGGAGGGCTGAGATGAGACATTTTGAGTCAAAATTAAAACCCAGGTTAATGCCCACACAAAGCAGCAAAGAACATATGGAGCATTTCTGCTCCCCTTCCTGGGATACTTACACAGACAGGGAGGCAGAATCCACTCTCAGGCTGATGCTCCCACTATGATGAAGGAAGTGTGGTGGCTTTGAAAATGCAGATACACTGTTCAATTTTCGAGGCTGTCTTGCTTATATGAAGAGCAACCCAGACAACCAGGTGGCATATGAGCCTGGGAGGCTCATATGCCACCTCTTCTCAGCAAAATAATGAAGTTAAAGCAGACAGAGAAAACTCAAATAAGCATTTGTAGTTAAATTACAATACGAAAACATATAAGGCCAAGTACCCATTAAAGAAGGGTTTTAAACATTTTTTTCCAGGAATGGATCAAATGGTGCATTGAAAAATCTCTTAAGGCAGGAAGCTTGTGAGTTCTCTGCTCCTCACTATGCTCAAATGAAGACTCCAGAGCTGCCCAGGCCAAAGGTGTTTGATCACTGTGACACTCAGCAGCCCTGCTGCCTCAGCCTAACATCAGATTTGTACCTGTGAATTGGAAATTCTTAGCAATAACAACAGAATTCGGTGTGATGGATACTCAGTACGAAGGAGTTCGGGGTCATGGTTAAACCCCCTTGTGGGTAATGTTAGGATGTGCCCCTCCACGCAGCTACAGAGGCTGAGCCCCCTGGAGGGAGCAGCATAATTCCACCAGTGATTGTGTTTCCTGAACTCACAAATCAGGCTGCATGTTCAGATCTACTTCAGTAAACTCAGCTCTGAAGAGCTCAGTCAGCTTGTACTTTCTATAAAACTATTTGTATTTCCCCATTGTTAACTTTCTTTTCCAGTGCTTCGGCCTGTTCCCTTGAAATGATGGAGTGCAACACAGCTTAACAGTAACAATAATCAAGCACTAGGTGTTGTAAGTCTATTAGGAAATGCAAAACACATTAGTTGTGAATTAAAACATACACTTCATGGAATTTTTTTCCAAACAAATTTTTGCTCCCTGAACAACATTCATACAATCAGCCCAACAGGAATTCTAAAATGAGGCGATTTCATCTTATTATAATTTCTTAACACTCCCTATCTTAGACAACTCAGTGGAAAACAGAGGTTACCTTAGAAAAGAGCCTGAAAGTTGAAATATAGATTTGAGACAGGTAAATGATGATTAGGTAAGAGGACACAGTTGGATCACTGTTTTGCCTTGCAAGGCTCACACACAAGGGGGAAAGAAAAAATATCTAACCAGGAGATAGGAGCTGTAAACAGAAATTTGATAGCACAGAAATAAAGAATATGAAATGCACAAAGGGTACGAGGCAGATAAATTACTTGTAGGAACCTGTCAATATGTTTCTGGAACATTATGGTAGTTAAAAAGGACTCTATAATTCACAGTTAATGGTTCAGCATCTTCAGGAAACCTTATTCCTTACAGTTGTATTTCTAATTTAGCTTCCAATTAGCCTAACTACTATTTCAAATCTGTGCAAATCTAATAGCTGGGAAATTCAATTCTAATTCTTACAGAAAACTGGAAAGATGTAAAACTTAAAACACTTTTAAAAAGGTCTTACATGTGTACATACATGCACTTCCTTCCAAGGAGGAAATTACAAGCCAGAGTGGAGATACTGCTTCATTGATCAAAAACAAAACACAAATCATGCTATAATGTAAAAAGTGTCAAAAAAAGGCAAGATCTTATACATCTCTGTGAAAGTCTATCTTTCTATCTTATTACATTATTTCTCTGTAAACTTCATAATGATAGCTTATCTGAATTTGATACAATGTTATCTCTTAATTTTCACTCATTTGATTTTGTGTTTTAAACTGCTTCCTTGAAAGGCTTCACAAGAACATTAAATCAATAAATGTCAACACCTCATACAAAATAGAGATGATTTATTTCTCTATTTGATCTAAAAAGATAATTGCATGGAAATCTGATGGGTACAAACTACATCTCAAGGTAACTAGATCAGTCAGTAACACTGTTATACACAGTTCAAAGGCTAAACAAAAAAACCCAAAGACATAAATTTTATAGTTGGTCCTTGATTAGAAATTGCTTTGTATATATGATTTATTTTTGTTGATATGGTCCTAGAGGTGTAGTTAATAATTTCTCATAAAGCAGAAGTGATTTTTGAAGTCTAACTGAATTGAAAAAGAGCTTTCATTTGTTTGCTTCTGATAGTTTCCTACAGTGTGTCTTGAGATTTTACAGCTGTCTGTCCAGTCCATAAGTTTTTTTTCCTGGTCTCCATGTAGTTATTTGTCAGCATACCTAGCCAATTATTCATTGCTGCTGTATCTGAATGCCCGGCAGAAATTACAGAAAGTCAAGAGTAGGCTAATCACAGATATAGTCTGTATTTATTCTCGTTTTTCTTGTTCAATTATTTGCAGAGAGCTGTCTACAGCTTGCTTTTTTTTTCCTTCTTCACTCTGCTTTTGCATCCATCATCACTTAGCTACTGTTCCTAGAAGAAGCAATTAGAGCAGGAAGACTGCTACACAGAGATAATGTTTACATTTCTTCTTGAACATCATTTTTATCTTTGGGGAAAGGAGCTCCATGCCACAGTCTAAGAAAGTCCCTCCTTTAAAGAGCATTTGTCTCATTCTTTCCACTGTTGTCAGTGTGGGAGACTGGCACCCACAATGAATCTTGACAGTAGTGAAATGAAATACCTGAGACAAACAGTTTTTAAGTCTAATGAGACTTCTGAAGATCAAGATCAGGAACCTGAATGTGTTGACTATCAAAATGTCATTAATGTAGCAAGAACAGCTGGATTTGGGATTGCATAAAGGTTTTCCATATAGTCCAAAGTGCAAAGACATAAGAAACATGCTATATGATTCAAAGACACACACAAAAAAAAAGAAGTGCATTTGGAAAATTAAATTTTCCAAATTTAGTGTTTACTTAAAAAAACAAAAGAAGTGTTCATTCAGGCTTCCACATAAGAATCTAATATATGACAATGAAATCTAGCTGTAGTTCTCTGTTTCCATAAATGCAGGTCTTCTTAAGTCAGTATGATTTTACAGGCAGGACCGATTAGACTCCAATTCAAAGACTAGCCAAAATATGGCTCATTTGAAAAAAAAATACATATACATAAAATAGAACTATATATATATAACAGAATATATATATATAATATATATAAAAGAAGTAATTAGGTAAGAACTTGAAAAAAAATCTGCCAAGCAATGGAAATATGGTAAACATGTATATAAAACTGAGAGCAGTTTACAGTGTTCTCTCTTTTGACAGTCAGTTCACAGGTTTCCATATAGCATCAGAGCGAGAAGGGATACAGTGGAACTTTATAAATATTAAGTAAAATATATTTGGGGGATTTAGCTTGAAATAATGGGATTCCTTTCCCAGGCAGCACTAAATAAAGAATTTAGCCATGTGCAAGAGATGAATCATCACACACATGGATTTGGCACTTACAGTAGGTGTTTATGAATACAACCAGCAGAAAGACTTTGGAGCATTAAATCACACAGCTCATTAAATCTTTTCAATGCTGCTATCATTTACTGCAACCTCCAGATGGAAAGTTGAGGAGCAAGAAGGCAAATGTTGTCTAATTAAAGGAGATAAGTGGTTTTCTTTCTGAGGACTAAAGTTGTTCAGCAGTCTTACCTTATAGTCTTTGTGTGGCAATATCACATTAAGTATTTCTTCAAGATATTTTTGGTTTGTGGCCCTAATACAGTTTTTGCTCAGGCCTTACTCAGGGAAACTTCAAATTAATTCAATAGGAGTTGGCTACTTACAAACAAGAACTTTATGTTTTATGCAGGCTGGTCCAAACCACTTTCTCTGTAGGAAAATTTGCTCATTTACCAAACATTCTGCTTCTGTTTTTCTTTCCCCTGAAATAATTTGTAATGTTCCAGCCAATTGTTTTACTCAGTATGGTCTTTTCAGAACATTTCATAAGCTTTTAGGCTTCTAGGGCTATTCCTGCACAACAATTCTTTGAAGCCTTAAGGTTCCCTTCGTGAATTTCGAAAAGTTAAACATTGAAGAAGTGGCTCTAAGACTATAGATTACTAATATAGAAGAAGTTTCTCCATATAAAGAGGTGGCTAGATAAGGGAATATATAAGAGCGTATCAAGCATGTCTATAGTTCTAACTGGAACACAGAACAGGAATCCTATGCTAACCAAGAGAGACTCAAGCGAAACATCCATGTGCTGTACTGTTACACTGAAGGAATCAGCTCACCACTCTTGCTGAGTAGAAATGTTCTTAAGCCCAGTTAGCTGACACGCTTGATGCTTGAGTTAAAAAACGTCTGAAAAATGCCCATGTTGCTGTTGTGGCAGACTAATAATGACACCTGGTCGAAATAATTACAGAGAGAAGAACAGAGAGAGAGAGAGAGAGCTTTATTAAGCCATAAGTGTTCTTTTGTATATTTTATGTAACATCATGTCTTTGACTTACTGGCTGCAACACTCAGCAAAATACAATAACAAGGTTGTGATTGGACAAACTTCAGCTTGGTCAGTTTTGCAAGTTTTCTCACCCTGCTCTGTAGCTGAAACTTAGATTTGTTTACAGCTTTGTGCTATCTAAGTAACTTCTCTTTCTAACGGGTACACTCTAAAGTCTTCAAGGTTAACACTCTCTGCTAAGGGAGCCAGGGACCTCACAGACCCACTGTAATCCCTGACATGCCCATGTGTGAAATATCTGAAATCACTAGTGCCCATGTTTCCATCCTCAAGTACACAGAGAACTGTATAGTATCGAACCCCTTGACCTTCTCAGAATCTATCACAAACCCAAATTCCAGAGGGATTTCCCAGCTTCCATATTTTGCATAAATCTAAATACTCCACCATTGGGCAGACCAGTGAAATACGTGTCTTCAAAATTTACTTATGCTTATTGAATTTGGTAGTCAATCAACATGCTCATCTCAGGTTTGAGGAAAGGTAGACAGGGCACCTAGGTTACATCATGAATTAGAAAGGATGGAAAGACAAGGTCTGTTAGCAGATCAGTTGACAGGGAAGTTGGAGAATCCAAGAGGCTTTGAAAACAATTAACAAGACTCTGAAGAACAGAGAGGAAGGATCTTACGGAAATTAAAACAGTAGAGATAATAAAGAGAGAGTACCATTAATGTCTTTAGAGAGTATCATTAATGTCAACCCGCTTGGACGCAGCCCTGTGCCGTGTGCTCTAGGTGACCCTGTGTGAGCAGGAGGGGTTGGACTAGATGACCTCTGAGGTCCCTTCCAACCTTAAGCATTCTATGATTCTATGAATCTCTCATCATCATCAACATATTAAAGACAAAACACAAAAGAAAAATCTTAAAATCCCTTAAAATATGAGAGCATCCATTGTTTTACATCTTTATAATCTCAAAGAATATCTGAAGTGATATTATGAGATGGCTCAAAATACAAACATTCTCAGTAATCTCTAGCTATCCAGGAGGAAATTCCTCTCTAAGTGCCAAAATGTCCAGAAATTACTCTTGCACAATGTACCAATATAAGGTAGAAAATCTCCCCTGAAGACTGAGGAAATGGTGAAAAGAGAGATAAAAAAAACAAAATCATAAAATAAGTTAGAAAAGATGAATGCCATTAATTTTAAGGACTCAGCATCCTTCAGGAGGAGATGATCCCATTACACTCAAAATTAGCTTCAAGTTGAAGACCTAAGACTGCCTTTTGTACAAGTTGTCCTTAGCCTCTCAAAGGTATCACAAGCCTGCTTTGCTGTACAAAAGCATTACAAAAAATACTCCGGTCCAGGCCTCTGAGCAGTATCTTTATCAAAATCAACAGAAGTCATGAATTCAAGATAATATTATTTTATAGCTATATTAGAAAAAAAAATCTACACAAGAATTTTCTCCAGAAAACCAAATATAGAACAAGTGTCATAGTATCCCACTTGATATAATTTTTAATTTCTGCTAAATATGTGCAAATATATTCTGCTGAAGAATCTAAAGCAGTTTTGAAATATCTGCACATCAGTGTCACATTGTAGGGCTTTCTGAGCATTCAAATCCTAAAAGGTGAAGATGATTCCTAAAAGATGAAGGTTTTTTTTGAAAGTCTAAGATTCACTTTAGGACAAGTATTGCAAATGCAAAACATTCTCAAAATTGTAGCATATATTTTTTGTACAAGGCTAGGTGTGAGACAATTCAGCTAATATTTAGGAGATTAATTTTAGACCTCTTCTTTAAATCTTGTTCACAGTACCTTGGAACCTGTAAAAAGGCAATGTATTGCTTCCCAGCTGTACAGTCTTCTATAGTGGTAAAAAATAATGTGCTGCAGGCACCAAGTTCAGCCTTCCTGGAATCAGATCTACACGAAGCACTGAGGATTCAATCTCTCCAGCTTCTTCTGTGCCCTTAGTTTGAGTTCTGAAAGCACAAGATACAATGAGTAGTTTCTTCAGGGTTGTAAGAAATGGGAGCACTAACAATAAGTTGAATACACTAAGACATACACATTATCTACTTTCCAGAAATTAAAGCACTTCAGTACTCCATTAGGGTGAAGGCTGTCACCTTTCTGGTACGTTCATCAGAAAGACCATGGTTTGGAGTCGTTCTGTTCCCATGTATGGTCAAAACACTAAGGATGCTGACTGCCACATTCAATGTTCAAAACATTTTCTATATTTGCCTAGGTCTCTCACTACTGTTGCTATGTTGCCAACAAAAGCCTGAATGCCACGCGGCACACATACTTATTGAACTTCACAAAGGATCAGTGGGAAAAGCAAGATATGCACTTGTAAGCACTTCAGATCACAATAGGACCCACAATCTTTGAAAGGCAGCTGCAGTGCTGTCGTATTGACCCATGGTCAAAGTGAAGGCGAAAATTAGACTTAATGGCCATAACGGCATTGATTTTCTTGTGGCTGTCGGAACTAGAAATTATTCCTGCTTAAGACAGTTCTATGAAAAGTTAGCTTAAGAAGTTCATTGTCCAACATTGCTGTTTTTTCCTAAGCAAACTGAGTGTTCAGACCCCTGCCATGCTAAAAAACAATAAAGCCTTTGTATAATGAAGTGGAACTGAGAGAAAGTGGACACAATGTCATAACCCTGCATTATATGCCATTATGAGGCAAAGAGGATTAAACAAATTTGAGTTACTTATCCAAAATAGTTTTAAACAACTACACAATGGTTTGAGGTTTGAATAAAAAGCAAATATTTGATCTAAAAAGGCATGAGAGTGCCATTTGCAAACATTTCACTAAAAAACAAGATCAGGAGAGAGTAAAAGATTAGTTCAGCAAATGAGTTATTCAATTCTACTTCCTTACCAATCACAAAATTTCTTAAGCTTTCTAAGACTGTTTTTTTTCCCCCCCTTTCTTTCACTGTTGTTTCTGTGTCCTGCTCTGTTCCTTTTCATCTTCTAAAAAGTGCCAGGGAAAGGGTAGTGTCTACTTCTGCCCTCAGACAACCTCACTTTGTCCCCAGAAATCATTCACTAGTATAGCGACATGGTACTTCTTGGTGTAGGCCATGTGTTGACAGTTGAAAGTAGGGAAAGGCAGAGAATCCACTGTGCATCATTATAATGCCCTTGTAGCAGATTCCTCACTGCTCCTAGAAGCAATTAAATTGGAATCTGTATCTGTCACTATGTGCCCTACCATGCCCATTCTTACAACTGTACTGCAAAGCTAGGGGAGCAAAGAGAGTGTTCAGCCTCCTGATTTCCACAGATAAGGTGGAAGCATCTTTCCTACACAGAAGAGAAGCAAGAGAAGCAGTGTACATTTTTCTCTTTCCCATCATGTGTCTGCCCAAAGGAGGGGGTAGGATTTGGCATTTACCAACTATTTTCACAAGAGGGTGTGGATTCTAGAAGTGAACCCATCATGATTTCGTTCATTATTCACCCAGTCTGAATTGCAATGCCTTTACTTTGGCAAGTTCTATGGGGATGTTTGCAGAGCCTTCTTCCAAGAATATTTCTCTTCCAGTAGCTGGCATTCTGCCTTGCCTGCTGCCAACAACCTCCAGTCTAACCTTACATCTGCCACAAACTGGAGACTGGGTCAGATGGCTACAAATTAGGACTGTCCAGTCCTAACAAAGAGTATTGGAGTTGGCAGCTCTGCCCAAGGAAGTCTTGCTGTGAAGGCTTCCTTTCTACTCGTGTCAGAGTTCACTTCTGTTTAAACAACCATGACTTAATAACCGTGCCTTGAAAATGCTGCTAGCATGTGCATTTCACTTGAGAACTCTTCCTGAGGAATTCAGGATTAAATTAGAATTTATACTGGAGCTCTTTGTGGCCAATATTCTTGATAAAGACGGTCAAGTAAAATTTTTCAGCAGCTGTTACTCAAAAAGTCTCCTATTTTAGCACATGGGCTTACAGCAGAAACACTGAACAAATAGCATAGTGCAAAACACAGCAAGTATTTTTTTGTTTGTTAGATGGATATTTGAGATTTGATTGAGTGCTTGAACTTTGAACAAGACACTGGACTATGTAATGTGTTTGGGGAAAAAAAAAGCACAATAATCACTCAATTAATTCACATAGAGCATCAATTGCAGGGCGTTAGACCCTGGCATCATGGGAAAAAAGGAAAAAATTGTAGATGTTTCTATGAATATCTAATCTAATACGAGGTGAAAGAGGGACTCCTCCTGGAGCCTGAAGACAACCTGAGGAAAAAAAGGAAGTAAAAAATCAGATGCTGGAAATCTCACCTTCCTCCAATCACAGCCTGTTCTTTGATGGGGACCGAGGTGCCTCTCACTGATTTTAAGAGCTTCTCCTTTCCTATACTGGCTTTTTGAAAATAATACAAAGATGATTGTTCCATACTTCTTCCTGCAAGGTTTCTCTGTGAGTTTAGGGTACATAGTGAAACACTACCGTACTAATGTCCATAGGGACACTACCATGTTAATGTGCTTAGCAATGCAGTCACTGCTATCCATATGAGAGTACCATATAATTTTTTTTTGCTGTAATTTTGTAGATTAAAGCTTACTCCATGCATAAACAGACTATTTTGATAATATATATTGTGGCAAGAAAATGATTGTGCACATGGGACAGAATGGTAAGGAGATTTGGATTCCAAAGGTCTTATTTACATTTTTTTTTTACCATATATTTCTAGTGATTCTAGTAAAGTATTGTTGATTTACAGTAGCACACCTGGGAATATTGTCCACGCTGAAAAGAGTGTGTGTTTGAATACAAGATATACTGATTTATTATGTGATAGTATTTTCATTTAGTTGCAGTACCTTGTGAAGTTTCAAGAGAATAAATCTCATGGAATTTGGGGGTTTGTGAGGTAGAAAAAAATGATAAAACATTTTGTCTCAAAAATCCATCTGGGTTTGCAAAATTATTATTTAATCATTTCCATCTTAATTTCAAGAGAGTTTCAATCATTTTCTTATAACAAGGAAGTAAGAAAGCAAGGGAAAAAAAACCACAGGAACTCATCGTTCCGTACTACTGTTCAGTACTCAAAAACATCAAAACAAACAAACAAAAAATGCTGTATTGCAAATCAAATTCTAACAGCTCATCTTGGTTTCTTCACAAAATCTCTTTATATATTTCTTCATCACATTTCATGTTCTCCTTCAAACTCTAAACTCTTCAAACTCTAAACTCTGCCAAGGATGCTGATTCTATGAAATTAGCACTTCATGCATCACACCCTCCCCACTAATTTCATGGTTTCTTTCATGGTACTCCTATATCCTTTTTATTCTGATTAAGCTTGTTCATTAAATTGCTGTCTTTGCCTTCTCTAAATCTATCCTAAAATTTCATCTATGCTTTGCTGTTCATAAGAAGAGAAAGAAAAAAAATTAGGCCCATTGACATGTAAACAGTAATTAAAGCTTTAAAGTGTGCACTATGTATCAGCTAGCAGGCATCCTGCCATCATTTTCTTCTCTATTCCTTTCCTATTCTTCTTTTGGAGAGGTGATAAACAAGTGAATTCAGATTTTTTTAGGAAAATTCTGAAATATTGTACACCAAAATCAAATTATTTAATTTTCTTCTGCGTTGTCACGAAGAGGTTAGAATTTAGCTGTCTCAAACCCATATTCTTTTCCACTGAGTAACAAACTCAGCAGATTTCAACTTCTCTAATTCACCATGGCCACAAGATTCCCTTAATGCCTTATTTCTTCTCATCACACCTGATACACAATTGGCTTTAGAATCAAAAAGGTTCTCACTGAACAGAAAGCAGGTCCTTAAGTCCTACTTTTAACCACTTCAGCTCCTAACGCATTTATGTCCTTTGCTCATTATTTAAAGTCAAATATATATACTTTGCATTGTACATTGGTTTAGCTTCTAAGCATACAGACATTTATAAATGGTAATAAAAAATAATCTGGGTAGTTTAATCCAATGGAATCTATAGCAAAGAAATCTAATTTTAGACTCCACCAAAAATGCAATAAATGATGGATTCAATAACCTAGTGAAGTTTATCCAACTTAGAGCAGCAGAAGCATATGGTCTTGTCTTCACTACAGTAATATTTTACTAGATATTTTATTATCCTAAACATACTTTTACACAAATTGAAAAACATCTTCTCCTTGTTATTATGGCTTTATAATTATAATGTCATTATAATGTGGGAGGGTCCAAGGCTGCAGTAAATGTGAAACCCCAACTGTGGAAGGTGCTGCCATGAGGGCTCCTTAAAATAGCCATATACATTCAAGAGGAGAAGCACATCTCCTTTTATTCAACAACTACGTTTTGATTGTTCAAAGGAAAACTGAAAACTTCAGTGTTTGTAGGTAATACAAGTCCTCTTTTTCACCAAAACTCTTCAGTCTCGGGAAAAAATAAATAAGTAACATTAGCATTTAACTAAATGTAACAATGAGAGACTGTTGGCAGATCCAGCCCATAAAATTATAACAGGATAAGACATATTAAATCGAGCATCAAATGGGCAAAGATGGACAAGAAATTCTTGACTGAGTTTCTAATTGCCACCACACACTGGAATATACCTTGGTCACCTTCTGATTTATAATCCAGCAACAAAACAATTTTAGTACAGAAATATGCATATTTCTAATTCGTTCTTGGCAAGCTCTCTTTCATATCTGCCAGATGCTCTGCATTTTGCAGAAGCAATCTGAATCTCTTGTCTGTTATAATATTTACTGCCATGCTAAACCTACCATTCATGCTAAACATCTATATGCTTGTTGATGTGCAAGTGAGAATCCAACAGGCTAAACTGGCAAAATCAGACCAGCATAAAGTTTTTAATATGGGTTTTCAGATGGGCACCTTCTGATTTCGCTAAGTAGTTCATCAAGGTAAAAATGCACTACTGCAGACAGGCAGCAATTGCTTTGCCTTTAGCTGAACGGGTGCACTGAGCAGTAGCACTTTTTGTCAGATTTCTCCAGAGGTTCATGCTTTTGAAAGCTGAAGTCACGGCACTTATGCATTGCCACTGCTTGGAAAAGCAAAGTGGAATGAGAAGTGAAAATCACAGGAGCAGCTACCACCTGCACTGCATGTGATTGAACGAGATCCCCTGTTACACTGGCCCTCTCTCTGCCCTCATACGCCACGAGGCCCACAGCTAGCCCAGCCCATCATGTAATTGTTGTGATGCCACATGGACCTCATGGTCCCTGGGCCCTTATTAAGAGCTCCTGTATCCCAGTGTGAGCAGACAGCTTTATATTCCCTCACCACCTCCTAACCTCATACCAAGTTATGTTTTCTGCCTTACTGATGAGCTCTGAAGAGCAACAAAGTGGCAGAGGCTTTTTCTCAGGAAACAGAATATTTTGCTGCATTTTTTTTTCCAATTATAAAGCCAGTTGAGTGCATCAGTAAAACCTATACAAGCAGTCACCTTTAAGAGTGAATTTGCTAGCTTAAGAGGTTATTCCTAACAGTCAGGTGTGCAATTCTGTGCAAGAGAAAAAGAATTGAGCAAATCATTTTTGTCTGCTACTGCAATTGGGCAGAAAACCTGACTTTGAAGTGTATTGACATGCTTACCAGTCAGACTAGCAGAGAAGAAAACACATGCATATCAGAGATCTCCTGCTCAAAATTCTCAGGGAGGACAGCTTGTACTGTTGTTCGCCAAGACAAAAGAAGAGTAAATAGGAAAACAGAAAAGCTACAAAAATGTCACTGATCCTACTTTTCTATATCTTTGGCTGATATATAAGGATATCCATTTGTAAATGGTGACAATTGGGTCTTTCAATAGAACTGGAGATTTATAACAAAGATTATGTTTTATGTACAGCAACTGCCATTAGGCACAAAATATTGCAAAATATAAAATTTAAATAATAATATATAACACTATATATTTTAAAGTATGTTGTCATATATAACTGATATCTGTTAAGAACTTGCCTTTTTTTTGGTCATTTAACTTTTAGTAGCTTAGGTAGCTAATTGCAAGTGCCTCTTTTCTTTAAAATCAAGCCCTGATGTGAATGACAGATGATTAATATATTTGTTGAGATTGGATGCTTAGTAAATGTAAACAATTATGCCCCCAACACTTGCCCACAGAAAAGTTTGGCTAAATAATGTATAACCACATGTATTTCACTGGCATCTGTACAAGAAGGGACACAGACTGAAATACTAATGCAGGACAAATACTCAGGCAGGAACAGAATCCAGCTCAAGTGGGGATGACTACTAGAAAAACAGCCTTACTTGGAAGGGAAACAAGCCAAACTCCTGGAGTCTGATAGTTTAGTGGTTATGAAACTCACATCAGAACTTGGATATTTCTCTCCTCTTTACTCTGCATAAATATTAGATGGGAGCAAGGTTATCCTGCACTTTCATATTCTCAATGGATGTGTAGTGAAATGTGAAGTTGTAATATTTTTTAAAGACCATAGAATTTATCATTGATAAGATCATAAGAGATTAACTAAAAGCATGAAATTGAAATAAAAAATTGTCACTAAAAATAAGGTGGCCTAAAAGAATAACAGAAAGAAAAGTTTGAGAACACTATTTTCCATGAAGAAGACAAAATTAAGACAATCCGCAAAATAAGATATTCTCCATTAACTTATATTATTCCATTTTAATATTCTTTCTCTTGTTAATGATGCTGAATACACTTTTCACTGTTTTACTGTGTTTTCTACTATTAGCATGATACCACTTTATAATCACCACAACAAATTTTACTATGTCTGTGCCATGCTGGGATATGGCCACATCTCAGCTGGCTGAAGCAATATCCCAGCAAGGCACATAGATATCTTATTCCTTAGTGTTATAAGTACTCTTTATTTGTCATTAGGAGACAATTCCATATTTCATTAATATGAATATTAATAGCTGACACAAACTTTTATGCCAGAACATTTATTCAAATACCAGCTTTTTGTTTCCTATTTTTTCTGCCTTTTTATTCTCTCAGATTTAAGCAAAAATAGTTATTATTCTCTTTCTTTCTCTTGCTCCCTCTCCCTTCCCCCCCCATTTTACTTTATTCATCTGAAATATACATAATAATAAATATTATATCGGGAGAAATTAATTTTGGGAATATGCAAAACTGAAAAGTTTGGGGATTTTATTAAAGCTCTAACACTAATTTAGCTGAAAAACTCATCGAATTCACAAGAGTTTTAGAACCTGGCAAAACAAAATAACATTTTTTAATCATCAAGTCCTTCACTGAAAAGTTGAGATAGATGGGCTCAGAGAAGACAGAGCTCTTTTATCATTTCAGTCCCCTAGCGTTACCTCAAGTGTCCTAGCAAACAGTATGCTCTTAGTTTTTAAGTGTTGCATACGTACAAATTCACTTTTCCTAGCAATATACAAAAATAATCACATTCCAAAAGTGCCCACTTAGTACAAGGGGAAGGAAAGCAGTTCTAGTTTTATCATCCTTTGAGATAATCTACATATATTATATCAGTGTAGAGCTGGGTAACTGCAGTACATATCTCTAAGTCCCCCACCCAAGATACATGGTGCACAAACTGCAGTCAAACTGGTTTGTACCCTCATGAGCCTTTCTGAACAACACACATGGATAAAATGTGGATGGGAACCTTAGGTGATATAAGTCACCACAATTCTTTTGACCTCAGTCATTCTTTACCCCAGTCCAAGAACATGTGCTACAATATTTGCCAGTTGTTTGAAATCTCCTGATTAGACGCTACATATAATTTTATTAAACACATTAAACATTATTGTGTTTTCTGCTTTCTGTTGCTCAGCTGGCTGCATTAGAGATTTTTCCCTTAGCAAAGAAATCCTCTTTTCCCCCTTTAATTGTGGTGTTGGTAATAAGATTGGGCAAAACACCATAATAGAATATTTACTCGACCTCTTGATTAAGCAGCAAACAGTACGAGTGAACATCTTACAACACCATTTTGAGGACAGAGCAGTTTGGGAAGCCTCAGCACAAACCAACAAAATTGAAAGGCTTCTTAAGAAATACTAATACTTTCCTTTTTAAAGCTCTCCTAAGAAGTCTTCTGTTTAAGGTTTATTTTCTTAAAAAGATAAAAAATAAAAGTGTTTTTAACCAGTTATTTTATTGCACTGTGAATGAGAAAAACAGACGTCTTCCATGAGACTCAGAACTCTTTAGTCCTTTCAGGCAGTAAATAACACTTTGTATTGTGTTATCTGGAAAAATAAAATATTATGCTTTCAGATTTTTGTATTCAGCTGCAGATTTGCACTGGGTTTAATGTCTCTTTATTTTCCATGTAAATGGATTTTCAAAATTGTTTCTGTGGAAAAGTGAAGGCATTTTTTTTCTATTTTTCCACTTAATGTCATTGAGCTGGCATTTGAGTGAATTATGAAAAATCAAGAACCTGAAAGCTACAGTCCTGCTGAAGCCCATTGTATAGTCAGAAGCAATTTATGCAGAACAATGAGAGAAAATCCAATAGATCTGGAAATGTGCACAGAGAAAGCAGCAGTACTTTGTTATATTAATAATTTAGTTCTCATTTTCATCTTAATTCCTCATATTTTGTTGGGTTTTGCCCTCTTACAGAAGCAACCACAGCATGAAAAATACCCGCTAGCACAAACAATTTCAGGCAGTTTCCAGAATACTTTACTTGAGTTTCCAGAGTCCGTTAGAGGAGAAAGTTCAAGCTGTTTGCTCATGCTTGGGTTTCAGAATGGCAATGGCTTTTTACTGTTCAGAGAAGATGGTAGAAACAACAGGCCTGTGTCAGCCAAAGTGTTTTGCTCCTAACTCTTCCTAAAAGCCTCCTCTTCCCACTGAAATCAATGACAGTTGGAGATGAAAATACCCTTGTAGACCCAGGCCTTTTGTGCCTTACTTACATGTACAAAGCTACCCTGGACTTTGTGGCAAAAAAAAATTGCAGCTATTAAAATCTGCCTGTTAAAAGATGCTAGTGCTCACTGATTTCATGTCATGTTATAATGTTATAATACAGCAAAGGCTGGAAAAAAAAAGAACATATTGTTGCTATTAGTAGTAACCAAAAGCTCAGCCACTTAATTTTTGCAGGAGGAGGAGGTATGTGGGTTTTTTGCTGTTGTTCTTGCTGTTTTTTTAAATTATTGTCTCTATATAAGTAATATATACAGATTATTGTTGGAATTGACATTTTTTAAACAGGGAACAAAGTGATCTTTCTGCATTACATGTACAATAATTTAAATTTATATCGGTGGCATTCCATTTCTATTTGGACCAAAGCCAGCTATAATTGCATCACAGAGAGGTAGCTGCAAATCATTCATCAAGCACTTGGATACTGCAAATTCTGCAGATGGCAGACCATCTTCCCCCACTGCATGGCCACAAAAAGTTCATGGCCCTACCAGTGCAGTAGGCAAAAACTGTCAGCTCAAACTCTTGGGGTCTTGGTGGGTAGCAGGGGTGGGTAGCACAACTAAGACTATTATCAAGCTTCATCATTTCTAAGCCAGGTTCCAGCAGATTTTGTCACTAACAACTTTATACAGCCTGCTATGTCATACAGGGCATTTTCTTTCATTGCTAACAGTAAAGCCCCAAATGTTTCTGCACTTGTATTACCAACATATGTTTAGTGGAGTGAAGAGGAAAGAACATTGTGCGTGCACAAGTTCACAAAGTTCCATTCGGATATTGCTTTCCTATATGACAACTAAAAATATATTTATAGTTTCATCTTAAATATGACAGTAGGACCCAAATGTTTTGGCACCCACACAGACACTACAATTTTCAGTCACCAGAAACTCATTCTAAATTTATTTGTTTCTGCCCGTCTCCATGGATTACTTTCCACAAGTTTGAGAGCTTAAAGTCATTCACGAGGCATATGGTAAAACAGTTTCAGCATCTTCAGCATATATTTCTTTTCTCTATGACAATCTATGTGGCTTATGAAAACAAAGGATTTGCAAGCACTGCAACTGGAAAAGCAAGCACTGAAAGTACCACTCTGAAAATCAAGTAGACGAACAACTAGTTAAGAAACCTTCTGGCATGTTTGAAAAGTCCATCAAAACCTTGTGAAAGTGCCCTGAAGCACCAGAGTGGGAAACCAAAGAGAAAATGCAGACAATTTTAGCCTATGTAAATTCTGAGTAACCTCTTGGTGCTTTTAAGACTCTGCATGTGCTAATTAAAACTTCTTCAGCATTTACAAACATACACACACTGGTTTTTCACGTTTTCCTGAAAATTCTTTGGGAGTGACAGCCTTAATCTCCCAAGAACAAATAAGGAGCTTGCAGAATTCTTAGAGAAAAAGCTTCTTTCCTTTGACTGGAGCGAAAGATCTAAAAGCATTATTTCAGGAAGCATTATGGGCATCCCTACCTCAGTATCCAGCAGTCAGAGCAAAAAAGTTCTTTCGTAACCAGAAACTTGGAATGAATCTCAAAAAGACCAGAGCATAAAGAGCTTCCTGTTACTGTCCCTCTAGATTTCAGATCTGCAAACAGATTTCACCAGCTAGGAGTTATAATCTCATTAGAATACAGCAGCAAAAATGGTCTCAGAAATAGGTAATTCTGAAAATTATTATTGGCCTTTGCCATGCAGAAAAAAATATTATGCATAATATAATACTCCTGACACTCTCTTCACAAACATTCCTGGCTTCTCAGGACCATTTCTTATAAATGCAAAGGGAATTGAAGGAAAGACTTCCAGTTCTTTTTAACTGAAAGAGACAGAAAAGAGTAGAGAAAGAGCATCACATTTTCAAATCCTGTCGAGGGATGACAAACATTTCTTCCGGATGCAAACTTACACACCACAATCTGTGCCGCTCTGAGATGCGATTACAAAAATGTGTTTATGTGATGCTCCCTTCCATTTTCAGCTTAGAAAGGCGGGATGGCAGGGAACATGGAAGTCGGACTCGTTGATCACTGTTCTCTGTCACAGTGGCTGCAGCCAAAGGACCCTCAGCAGTCCTAAATATCCAGTTGGTAACCGAGAGGGCAAGTTTTGGAAACAGACATCCGAGGGGCTGTTTACATCTCTTCATGCCAAGCTAAGTCATTACAAGGTATCTACAAGGAATGCAAATAAATGAAATACCTTATTTTATTTATTTGATCTTTCCCTCTAAAACTCTTCCACTACTATGTTACACTGAAGGAAGGAAGCAAAAGCATTTGAAGGGTTACTTCCAACCAGTTCATTGTAAGCTTGTACTCTGTCTCATTTTACTGTGTATTACATGTCACACTGCAGATTTTGCACAAAGGTTTATACATTATGTTCATTAGTGGTATAAAAAGTGACAGGCTATGTCAAATCCCACTAAACAGCAAGATGATTTATAGTGCCTAGCTATGCTATAGTAGATACCTCTCCTCAAACTAGCGTTATTAACTGTAATTTGAATTAGGAAGTAAGCCCTCTCTCTCTCTCTCTCTCTCTCTCTCTCTCTCTCTCCCTCTTTTTATTTTTCCTTTAATGAATTCTTGGTTGTTCAAGGCTGTTTTTGTATGTTCTGATGAAAGTTCTAATCATCATGTTTTTAAAACCAGCAATAATTAACAGCAACCAACTAAGACTGCTCCTATCTGAGAACTTGCTTTGGTTCTTATCAGATCTCCTAACAGAAGGTTTATGAGCTGAAAAATGAGATGCCTTTTGCAGACAACATAAAAGCTACACTAGCTCATAAATCCTATGAAGGTAAGCACTGCTGGAGTAATATTCTATACACAGCCACTGGGCATCCATCACAGACACCTATAGAGCTCAGGAACCAGAAAATGGCTCCGAAAAGCTTGCTGTCATTACAGCTCTTTGGACAGCCCCAGTTTTTTCTCTAGGGAATGAGTCTATGCTACTGTTGAATATGTCTTGGGCAATGAGTCAGAACTCAGATCCTGACTTTAAAGTCTCAATCATTATAGCATCTGCTGATTTTAACTGTATATGTTATGAAATAAAATATTGAAACAGTACACTCAGATAATTTCATAATAGAAATGCAAATGCCTTGACGAGATCAACAGTCTTCATATTCGGCACTAAACATAAGCTTGTAAGGCATTTTTTAACATGGAAAAGGCTCTGTAATTTATTTTAGAACTCTAGAGGGAAAGTACTTTTTCTTCTGCTGCTGTTAAATATTCACTTGTGGTCTTAATTTTTTAACGTATTTATTTTGCAGAAGACCTGAATCTCATTTTATTTTGCTGACATACCCTTAATAGGTTCTGCTGGAGTTAAGAAAACATATACTTAGTGGTTTAGGGAAACATTTGGAAAAGAAGGTTTATTATTGGTGTTACTAGCTCCTTTTCATTAGGCATATTCTGGGTACATGCATGCAGGGCAAGAAAAGTTCATTTAATAGGCTTCAATTACTAGACTGGCACTATAGAGTGCTACAGTATATTCTCCAGGAAAAGCTAAATCCTTTAAACCAGCTGAAGTAGTTTTACAACAATCTGTTACCTCAGAATAAAACCATCAGAGTGTCTGATTTCCTGGAGAAATCGTGGTGTCTGGCAAAGTAGTCAAAGAAAGGGCTTTCCAGCCAGGAATCGAAATAAAACAAAACTACACCGCAAAAGGGTTCTGTGACATAGTTCTAGTGGATTAAAAGAAAAAAATAAGAAAATAAAAATGTGTTCTTGGAAATCTTTTCAAAATATAATTTTCATGACTACATTTCTCATAGCAGAGAATGGTCTTATCAAAGCACTCCTGAAAATACCTTAGAATATTGTATATGAGGACAGAAACATATCAAGAAGTCCTTCTCTTTCATCCTTTCCTCTAACAGCAGTATGGCCCAGACCCAGATCTGTACTCCAGGGAAGTCAGTAGGAATCCTTACACAGACTGTAAAACGCTTTGAATAATTAGGATTATCTCACTATATCAAAAGTGAGGTCAGGTATCCTGGCTCAGACAGCGGATAAAAGAAAGTACATGAATCATCTAGTAGATAGATGTTGAAAAGTTTTCATCCATTAAATCTCATCAGTTTCTAAGCAGTAAAAGGAAAGCCCTAAAACATGAACTTCTTTCTCCTTAATTAAATACAATAATTCTTGGTATTCTCATTACCACTATGAATGTCAGCATTTTACTGAATTTAGAGATCTAGCAAATCTCTAAGATCTCATCACAAACTCACCATGTAGCGTGCCAAAGTTGTATCCTTTTACCACCTTCAAATTTGCAAATTCTTATTTTGAACAAACCTACTCACTAGACAGACATGACTATTCCTGCGTGCAGCTGCTTCTTAGTCCATTCAAGGTCCATCACTCTATCCAGAAATTTTCCAAATCTTTTTCCTTGTCTGAGCTCAATCTTTTCCCTTATACCCATTCTTTCAATGATATTTAAATAACTAAAATTCTAGAGACTAAGGTTATCCTTAGTTGTATGGTTCTCCTTTCTATTGTATATTATCTTTTTCCTTCTATTGTATATTATCTTTTTCCATAATGTTTCTGGTGCTGCAACCCCAAATATATTTTGGCCCTTCTTCATGCCATATCAGAATGATTTCTTATGACCTACCTTCTCTTAATGATTTCAAGACTTATACCAAGCATTTTGCAGGTTTCTGTTTACTAGTTCTGTTCCAGAGTTTTTTTCTAGTGGTATAACACCCCTATAAAATGCTTATTTTTGTGTTCTTTTATCCCCATTCTACCAATGATGAACTGAATAACTTCATCCGTATCTACTCATTACTCTGGTTCATGTGAGTCATTCTAATAACTTTGGTTTTCTTTAGAAAGCTAGAGATGGTCCAAATAGAAAAAGTCCTGTATCCCTTCCCTCAGGGCACTGATCTATGGATGACCCCTACAGCACTGCTGTTCACCTCAGCTAATATCTCTTCCATCACTTTCAAGATCACTTTTTCTTTCTGATGGCACTAGCACATTCTTTCAGCTTAGTTACGTACCCAGGATTTTGTGACCTTATAATTTCTTCCACTGTGATTTACCAGAACTCATTTCAAAAATCCAGGATTTTTTTTTTTCTGTTTTGTTAATTTCTCACTTCTCTCCTTTAAAATAGACTGATAAGTCCATTAGTGGATTAGTCAGTTATTTATTTCTGGTGAACTAACATTTCTAAGTAAAATCAAACTTTTCTTCATTTATATCCTACCTCTTTCCCTACTTAGAGGGCTAAGTTTAGATATTTAAACTATCGTAGATATTAAAGGTACCATACTTAGGTTTTATTAGCATCTTTCAAGTACTTCTCCCATACTCAAAGATTATAACCTCATTTTGCTTTTCTTTCCATCAAAGTTTTTTTTCTATTATTTTAGTATTTTCTGAGTATTTTGTTTTTGTTTTAGAATTCTACCACAGACATTGCTTAATCATTCAGGTTCTTCCTCATCCTCATTTATGTCTGTTATTTCTAGCGAGATCCCAATTGCACAATACATCTCCATCTCATGGGCAATACAGTCTACATGAAACGGATGTTTCTTTTTTGACCTTTGTTTCCTTCCTTATATTTTATCTCCTTATGGCAAATACTGTCTTAAGAAATTATACTCAGATCTACTACTTCTGTTGGTAAGCTTTGTTTTCAGTCAATTACGTATTTCTCTCCATCTCTGTCTTCTAGACAAAGACCTCAATCTTTGCAAAGTAATTAATAAGCACTGTTAACTATAAATTCTAATTAATATTCTTTCTTTGACAAATTTTATTCTTTTACAATGTAAATTATTCTGTTACCACAGATAATATTTTTATCAAAAATAAAAAACCCTAAATGCATATGAAACCTTAGCTAACAGCCAACATAGCTACAAACTTGACCTGTAATCAAGATTAATTTTCATAGCCGAAACAGCTATGTAGTTGAAGAATATAAGGGTTTGTTTTTTTTTTTTTTTTTTTCAGAAAAAAAAGACCCTTTCTCTAAATCACAACTGTAATCTTTAACTGGTAATCAAATTAGGGTCTGATGTGAGGATGTGAAGATAGCTGAAACTCTTCTCGATGCCCAGTGGCAGAATAAGAGGCCACTGAAAAAGCAAATAATCCTACTTGAATATAACAAAACTCTCTTCACTGTGGGGATGACTGAGTACTAGCACAGGTTGTCTGGAGAGGCTGAGGAATCTCCATCCTTAGAAATTCTCAAAATCCTCAAACTGGAAATTGCCCTGGGCAACTGCTGTAGGTCATCCTGCTTAAGCAAGAGTTTTTGGAGCAGATGAACTCCAGAGATTCCTGCCAACCCCAACTACACTGTGATTTTGGTATCCTTAGGAGCAAACATAACATCTTAGTTGATGAGTCATCTTGCAAATTTGCTCTGTCCACAACCTGCAGCCAATGATATTCTCTCAGTGGAACTTTCAGCTCCAAAAAAAAAAAAAAAAAAAAAAAAAAAAAGATGCAATTTTCTTCCTCTGGAAAGACCATTTTCTCACAGGCACTTTACTGACTGAGACAGAATTTTATACAAGAAGAAAAAAATGCACGGAGGATGCAAGACAAATAGGACAAAGGCCAAGGACAAACTGAGAGCAGGAGTATCTTTCACCTTCTGGAGTAAAGGTCATTGTGGACGGTCATAACTAAAGTCTGTTTCTGTTGTGGGGTAGAACTGCCCATGTTCCAAATTAATTTGCTGGATTATTGAGATTTTTTTTTTTTTACAAATTATTAGGTCTAAATTTCAGAAAACAGTAATCAGAATTTAGGCAAACCGGAAATAGCATTTGTCAAAATTCTTCTCAAAGCTTTGCCACTAAATAGAAACAGTGTGTCATAAATTTGTCCACATTTTGACCATTTAGGCTACAAGAATACACAGAAAGCAATCTTTCCTATAATATTTGTTGTTACTGATTCATAGTTTTATCAATATATTTGCCAATATTTATCAATTTATTGATATTTACCCATGTTTTACCAATGTACTATTTAGATCATCACTAATCTCTCAAAGTATTTGCTTCTTTTTAGCTTACATAAAAATCATTAGGCTTTCTGTTTCCAATTCTGCAATTCCTTATTGATCTCAAAAGTCATTTTCCTCAGAACAGGGATAAAAATATGTACCCCTTCAATAAAGGACTGCAGCCCTTTCCCAAATGTCTATCAAAGACGGATCTTCCCCCCCCCCCCCCCAAAAAAAAAAAAAAAAAAAAAAGAGCCTATGAAAGATTTGGGCTCAAAATCTGTAGGTTCAACATTAGTTACAATATGTATGAAGAACAATAACTGAATTAAACCAGATGAATACCCCTTTCAATTCCTAAACAGAAATAATTTGTCAGCACAGTTAATTAAAAATAGTGCATACCATTTCACAAGAAGCAGGTAACAGCAAGAAAACACAAGCTATACTGATGTTAGAGCCTAAATTTACTTTAGTTGGATGGAAAGAACCAGAGTTTATGAAAAAAATGGTTTGGACTGAACAAAAAACAGCTCAAATCTTATACTGAACACTTCTAATTCAACACATCTGGAGCTACATCTCAAAGTGTGTTGAAATTGGCACTGTCTGGATTTAGCACACAGTAATATGGATACATATTTTATCTATTGTTAAAATTTTAATGCAAATTCTCTAGTACAAAGACTGGATCATTTAACATTTTGTTCAGGAACTAAAAAACATGTATATTTGTTGCAATGAAAGTTAAAAGAAAGTTGCTCTTTATGTGCAAATAAAGATCATTATCTAAGGCCTCAAGGGCAACAAATTGAATAAACAATAATAATAATAAAATAAAAAAAATAGTTACTAGACTCCTAAATACATTTATGTTAGGATCTCAACCACTATGCATACTAATCTAGCATTTTACTGCAGTTTACATTCTAAAAATCCTTGAATGTTTCCACTTTTTTTTCTATTCTATTGCCACCTATAAATTCATATATCATGAGCTAATAAGGCTCAGCGTCCCTAATTATCACATTATCAATCCTACTAAGACCATAGTCACTAATTTTTCTTCCTTTTGTGGACATCAGGAAATTAATATGTCAAACCAAAACTCCATTTAGAAAGTCTCTGGTCCCTCATATATTGTCTAGTAGATATTTACAGAGGGAATACACAAAACAGTGAAAACAATTCTTCCAGCTCCAGTAAGTAGAGGTATATGAATTTCTGGCCTAAAGAGTACATTCAGGAGTAATCCTAGAGGTCACTAATGAATGTAACACCTTTTTAACCCAGTTGTATTTGCTTCTACAAGTACTCTGACAAAAACTAAATACACAACTAAACAGTGGAAAAGCTAACTCATTTCTGATTCATTTCTGGATGCTAATTGATCCACTTTTTTATTGTGATACATAATACATACTTTTAGATTTTACATTTCTTATTCATAGCTCCTATTCATATCCCTCTTGAAAGATTAGAAGCCCCAGTCTACCTACTCTGGCTTTCAGCTAACACTGACTCAGGAAGGGCTCAAATATTGTAACTTGCATCACTTGCAATATTTAGGATTTCCTCCTTTCAATATGCCTAATCTCTCTTATCTGGAATCCATTTCAAGGGTAAAAAAAATAAAAAATAAAAAAAAATACAACGTGAAGACAAAAATCCTAAACCGTTATTCCTACAGTGGTGCTAAAGCACTATTCCTCGACAAAAGACACTAAAACAATTATCACTATGACAACTTTTATTCCAGCATCTGAGGGTCTCCTCTCTCTATGAAGGTACAAACAGTTTATTAAACAGTGATGTATACAGCCCTAGGAGATAGCAAATCTAGGCAGGCAACGTCTGAATTATAATAAAAGATTGTACAAGGAAAATAACTCCTGTGAGAAGGTAGTTCAAGTAACTTACTTACTTATTCAATAGCATTCATGTGAAACTAATTAACCAGATGCTAAA
This sequence comes from Nothoprocta perdicaria, assembly GCF_003342845.1. Lineage (NCBI taxonomy): Eukaryota > Metazoa > Chordata > Aves > Tinamiformes > Tinamidae > Nothoprocta > Nothoprocta perdicaria. Next base: position 5,073,674 of record NW_020455588.1, read on the forward strand.
AAGGAAAGGTACTTACTAGTGAGATGATGCAAAATGCAGTGTCATGGATATTGCAGCCTAAGAGCCACCTTCTTTCGTGGCTTTCACAGCGTGATTAAAACTAAGCTTACATAGAACCATCGGTTTGAGAATCTAGATCAATTTTCATTTGCATAAATAGGCTCCCAGTAACCAGAGAACTAAATGCAAACAGTAGTATTGTCTGTAGTTTGTCCTGTGATAAATAGGAGAAAAATGGTTTAATAGCAAAGGCCATAATTATCCAGAGCTCTCAGTTTACAATTAGTTTTCTTTGACAGTTATAGTCATAAATGCCAGCTTTAATCATATGTTCAGGTTGAATTAGGCGCTGCCAATGCTGCAAGAGATCTAATCCCCTTTCTTTCCTTCTCATAATGAAATAATAATGCAAATTCTCTACATTGATGGGACGACCCATGTGAATTTATTACAGGCTTCGAGAAGTCTCTTGAAAGGGATAAATTCTTTCTGGGTACAGACTTGAGGTAATTCAAACCAGACAAGAAAAAAAATGGAGCTGTCATCAGAGGCCAAGATATGGAATGGATTTAATTTGTATGAATAGGCTTTTTAATAAGTATAACAGGGCTAAGCTCCAGCTTTACTAAGGGAATATTACTGCTGTCATTTTCCAAATCTGGATGCACTAACTTTATTTGTGGGATGAAGATCTGTTCCAAATCTCATTTCTTGTATGCAGCAGCTTGTGGTGGACTCAAAGATACCACACAATGGGCAGTCCTAGTGACCAGCTCTTTTAATTATTTCTTTTAAGACAAATGGAATAATTAGCTCCTCTCAAAACCCCTTGTGGTATCCAGTGACATGGACCAACCTTTCCTGTAGAACAAACTCTATCTTTTTACTAACGCTCAGATTTTTATCAGCTAAGGCTTGGTGTCAATATGATAGAATACTTAATTATTTTATTTCAACTTCTGAGAGTCGATTTAGCTAGTGAAAATACATAACACTACCTACAAGGGTAATTGCTTCCAGTAAATAAACAAATCAAGAATATCCAGATTGAAACTAGAAATGACACAAGACAGGCTGAAGCATTAACCATGCCTCACATTGTCATAATATACAGTCCAATTAGTGAAATGAAAAGATTTTCAACCAAAAAAAGGAAGCCCTAATTTCATTAAGCAAGTGCCATAATTTTCAAGCCATCTCCATGGGGTTCACAGGCATCATTACCAGTACCCTGTTTTATGAAACTACTCTTCTGTCCACAGCAGGCTGCCTATATTACTAACACTAAGTTTCCAGTGAAAAGACAAGACCAGAGTAAGAATGTGGATTGTAAAAGACATGATAAAATGAACCCCTTTCTTTTTATTTACTTATTTGTATGAATTACCCAAAGCATTTTTTTTCAGCTTTGTCAAATGGAAGGACCAATTTTCTCTGCAAAGGTAATGAAACCAGTCTTTTTCATCTGTCTTTGACACAAATCTTCAATCATAAAAATTGACTTTGCCCACACTCATCAAAAGTCTTAGTTGACTGATTTAACATTACATTTAACATTACACACAGTCTTGTTGGATGATCAACAACTAACCAAATACCAAATGCTCTGTTACCATTGTGTGGAGTTCTAAAGGAATATAATATTTTATCTCGTATGCTATTTCTAATACCATCTTCTGCTCTGTCTAGTACACCTAAAAGTATCCTATTAGTGTTAGTTGAAGAGAAATATATGGAATTTCTATTGTATATATTCACGTAATTAAAAAAGTACTAATGGGCTGCAAAAGCTTCCCCCACAATATCTTAAAATTTCAAATGAAATCCTTACTGAAAAAATAGAACTCTTTCTACAATGACTACATTATTTGTAATTTAATGACAACAAGGTCAATAATTCTTTCACGTCAAAGGAACAATTTCAAGGGGATACAAATCAAGACAGACATTTTGAACAAATAATAGCTTTCCATTTATCTCCATATCTGCAAACTCTTAATTTTGAGAATAATTTCATCTGTTGCATCTACTTAAAATTAATTGCACATATAAAGAGTTGGAGGAGAAATATGCAGTTTAATAATGACAAAGTTAATAAAGTCTTTTGAAAACTGATTGGTGCCATTTCAAGTCTTATATTCTTAACCTGTACTACTGTGCCTGAATATGCGCATACACAATATCATGTTGGTAGGTCATATATTTAAACTATGGAAAGAAGAAAAAAAGGTATTGAATAGTGTTATTTAAACAAACCATATGAACTTGATGTCTTTAACTGTAATAAGAATGGGTAGTTCACAATACAAATACTCTAAGAACACTCTAAGAAATTCCACTACTGTACAGCATCTACCGCTATATGACCATTCACTTCTACAGGAATACATATATTATGATCGCGCAGGTGATACATAATGGATTAAATGAGAACTTGAAGCTAACAACAGAGAAAGCAATCTAAGTGATTTCCGTGTACATAATGCAAAGCGTATCACGTAAAATTAGTGATATATATTGACAATTTGCACTTGTATGTACGCATATATAAGTCATTTTTTTCAGTAAAATATTTCTTGAAATGTTACTAAGTTTTCCTTCTAGAAAAAAAGGTAAATATCATACTGAGGTGTGTCATTCTATGTTCTTGGAAATCTTCTGTAGTGCATTTTGTAAAAGATTACATTTTTTTGCTCTACCATTTATTTCACTTACTCTGAATTTGATTTCACAATATTTACCTGACAAAACACTTTTTTATAGTTCTGTCTAAGCTTTTCTTTAAAGATCACTCCTTTCCTTTCTGTTTTGTCTCTTTGAATTTGATCTTCTACTGCTATTGTTTGAAGGTACCTTACTGCATGCAGTTTTGCTGTGCTGACTCTGATCCAGCAGAGTGCTCTGACTCAGCTGAAAGGGACTGCATCCTATTTATCTTTTGCCAGAGAGGTATCATACAACATCACTGCTAGGTTCTTTCAATAGGGGGGCTGCAGCATCTATGAAAAAGAAATACAGAAACAAAAGATCTTTTTTTTATTTTCCTGAAGTCAAGATTGAGAGCTCAACTTGCAACTCTTCCAAATATCTGCCAAGTTTCTCATATCATATTCAAGTAGCCAGTCCTGCACACAGAGAGCTTTGGAACTGAAATCTGTCTAGTAGGAGTTTGGCATCAGGATATCCCAAAATCATTTTTACAGGTCTCTGATCCAAGCTAGGAATGGATTTAGGGTAGCTCTTGAATAATCAGTATGTTTGTTATTCTAGCAGTAACTATTTCAGCTCTAATGCTTTCCAGAGAATGTCAGAACAAAATATATATATATATAATACACCCTTTGTTTTATTTCTGATTTTCATTTTACTCTTCTTAGAGATTTTTTACTATTCTTCCATATATGACTGTTGTATCTGGATTTTGTACCTGTCTGATTTTGTTCAGGGTTCCATTCAGTTCTGTCTGCCACTGTTTCAGACTGTTTTTCACCCTTCTTTACAGCAGATTCAGCTTGTTCTTCACTTTTATCTACTGCCTTCTTCTCATTCTCTCTCAATCAACATTTACATTTTATTTTTCCTATTTTATCTTCTCATCTTCATGCCATATCAAATTTCTTTGGACCTCCTGCCCAATTCTCCTACCTCTTTTCCTATTTTTTTCCGTAAATGCAATTCTCCATTGAATTACTGCATAAACAATAATAAGCCCAAATATAGTCCTCTTTTAAAAAGGTAGCCAAATGAATATAAATCGGTAACTGCATTATTGTCATTTTTTAAATTACATTCTTCTTAGCTATACAAAAGGGAGGGGGAAAAAAAGAAAAAAAAAGTGACTGGAACAAAGTTTTTTGATTTCTTCTCCATGCTTTTTTTTTTTTTTTTTTTTTTTTTGTTCCACTCTTACCCTTCAATATATCACTATCTTTCATCTAATTGGTGAAGAATATACATTCTCCAGAAGGATTTTTCCTTTATAGTAATGTTAAGAACCTTTTAAAAATGGAAGTGTTAGCACAACATTTAACCACAGTTATGTGAAAATGCTGCTACAACAACACTTGCATTTTTCCTCCAAGTAAATGAAACTTCAGTAAGAAAAGGTGTTTCTAGTTAAGAGATGGATCAATTGACTTACTATCTCAAACTTAGCCTCAACTTGTGTAAAATTGCCTACAGCATGAGAATTTGAAAGAATATTCCTTCCTACAGGACCATCAAAGTGTGAGGTCCTATCCATGAAAATACGACAAACCCCATCGGCATAACTGGTTTTGATTTCTTCTCCTTACTATGAAGGTGAATTAGATTTTGAAACATTTTGAAGTGATTAATATGCTGCACAAGCAAGCAGAGGGCATAAAAGGTGAATCTGTTTTATTTATATACAGGAAGGCACTGCACATGGATACATAATGCACTTTTTCCCACTATATAGAAGAAAACAAGGCCGATATTGTAAGAATGTGAGGATAATCAGGATCTTTTGTTAATGAGTGATCTAGAACTAAATATAATAGCCTAAAATATTAAAATCATGGGTTTTTGAGAGACGCCTTAATTATATTCATATTTTATAGCAGTACATTATTTTAAAGACCACAAAGACTTCATGCACACTAACCCGTTTTCCTATCTGTGAGAAGAAAATACCAAAGGAGCAAAGGTTACAGCTACAATATGAAGCTGAATTTTAAATGGAACCCATATGAGGGAATAATGCAGGATGTAGCCCCTAATGGAAAACATCTGAGGTTCAGTGGCATGAAAAGCACCAGACTGAGCTCACCTTCCTTGTCCATGCACTCATAGCCTGGCAGCAGGACCTTCCAAGCATATGGCAGTTCTTGCCCTTGCATCCTCGTTTGCCAGAGCTCCTCAGAGGTTAATACATCTCACATCATCACCCAGGTGCAAGCAGGGCATCCTGACAAGAGGCTGAGAGTCCAGCCCCCCTATCATAAAAAAACAGTGCAAGGGTCATCGTGGAAATATATTCATTTGGCATACAGGAGTTACTTTTTAAAAGAATGATTATAACCATAGAGTAACTTCTCATGTACAATGACAGCCAATACCATCGTTATCTCTTTTCTGAATGTATACTTTCTACTATGCACTGATGGGAGAAAGACAAGACAGTCAAAATCTGCTCCGGGCAGCATAAGATGTGGAGCAGCAGCAACAAGAACCATAAACAACTCTTTGATACGGTCTGGGATACGCTCTGGAGCTTGTATTCTGACCTAGCTCTATCCCTCATACTTCACATAATGGAGTTGTTTTGTACTACTACAATAAGGTTCTCCATGGTGACCAGAGGAGAGGCTAAATTTGTGCTTACAAATGACAACGCAAGCAATGCTTTTACAATTATACATGGGAAATGCACAGTAGTCATTATAAGAACATTTATCTAAGAAAAAAAAAAAAAAGATTTTTTCCGGTATAAATAAGCTTAGCTATATGACTTCATTGAAAATCACATTTACCTTTTAAAGATCATCTGTCACTTCATATGTGACACTGTTTCTGAAGAAGCTAGCTGTGTTCATCTCAACACCGAGTTATTCATTTCTCTTCTACAAAGCAGCAAAATTTCTTGATTGTTCTATATGTTACTTCATTGCTTCTTTTTCTTCTTCTTCTTTTCAGATGAAATGCCACAGCTGAATCATGACTCCCTTAGTGCAGCCCTTTTCTCATAATGAAATGCATAATCAACAGTTAAAACAATTGAGTTGTTTTGCTAATCTCTTGTTTCATAGGCCTAAGATTAACTCCACAAGCCATCTTTCATTACAAATCAGATAATCAGCACTGCTGCATCATTTCTCAACCTACAGTTATACGTGTAGAACGAATACCCATCACATTTTCTTTATTATTGGTACCTTTCTATACTAACTTTTTACTGAATTTTCAAACAATTATTACACAGTAAATGATTAAACCAACCAATTCCCATGCTGCTGCTGAGTACCAATCAAATGCTTAATTACTAATAACACACTTATCGAGCAGCTTTCTAAGCATGATTGTTATTTATAAAAACTGCAATGGCCTCATTTATACGGATAAGAAGGAAAATAAATGTAACCCACATGCAAGCATACACTTTCACACATGAGACAAAAACAACACCACCAAAAGCATCTCAAGGACAGGATTTTCTGTTACTACAATATATATACACAAACATATCTGTCAGCCAAAGGATAAAATTTCCTGCCATTTCACACTGAATGAGAAATGAAGGAAGAAACCATATGCTCCCTGACAATCTACCTCCTTTCTGTATGGAAGGAACTCCTGTTATATCTGAAAATGATCTAATTTCAGTCTTTGCAAGGTTGGAGTTAGCATCATTTTAACTAGGGATGTGATCTTTTCTAATAACGCTTTATCTGAAAGATTCAAGAAACTTGGTAATGTCTAATCAGATTCAGCCACTAGTGAGACACAGTCACACTTGGCCACAATTTTTGGAAAGCTAGGGCAAACCTCATAATGCATTACTAGTATCTGGAACTAGTATCATAGAGTGTATTACTATATCATAGAGTATATGATATGATATATTACCATATACTCTATGATATACTATATACTCTATGATATACTAGTATCATAGAGTATATTACTATAGATTCCACACAGTGCATCCTATGGTGGGTTATTAAATTGGGAGGACAAAAAACAACAACAACAACAACAACCAAAAAAAAAGAATCATTCTGCCACAAAACTTTTTGTTTTGCAATCAAACACAAAATAAGCTTCCTTGTAGATAATAGCATGGAGCTTAATAACACTGCCAGCATAATTAGAGGCTATTTTATGAAGCTCCAACAAAGCTTTTTATAGCCTTATGTACTTTGTCAATATTACAAAAATATCTCTGAGATTCAGCTATAGGGATATTATATATTTACCATGATCCATATGGAAATATTCCTCCCAAAACAAGCAAGATTGATAAAGGGCAATAGAGCAATAACTCGAATCCAGGTACAGGATTATGGAGTTATCTGCTAATGTAGATGCTGATGTAGATGATCCCGACATCACCATCTCCTACAAAAGGATTTAGGTACCCATACCTCAGTTCTGATCCTGGGATCCTCCACTGAATTGCTACCTTAATTCTACAATATTTGTTTGTATAAAGCTTCCTTAGACCTGACTTTCTATGCCCAGAGTTATTGGAGTCATTTCAGTGTTGAGTAACTAGGTGTCTTGCTCATAACCAAATATATTAAATTTTTTTTATGGTAAGCATTTCTTCAGCAACATCATTTGCAGGACACTCACATTTAGAAAACTGGAGTCCATTCAAAACAAGCTGGAAGAAAAAAAAAAAATTGGAAGAAAAAAAAAATCACTGTTAGTTATTGTGTGTTATACAGTTGGGTAATTGTTATACCACTCACCCAGCCTGGCAAGACCCACACTCTTTTGCCAATAGGTATTTGCACCCACAACTATTTAAATAACTTATATCAAATATGTATGTGTGTGGAGAGGGAAAAGTAATTCTCTTCCTTTTCCTCCCTAAAATAAAAAGCAGAGTATTCAGTTTCCAGAAGGTCTTACAAAATCATTGACGGGAAGATGCAATTAAGTGAGCTGTTGTTCAGCAAAGAGGCAAAAGCCCTGCCCTGCATATGGACCTCTTGGCCCTGCAGAGACCCAAGGGATGTCCTCTACAACAGCAACATTGTCCTGTAAGAAAGAATAGCCTTGCAGTGGCAGGAAATTGTAGCCTCACCAGGTTCAAAAACAGATATCCACTCTTTTTCTGCTCTCAATTTGATCACTGGGTTTTCCTAAATCTCATGTATTATTTAAGTGTATTTTAAAAATGGGGACAGATCATAACTGTACAGGAACTCCTGTTCATAGTAATACTAGCCGTCTGGCTCAGAAAAACAGTTTCTGGGTTTTCCCTGGCTGACTAATGCCACTCCTTCACTTTCTTGGAGCCCTAGAGTAATTCCTGATTTAGAACATCACAGAACACCTGATGGAAAAAATATATACTTCTTGGTATATTTTTAACAGCAGCTCCTCTAATAGCATAACATAAACCTGCACCTACTGCTATGATTATAAGGAACATCATTGCTTCAGCAAGTTGTATTCCATATTCTATTTTATAAGTGAAAACAAAATATGAATTTAAAACATATCTTATTTTAATTCAATATTCCTAAAGCAGAACCTGTCTCATATTTAAATTAGATTATAAACTTTACCTCCAGCATTTTAATTTCTTAAGAATTATAGTATTCATACCATGCATGACATCAACAAATGTCAGAGCTTCACTCCAATCAAAAACCGTTAGGGAAAATTACAAAATATTTTCTCTTAAGCACAGAAAATCTAATAGAGTCCCCAAGATAAATTTCTACTAACACAGAGAATAAAGAAATAATTTAAAAAGGTTATGAATATCAGTAACTACAGGAAGGTTACCTTTTGCCTATTCAACATAGCAAAAAAAATCACAGTTAAGCAAACTGGTACCTTTTGCCTATTAAACATAGCAAAAAAAATCTCCCAGTTAAGCAGACTGGTAAACAATAACAGAATCAAAGTATTGCATTAAATCAGTTTCATGTCCATAATTTCAAATCAAAGCTTAGTAAATAGTAAGAATTATCTCAGTAATAAAAAACCAAGCACATTCTGAAGCCACTTGTTTTGGACTCCCCACTTAAACCCCAGTCAAGGATATCTATTGGTTTTTTAAATTTCTTTTGAGCTTGTTTAGTATTTGTATCATTTTAAAAATACGCCCTTAAGTTACATTTTGGGGCTTGCTCTCTATCAAAATTATAACAGGCAGACATATGCATGGAAATAATATGATAGAAAATATGCTATAATCATCATCATTTGCATTAGAAAAGTATTCTCAAACTCAGTGGATACTGAGGGAATAGAAGGAATAAACTATTAACATTCATCTATGAAAAACTAGCCATCATCACCTGATTTTGTAATTTTTCTGTTTTTTATTACATTATAATCAGTTTATAGACACAATATGATTGTTCAAATTATTCAGAAAACGATAACCAATTACAAATCAATTCAAGAGAAGTGTGACTAATTACAAATCAATTCAAGAAAAGTATGACCTCTCTAAGGAAAATTCACTAAATAAAGGTGGCGGGGGAGACTGAATTTAGCAAATAGGCTTAAAATATTTATCAAAAGAAATATATTTATTTTCTAGCTGTTAGTATCAAAATAGAGACAAAATATATTCTCCATCCCATAGCTCCAGCTTTCCTATATAAAACCTCAGAGAATCTCCCCCTCTGGAGCAAGCTCAAATATTCACTTTGTTTCGTAGTTTTTTCTATCCCATGGCAAGACAGACTGTTTGCCTGTAGCCTTTAACAAACACCTTGCATTGTTCCAGTTCATTTGACAATCATAAGGATATGCTAGAGTGATTTTTTCCTGATCGTTTTCCACTATTTTTTCTCAAAGCCTGAAATCTTTTCCTCTGAGCCTCTGCTTTCATCACATCTAGAGGATCTAGTATCCTATTATCCTGAAACAATACTACACTTGTGTCTTGCAAAATGCTTACTGCAGAAAACAAATTTTCCCAGAAGAGTCAGTAGCAACAAATAGTATCCTATATTGAAGATGAAGGATATGCAGCAGAATAATTCTTACACAGCAGTTCCTTAAGTAAGGAACACTTACTTCCGTAACTTAATCAGAATGCCTGTAATGTATTAGAACTCCTTCTGATACATATTTTCATGTTTTTAGCTTGTTCTTGGTACTGATCAAAATTTTAAGTCAAGAGATGTTACTCACAAGAAAAGAGTTCTATTGCACTGTTTTTATTTTCTCCCAGCCTACATAGTTTACAATATCAAAATAATGACTGACATTTTATGCTATTTTCTCTCAGGGCTTCACAGTGGATCCTGATGTTGGCTGAACTTTTGGTATTTCTCTAATACCATCAATTGGCAGCAATAAAAATAACAATCATCCTTCAGTAGTCTTAAAATGATTCTTTTAGAGTAACTTGAATAGTTCAACAAATCCTCAGCTGCTTCCATAGATAATTTTGAAATTTCACAAACAATTCCTTTTTTTCTTTTTTGGTTAATTTATCCCTGAATTTGTAGCAAGATTGACTCAAAAGGTCCTGTTAAACATACATGCATTGCGCAGCGTGTGGAACCACTCAATATTCTGCATTCTGTGAATACTTTTGCAGCCATCTCTTTCACCACAACCTCCACTGGTACTGTCAGGGGAATCCCAACCTTAACATCATTTGTCACACTGTGAAGCATGATATTAGTCCCTTTGGTGGCAGGATGCATCAGCGATACAAATAGCCGAGACATAATGCCACATTTATTTTCTTTAGAGGCCAATACAAAAATGTGTCTTTTTTTCAACTTTTCATAAACATTTTATTCTCTGAAAACAAATTCCGGTAAGCAAAGATTATTATGCACCGCACCCTTGAAAAATCAAAGCGAAAACATCTTCACAAACACTGTAGCAAAGGATACTGTACACAGCTGGTAGCAATCAAATGCTCAACACACCCTATCACCAGAGGGACTACTTGTCAAGGTTGCCCTAAGACAAATGGTGGTAGGGGAAAAAAACAAACATTTTTCTCTGAGAATTTGACCATGTAGAAACTGACTAGATACAGACTGAATGTGCAATAAAACAAGTAGCTTTATTATTTTAAAATGTATCAGACTATCAGCTCAGGACTCAGATGCAATATCATATTTTTCTAGGTACTGTATCAATCACTTTGTCAATAATTAGCAGTGAGGATGAGGGAAACAGTAAGATGAGTGAAAAAAAAAGTGGATTAATAGATCTAAAATCTGTTATGATGATCATTTACATTAATAATTCTAAATCAAAAGAATACAAAAGGTACAAGGAAATATATATTTAAATGTACAATATAAATATCTAGGTAATCAAGCCTTTCACAAGTGGAAATCAACGAGAAACTATGTCTTATTTGCCACTGGAATTGTGAGGTCTACAGCTGCTTATGCTATAGTAGCTATAAGGGTGAAGAAAATAGGAAAGTCTAGGAGTGAGAACTGATGTCTGCCCTTTTCTGACATTATTGCAGAGGGACTTATGGCTAAATGCACAGTGTTATGCGGTGTTTTACTGGAACACTGACATACCATTGAGTCTTTTAATTTTTTTTTTTTTTTAAGTCTAGCTCAAGTGACATCTAAATCTGTAGATACATAAAGTCCTGTAGCAAATAAAAGTCTTATAGCAACTCAGCTTCTGTGGAGACTGTCCACAAAAATCTCCTAAATCCTAATGCTGTGCAGCCCTGTCTCCCACTTATGTCCCTGGAGGATGCTTAAAGCATGTATTGACTGTTCTTTAGGGCTCTGAATAATAAACATTATCATATCTGCTTGAACTGTTCTTACATACAGTCCCTCTTCTGTGTGATTTATGAACTTGCTCTGTTCTACCAAATGCTCTATGGGTCAACTGATCCAGTCTAGAACAAGAGAGACATTCTCTAGGTGTGGACCAAGAGATGAACCTAGCTTTCCTCTTCATCGGGAAAGGGGTCAAATTCTCTTTCAAATCAGAAATGTTAAAATTTGGCACTGAAAGCCAATTTAATTGCAACTCTTGAGTATAGTAGACTATGCATCACTTTTCTTACTGTATTTTTTGTTTGTTTTTGAGAATCTTATTGGCCTTGCAGTACAACATCTGCTGAAAATTCTTTTGCCCAGCAATAGTCAAAAATGACCTCATACATGTCAGCAGTAGAAGTTTTATTTCTGGCACTGAAATGTAAGCATGGAGATAATACTAAACAGTACTTAACTACTTCGCTAGTTCCTTGAGGTTATACTGACGGTTACTTAACTACTAGTTCCTTGACTGGGGATTCAATTGCATCCATTTCTGCCTCCCTCCTGGGTTTAATCCTCTGAATATCTGTTGTCTGCCCATAAAATGTAGGTACTACTACTCTTTACCCATAAGGATATCATGAATATGCTAATTTGAATAATTCCAATTCCAAGGTATAGAGATTTTGGCTCTCCTCCTGATGGAGATTGAGAGGTTGTTTTCTCTAGCTCTGATGACTAGATTTATCAAAAAGTTCCCAAAATCAGCAGTGACTATCTTGCAACCTTTCTATTCTTAGTTATCTTCAGCAGTTATTCCGTCAAGAATTTAAGACTTTTTTTCTAAAATGTGCAATGTGCAGAGAGAGAAATCTCAAAAACATGAGAATTCATAACCACATCATTTTGCCATCACTGACTAATGAGACTGGAACATGACCCCAGACTAAGTCAGCCATAAAATAGCAGTGAAAAGCTCAAAGCTCACTGACAACAGATGTCAAAATTGAGTGCATTGCCTTTAGCTCCAATTCAAATAAGCTTTAATGGCACTGCTGCTACAGTGTTTTTACAATCATTCCAAGTAATCAATAAGGTATAACCAATGCCAATTTCCTCCAAAATAAAAGACCAATATCCTCAGAGTCGAAAATACGAAGCAGCAATATTATGCCCAGCTGTTCTTTTAGTTACCTAAGGTCAGTAAGACAAGCAATATTATCCCTGAGAATCGAGAAAGTCTTCAAAATCATGCAGTCCCTCTCCTACCCCACACTGACATCAAAATCTAAACAACACAGGCAATTTAATGTAAAATGTGTATAATAAAATAATCCCTGGGTGCTGCTACCAAGATTGTTGGTATGTTAACCAAACCATAGGAATAAAATATACTCACAATTAACTATAAAATGAAATAGATTCTACCTATGGCTTCTCCCAGTGGCAGCCATACTTGCACAGTAGTTCTCTGGAGAGGAAAATGACTTGCAAGACCATCATTACTCAAAACATTTTGCTGTCATTGACCTATGTCAGAGTAAGCCACCACTGAAGCCGCCTCTGTTACTGTGTCTCTTTAGCTGATGAACCATAAACCTGACCTAAACCCCATTGTGAAAAGCAGAACACATACCTAATAGATGGTATTTTGGATCAGTGTTGGATAATTAGACTGATTCAATAGTCTTACCTACTGAAAAAATTAATGGAAAAATCAGTAAAAGGTTTTTTTTTTCCACCACACCGTAATATTTTACGGCAACACCACAGACAGGTATTAAAATTTCTGAAATATCCAAAAGAGCCAAGAATCACAGAATGTTTAAGGTTGTAAGGGACCTCTAGAGCTCATCTGGTCCAAATCCCCTGCTCAAGCACGGACACCAAGAGCATGGGGCACAGGGTAGCATCCAGGCAGATTTGGAAGATTTCCAGAGGCTCCAGATTCCAGGGCTCTGGCACCCTCACAGGAAAGAAGTTCTTCCTCACATAGAGATGGAACTTCCTGTGTTTCAATTTGTATCCATTAGCCTATCACTGGCCACCACTTAGAAGAGTTTGACTCCTTCCTCCCTACATTCTCCCCTCAGATACTTAAACATACTGATCAGATCTCCTCTCAGTCTTCTCCTCTCCAAGCTAAACTGGCCCAGCTCCGTCAGTCTTTCCTCATAACATAGATGCTTCAGTCGCTTAATTCTTTGTCTCTCTAAATAGATCCAGAGTAGAATAGATCTGGAGTAAAATTATCTCACAAAAAGAATAATGTGAAATATGAGACCTGCAAAGTTTCTATTTTACAAAGTAATTTTCAGGGGAAAAAAAACAAAAAACAAACAAACAAAAATTTAGCCTTATTTTACACTCAGTAAACACAAGGACTCCTAACACAAACTATTAAAATTTGTAAGCATCACATTTGCTAAGAGCAAAACTGAAAGTAGGAAAGCATAGCTTTATCTGAGCTGATGCTGCTTTGTTATTTCTGCAACACCAGACTTCATGAGAGATTTCACTCTGTTGATCTGCTTAGCCTTGCTGGACTGACTTTTCCCCAGTGTTTTCATAGAGGAACTATGGTACTAAATTATTCTAGTCCAAAATCTATTATTATTTAATAATTTAAAGAAATTCACTTCAATTAACAAAGTTAAAAAACATTCCAACCCCAGAGTGGGGTCACTCCGCAAATATGCGTTAAGATAGTTGCATCCAGACACATAACATCAGCTTTGAGGTACATTTTGCCATCTAATTAATATTTGGTAACTAGAACTCCAAAACAAGAATATAGCTATTTATTCTGATTTTCTGATGATAAAACATACTGAAAAACAAAATCAGGGATATTACCTGAAGAAAACAATGAAAGTACTGCAGCTTCTTTTAAATTTTGCATGGTAAAGCTTGCTCAGGAAAACACTGAGACTTAAATTGTGTAGATAGTAAAATATTTATAATTCAGATATTAAAATATTTAAAATATGACCAGAAAAGGAGAATGCATTGCAATATTATGCCCCTGAGACCTAATTTAACATAATACCATCACATAACCTTCATTTAGAAACATGCATATATTTGATTTGAACCACATCTTCAATTTTCCCTTCAAGGTTTCTGAATGGTGAATACCAATAATATACATTCTTTTGAAATATGGTATTTGCAAACAATAAGAGAGAAAGGTATGAAAGATTCTTCTTGTTCATGCATAAAGGCTACTTAGTGAGGGAGTGGGTGCAATGGGAAAGCATTTACTCAAAAGTAAGACAGATGAGATCAGATTTCTTCTCTCAATGCACAAAGCTAAATTGAAAGCCAGCTTGTCAGCAAATGTTTAACTACAATGCATTCATGCTTTCCTACAATACACTAATTGGATATTTCAACATAATTTAAGTATGGGAAATTCCACACAGTAATCCTATAGCAGCCTAACATTAAACATGGGTCTGAATACAATTAATAATCTCTAGATATTCAGTGTCAAGTTCCTAAGAAGACTCTTCTGTGGTTGAGGCAAAAAGAATTTGAAGGTTGGAAGCAGTTCAGAAAATACGAGGCTGGTAAACAAATACTTGTTAGGTCTGTAAAAAAGGGGGTGAAAAACTATTACCACAAAGCAGAATGCAACATGAAGTGAATTACTTTCATGAAAATTTAATGCAAATGACATCAAAGCAAAGCTGAGTTTTATGCGGTGTTGTTCAAAGGAAGTCAGTAGAATGACAATTTATAGAGCATTGTGTCTTTCCTGGTTACCATAGGACATAGCAGTAAAACCAAAGACAACCTTCTCTGCATTATTACTTTTGTAGAATATTTATATGTTTATGGCTTGAGTATTGTTTTTCAAGATAGAGTTTTTATTTTTGAGATCATACCTCTTTTCTTCTTTATCATTCTTATTTTCTTCTCCAGGTGCTCTATAACGTGGGTATTCCAGATCCACATTCTCTGTACACCAATACCAGCAACACGTATTTTAGAATCCAATCTGCATTGATTAACAAATTAGTTATTTAGACCCTCAGAAAAATTATTTCTTTAAAGGAAACCATAGTAACAAACTTACTATCTTTTTGCTTTGAAGGCCCTAATTGCCAGTGGAACTGTTGTACTATACTAACCGAAGGAAGAAAAAGGACAATCTCATGGTTAAAATTAAACACTTTCCTTGCTCCTCCCCCTTCCTCAGCTTCAAAAGCTTCCAATCTCTTTAAGATCATTAACAGAAATGGACAAGACCCCAAGAAACAAGAAGATACTTTAGAAAGAGATCAGGAAAAAATGTGGACCTGCCAGTTCTCTAATTTGCCATGACAAGGAGTTTGTTGGATGAATACTGTCTAATGATTTAAGAACCATATGCCATGCTGCAAAAGCATTAACCAAGTAAGTGTTCTCTGCCAACGCGACAGAGGGACAGGGAAGGCAAGAAGGGAGCAGTCCTCAGCTTTAAGCTGAGCCTGTGAACGATTTGACACACATCGCTGATGTTTCTCTGCGCTGCTAGGAGTAACAGTGCACCTCTGCCCACTGTCACAGTTGGGCTCATGACATACCTTCATTTCTCAGGTATTACAGTACAACTCTGCGTTTGGTCTGTAGAAGTTCTACACAATCACAACTGCAGATCCTGATAAACACCTTATACACATGAACCACTACTGTGTTAAATGCTGAAAAAAATATTTCCAAGACTTATTATATTGGGCTCTCATTCAACTAAAAACCATGAGTTTACTGTTCTCTATCTACACCTTTCAATAACACCTCAACAGTTTCACTGGTAGAGGTTAATATTTGCAGAGTATCCAGATATAAGTGTGATGATCTATTACATTTCCGACAAGGAACATTTTAACGAAGTTTTCAGATCAGGGCTTGCCTATATTTAAAGAGGTACTGGTCAAAGAAACAAGAGCAATGAAACCAAATCCTGAACTAATGAGCATTCAGAGCATGCAATACTGTAAAAGAAGTAATATGTGGTAAGAAATATTTAACTAATGAATGTTTCCTAATATTAATACTAGGCTTCTTAAGTGGATTTGGATATGTAATTAAATATGGGTACACATAGTTACAGAATGACTAGGCATGTTGGCTTTACATGGCGAATTTTAGAAAAAAACAAATGTGAACACTGCTGCACATTGCAGAAGCTTGCAGCCAGCATTTCTTATTCTTCGAATACAGTTTTCAGTGAAAATGATTTTCACATCCAGGAAGCAATTTTTGAACCTCACAAAGAAAAGATGACAGTTCCCCAAAAAAAAAAAAAAAAAAGGGGGGAAAAGTTTAACACATCTGAGGCATCATTCTGAGATTGGAATAGATTAATTAACAGAATTTTTTTCTCCAACAAGTACCATATAAGAGCCAATAAAGTAGTTCTTTAATGAAACAATCATAAAATTTTCTAACTCAGCTGACTGGCTCCTTGAATAAAGTCAGTCTTAGAAAGAGGCTTCTCTGCAGCTTAATCCTTCTTTGCACATATTCTGATTTATAATCTATTCATTTTCCTGGCAAATAAGGGAAGATTTGTACAATTCTTTTTCTTTTTGAGCATTGTCAAATCCACGATGGGAGGGTGAGATGGAGTCGATTTTACTCTCAACAGGACTGCTAATTAACCTTCAGCTGCAGTTATCCTCAGTTAAATTTGCTTAACACCTACAAAGTTTAAGGGCATATCTAGCTATACACTGCTGTGTAGCTCAGAGAAACCAAGATTTTACTGAATTACTTCAGTTACAAGAAGTAGTCTAGCTACTTGGCATCAGGCTTTCAATTAATACAATTTACCTCACTGGATAATTTTACTCTACCACAATATTTTTTTTTTCATTATTTTTACAAAACATTAGAGCATACTACTATACAGACTCTTAAATGTCAGCCACACATTCCCAGTGGCTGCCATTAGAGGAAACATCTTCACTGGTTTGTGCAATAGGAGACTGACTGGGTGACTCCTGAAACGCCTCTTCCCTTCCTCTTTTTTTGTTCCTTCCTGCGGAAGGAAGTCCAGGTCATACAGCATTGGATTCAGTTTGCCTGAGCATAGGTGTTCACAGTTACCATGTGAAATGCTCTAAGGTACCAAGACATCTGCATGGGATGGGCAGATGTGACACAAGCACACACATGTGGAGCAGAAGCAAGTCAGTGTGAATACCCCCACTGCCTAAAATGGAACAATATGCTTATGCTGAGCCAACCAACTCTCACCCTTGGCGCCTGTGTTACATAATTCATTTGAGATTCATCACTTCAATGCAAGGTTCCTCACACAGCTATGACTTTGCTTTCCCACCTCATCAGACCTAAACCTTGCTTCTAACTTCAATTTGTTCAGTACTAATTCCTTGTGTCCATTTCAATTTCTGTCTGTGCCCTACAGTTTCATAAATATGCTCACCATTACACTGCAAAGCTGAGCTCTAACTCAAAACAGTGAACTAGGCTAATGTCATCAAGTTTAAAGAAGTTAGGGACTTTTCATTATGAAAGGTACACTCAGGTCTGACAGTTAATTATCTGGGCTGACAAATAGAAAATATATATTTGCAGTCCTAATTAGAAAATTTTACACAAAATCACTGACATTAAAAAATAACTATTTTTGGCCAAGTTATTTTGGAGAAAAAAACTTTTTTGCAACATTTACCATAAATAAGTACAGGAGAAATAGTACCCTACCTTACGAACCAGTATAGAGCAGGCAATGGAGTGGGTTCAACTACTAAAAAAAAAGAAATAAAAGCCTATGTATTTTCAGATATCCTCTTTAACAAGCTCACAAATATTGAAGTAAATGGGTAATTACCACCTCTTTGCTCAGGTACAGCTCTGATCCTAAGTTCATGCATAGGTTTAGATTTGAAATAAGTTTGTGAAAGAATACCCTTTTTAACTACTGTGAATAAAGTAAAACAAAAGAGGAAGTGCTACCATAGCCTATGATGACCACTAATTGAAAGTTAGTGGTTAGTGGAAAGAGATTATAGTGAGGCAGGGGTTGATCTCTTCTGCAGAATAACTGCCAAAAATAGGACAAGAGGAAATGGCTTCAAATTGTGCCAGAGCAGGTTCAGGTTAGATATTAGGAAAAAATTCTACATAGAAAGACTAGCCAGGCATTGGAACAGGCTGCCCAGGGAAAAGGTGTAGTCTCCACCCTTGGCAGTGTTCAAGAAATGTGTAGATGAGGCACTTAGGGACTTACATTTTTGAGGGGGGAGGGTGGTTTTGAGGGGCTTACAGTTGGACTTGATGATCTCAAAGGTCTTTTAAAACCACAATGATTCTATGATTTGGTTCAAAATTATGAATTTCAATAAGAAATTCAGCCAAACTCTGCACTGGAGATCCTGAGAAAAAGTTCACTAAAGAGACATCACTTTATTATCTCCTATTTCTCTTCTGTCACATAACTTCAAGGAAATTCAGGCCCAGAATCAGAGCTGATCCACCAGACAAGCCTATGTGCATACGCCCTCTCAGATTTGGAAATGATCTGTGGAACAACAGCCTCACAAAAACAACAAAAAAATCTCTTGCTGAAGTCTTCAAATTCATTGAAATCGTGATGTGGTTAAAAGGATATTTAAGGACTTAGGAATTTACAGACCAAGCTCAGCTTTAGCTAAAGTAATAATGTACCCACAAAGTGTCTAACAAAACAAGGTAACAGACAAATCGGTTAACACAAAAGTCTCATGTTTCCCAAAACATCAACACATCATAATATCCCTCTTTCCTAGAATATCCAATAAAAGTAAAGAGAAAATTTGTACTACTAAGTCAGGCAAAGGTTTGAAGTGGAGGCTTTTCCTAGGAACAATGTCTTCATTATGAGACTAGGAATCTACCAATAAAAAAATAGAACCAGAAGGTGGGGAAAACAAAAGGGGAAAACTCTTTAGAAAGATTGTGCAGGAAGCTAGTTTCTTTGTCAGTTGTATCCAATTTGGCATATTTTTCATTATCTAGGCAATAAAACATTGAGAATGAAGTAGTGATTGTCATGAGCTGGAATACTGCGAGTCCATGACATCCAGGACTGTGATTTTATGATAACCATATATCCTAGAATAACCTTTCTTACCATTGCAATAAAATAAAAAAATCTTTATAGCATGAGCCAACTATGTATTTTCTGTGTTCATAAAATTTAAACTGGCAGTTAAGAATGTTTAGCAGCAGTTCCAGCTGAGTCTTGCGGTTTCTGCGGATTACACTGCCCACTCAAGACGACAAAGCGGCAACCAATCCCAACCAGACTCCAGCCTAGGCAGGTTTTGGAATCTGTTTTAATGAACACCAGACCGAAATTCATAAGCCAGTCTGCAAACTCAAAATGTCATCATTTCATTAGTCTTCTGGGAATATATGCATGTATGTATGGACACATGCACAGGTAATTTTATTAACCAGGTAAGAAAGAGAATTATCAACTCACTTTTTGCTGTAAGATTTCTAAATACCATTTATCCTAAGAAAAAGCAATAGTATAAAATTGCACATAAACAACAACTTAAATCTCATCTCAAAAAAAAAAAAAAAAAAAAAAAAGTGTTTTAAGCATGTTTAATTAAAAACTCAGCTTTCAGCTTTTAAGCTTTAATATCTGTAAGTGTGGTAGGCTACAACTTAACAGATCTAAATTATTCCTTAGGAATAATCTTTTTTAATAGTATAGAGAATATAAAGTTATCATTTTTTGAAAAAAAAAATTATTAGAAGAGAGAAATCAAAGACAACATTAACAGAGCCAACAAAAAAAAAAAAAGAGAGAGAGAGAGAGTATGAGAATTTCAATGTTTAAACTCATTTTTTTTTTCTAGGAGGAAGAGGTTTAATCAAAGTTCCTACTAATTATCCCCTAACCTCTATACTTTTTAAGAGGCTATGGTTTACTCATCAAACATGTAACAAAATGAGGCAAGGAAAGAATCCAAAACTTTCACATACTATGAAAATCTTAATACAACTATGTCATTTTAGGTCTTTTTAGCTTTCTAATCTCCCATGACAGCACGGCACCCTTCAAAAAAATAGTACCCCCCCCCCCCCACAACAAAAACTTCTTGCTTAAAGTAAAATGCAGAGTCCTATCAGCCTGGAAAAAAAAACGGATTAAGAAAAACAAAGGTTTTGAGAGTCCCATTATTCTACTCCAGTTATTTAGTACTTACAAGGTTAAAGATTTATACGGGAGAGTATACATTACAGAGATTTCTTTTCTTTCTCTGTTAACAAAAACTAAAGCTCAGAATGCATTTGCAGTTTTCCAAGACGTAAATCAGCAATGTTTAAGACTAGAACACAGATTTTATTTGATTCATAATCTCAGACTTGCCTAATTTATCTCTCTTTTCTTAAGAAGCAGAAGGGATTATTTACATCAACTTCTGTAAAATTTTAATTAAGGCATAGGATGCATCAAGGATTTTGTCCAAGATATCGAATATAAAGATTCAAAACATTGTGAAACTTCTCTGTGGATGAAGCAGAATTCTTAACAATGCCAAGAAAAATATGAATTGAAAGCTACCAACCATCCTTGAGCTTGGCATCTGGAAGACCATTAGTGAATCCTTCAACACGCAGAGAGAAAATCAGAACTTCAAAAATGGGTTTAGTACTATCAGGGTGAGTGTCCCTATTCAGGAATGCTTACTCAACCAACTCTTAATCTTTTCTCATTTTATTTTTGCAGTTGCAAATTACTATTTTTCATTTGCATATAAGTGTTAACTCACTTGACAAATCTTTTCATATCAGCAACTGACAACTCGGACACATCATCAATCCAATATTACATGACTGCTCATGTACATTCTATACTTGCTTACTAAAAATCTCTTCTGTTTTAGTATATGCCCCATACTTCTGCATCTGGAATGACGGATGCTCTGGTAAACAATATAATTAGTGGTTAGAACTGGAAGAAATTTCCATTCTCTGCAAAACAGAACAGATCTCTGCTAAAGACTAGAAATAAGCATGAAGTTCCATGAAAAATAATTTGCAAAGAAATTAAATTGAAAAAAGCCTTTTGGGTCTGGTTATAAGAAAGACGGAGGTTGACCAGGGAAGTACTATAGTTCAAAGAGTAATACACTAATGCTCACCAGAAGTGTAACAGGAAAAGAATTTAAAAGAAGTGAGGCAGACTCAGAGCAATAGCACCTAAAACCACACATGTGGAAAAAGTATGCCAAGGGTAGTTACTTACTAAGTGTAAACAGCATTACCAAGAACACAGAAATTCACATTGGAACCTAGACAGTCCATATCAGCTCCTTATTTCAAAGGTATCACACAATTATGAATGAAAACTTTCTGCAGTAGCACAGTAAAGGATGATGATACTTTACATTTTTTTCAGGTAATAACAGAAACAGCAGAACAGGCAGCATGTGACATATCATTACTTCAAAGGTAGCACGATGTCATGTATTTAATCATAAGAGAAAACTAAAATAATCCCCATTGCTATGATGTGGCAGCTGCCGGTAAATACTGAACTCTTTCTGGTAAACTATAGAAACATTTTTGCAAACATGAAAGCAAATACACTGAAGGAAACAAGTGAAAATACATTAGTGCAGATGTGCTTTCTATCAGAGAGATCTCTTGATCCATTACAGAAACAAAATTTTTTGTCCTACAGTATTTTGTGCCATTGCTGTCTTCAGAAATGTCGACTTCCTCATTTCTTTATCTATTTCATTTCTTTGTTTTTTCCTTTATTCATTTTTCCTTTATTCATTTATTCAATGAGAAAGGACACAGGGTTCCAGAAGAAGTATGTGGAAAGCTCCTACTGGTAGCTAAAGAGAATTGCCTTATCTGTTCAAGAAAGCTGATCATTCACCCCAAGATGATTTGAATGGACATTTGATAAACTTGACACAAAAAAAATGGATCTCAGAAGATGTAGATATTATTAAGGAAAAAAAAATTCTTTTGTAAATTCAGATATAGTTCATGATATAGTTCATCCATATAGATGGATAATTCCATCTCAGCAACACTTCTTATGTGTTAAAAAACACAAAGTCACTAAGAAACTTCCTCCATAACATTAGTGGTTAACTAATCTATTAATTGACTTTACTAATCTAGTTAACCATCTGTACTTAACTAATCTCAAACAAGATGATTCTGTTAGCTGAAAGAAAGACTTTTCGTTAAATTTTAATTTCTTTTGCAGAGAAAAAAGAAACATCAGATATTAAGTATGCCATGTATCTTGAAGAATCCTGCTTATGAGATTTTTACGTATAATTCTCATATGGATTATAACAGTTTTTCTCAAAAATGTCTTCAAGCTTCTCTCCTTTACTCATTTACAATTCTTTAGAACAACTTCATAACAATGCTAATGCAAAAGGAAAGTGCTCATGATAGGTTGTCTTATGAGTTAGTGCATCCTCCAATGTAGTATCTACCATAGGTTTGCTCTAATTTAACAGAATAATTCAGTAGCTTTCTGTAATGGTTTGAACTATGTCTAACAGCTTTTTCAATGAGCTTTTTCTATAATACAATAAGCTGTAATGCTTTGGCTTGTGGCTATATTTCACTAAGCTTATATGGTGGAAAGTGAACTTGCAGCATTGTTTTGGATCAGGAAAAAGGTGAATATTACAGGTTTTGCTCTATTAGTAACAGTTTTCATCTAGGTTCACTAGCCACATGGGGATCCTCTGCTGAAATCTGTCTTTAAAGGAAAAAGTCACAGCCCAGCCTGTCTAGCTCTATTGAGTCTTGTTAAGAGAATATGATGCAAAATGAGCTAGGAACAAGTAATTTAAACTTCAGGGCTGGTGAATGGTAAAAGAATGTGTCTGCTATAGGCACCATCAATCCTTTCCCTTTCCTGACAAATCTGGGAGGATTTGAGCTGCAGTTCTAGTTGAAAATAAATGTGCAACTGTAGCACAGATATGCTGATTTATTACAAGGAAGACTTGTGGCATGTCTTTTATTTATTTATTTATCTATTTATTTATTTATTTATTTATTTATTTTATATTCAGGAGCCAATATTCAGGAGCCGGCCTCCTCCCAGACCTCTGGCTCCATATTTCACCTATAATTGTACAGGGCCACCTTGCCGAATCTCCTTCAGAAATGGATGCCTCTACTAGACTTGCACAGATGTGATTACACTCGTACTGCTATCCCTACGTTTGGATAGCATAGAATTTCCGTGATGCTTTGGTCCATGCCCTTAGAGGGGCTTGACTTTCTGGAAGTTTACCTAGTTGTAATCACACTTCTCTCTGATACATCAGAAGAAAGAAAGTGTTAAATCTATGCCTTAAAATGTCAACTATTGAAACTTAAAATGCATAAAGGCTTAAAATGCCGATGAACCATGTTATTTGTATGGGACTCTGATTTTCTTTCAGAAGGTAAACACGAGGTCTTATTGTATCAGTCTCAACAACACTAATAAGTATTTGCACAGCACACCCTATAAACATACCTCTGGAAATTTTAGAGGTGTCCTAATTTCAGTGTCATTTATTACGGCCTTAAAGCTGATTCAAATACTACAGGAAGTTCTGTTGCAATCACGTTTAGACCTTCCTGAGTGGCAGTAATATTATTTATAGAGGTTCAGTATATAACAAAGAAAAAGAGGGAAGAGAAAAAAAACAGTAAATTGAACAAAAAAAACAATTAAAGGTCACAAAAAAATGCAACAGAAAAAAATAAAGGTCTACACTGAGAAAAAGAATGTATTTCTTTTGAAGATTTCCACATCCAAAAAGAGTTAGAAAACAGAGAATTGTGAGTCAAATTCTCCACATCAGTGAAGCTGTGATGAATTCTTCCCATTTTTTTACAACTGTATCACTCTGTAAAGAACCCTAGAGTAAGAAAAATTAGATACATATAGATGGAAGATCTCATTCACCCTCACATGAATTCATCCTTAATAATCCACTGAAGCTCATAAAATATAAACCACATCAATCCCCCTTAGAATATAACTAGTTATTAAATGCAAACCCCAATATACCGTAAAACTCAAAAAAAAAAAAGGGAAAATGACACTGTAGCAATGTACTGTGAATGTGAATGTTATAACATATGGAGGACAAGTATATAAAACAGCAAGAGATGCAGATCTAAAATTAACACACTTCAAGCTCCTGTGGAGATTATACTGGACTTCAGAAAATGCATACTAATTAGGTCTAAGAGACTCTAATGAATCTTTGGGACATGCAAAATAAACAATATGTTCCTGCAGTGTTGAAAAAGGTTCTGATTCTGGTCACGCTGTGGTATAAATTTGATGTAAAAATTGACGATGGCTTGTGCTAAATTGGGAGAGATTCTCCATCCCAAATGGAGCAGACGCCTCCTCAGAGACATGTTCCCCTGAGCAAGAGAATGATTCCAACAATAGCCTCCTCCTCTGCATTGACTTAACAGATGTATGAAAACAATAAGATTAATATGTTTGTTTATAGAGGTCTTTAATGCGTCTTGGTTGGCAGATGCTGCTGCTCTCTTGCAGTGATGAATGGAAAGAACATTTGGTAACCATAGCATATAATCTATAACATATATAATGTTACATCTCACATCCATGTGCAAATACAAATGGCCATTCAGAAGAAAAAGAAATTAAGAAAAAGGAGAGCCCATTCTGATTCATATCTGTCCAGGGAATCTGCAACCTCTCCTGAAATTCTCAATGACCTTTTGTGGCAGTTGGCAGAAAGCCCTATTGTAATCACAAATTTACAGCAGAAAGCACAGACAGTTTGGAGATGGTTTTTGGAGTTTGGACTAAACTGTCCAGAGATATTCTTTGACTGTTCTTACATTATTGCTATTTCAGTTGGCAGATATGTACCTACTGCATTCCCTTTTTGCTTTCATAAAGGCATATTTAACTTTCATGGCTGCACAGAGTGTTACTCATAAGGTTTGTAAATATGGCTGTTCCAATGTTCACACTTTTTATGCTTTTTTTGCAGAGCAACTACTTTCATAACTATTACAGCTGCTACAAATGCACCATTTGTCTTTGAGCTCAATTATAGAGCTGTTAGCCTGGACATACTCAGTCTTATAATGAGGGTCAGCAGAGTTAACAAATGCACGTGATAAATCTAAGGTGCGGTTGGCTTGGTCTCCTGCCATGATCCTGTTTCCCCCATATTATTTTTCCCAGCAGCATGAATTTGCTTCTCAGAGCAACAACCAAACACCTCCGAACACCAGGCGATCACAAGAGCTAATAGCCACCAGTGTCATTTGCAAGGTAAAGGAGCATTTGGCTCTCACTAGATTACAGAGCAGGTGAATGAACAGAGAGCAAGAGACCTGCCCTCATTTCTTCCTTCACAGTAGGACTTGCTCATGGATGCTTAAATCATCCTTGCTGCACATGGGACTCTCACTCTCCTTGTAAGTCTATGCTCACTGGCATGCTCTCATGCTGCTCTTCCTTATGGATTCTCTCAGCTTCCCTTCTAAATTAGTCACTCCCTCTACCCAACAGCTTTTGCCCACTTTATCTGCAGATGATGGCAGCTTCAGTGCATTTTTACTAGCATAGATCATCATTTCATTTTCTCCATAAATAGCTGAAGAAGCCTCATTTTTCCAAAAGATGTGTAAGGGTTAGAGCTCATTGGGGTAGGAAAAGACAAGCCTCTCTTGACAGTTATTTTCCTCGAAAGAAAGAAAGAAAGAAAGAAAGAAAGAAAGAAAGAAAGAAAGAAAGAAAGAGAAAGAAAGAAAGAAAGAAGGTACTCTGACATTTTTGAAGGTATGAATAAGGGTTAAAGTGAGTAATAGTTTAGTCTGGCAAATAACTCACTAGTTAAAATAATCCATAACAACATTTTCTAAATGATTTTTAGAGAAGGGGGCTGATAATTCTCAAAGACCCCATGAAAATATGATGGTTAGATCCTCTAGGATAAAAGTTTGGGTGACCTTCCTGAAGTGACTACACAGACAGTGATTTTGAATGTGGTACTTCATCTTCTTATTTCTAGAAATGGTCCCAAGCAAAAAAAAAATATATTTATTTCAACCAAAAATTAATATATTTCTTGGCTTTTTTTTTTCTCCAGCAAATTAAATTTCCATTTCATCTGAAACTATTTTATTTTTTCACCCAACTGGAAAAATCAATGATTCAAATGTTTAGCTTGAACCAGATTCAAGTTTAGCTGAAGACAACCTAGTATCACCCATTCACCAAAAATATGAAGAGCATTTTTTCATTCCCTATTGTTGCTAATGTGCTGACTCTCACTGTTTAAAATAGAAGCCAGCTTCCTTGATTCCCTGGTGTCAAAACATTCTTCTATACAATTTACCCACTTTTTTTTCTCCCCCCCCTGAAAGCACAGACTAAAGAAGAATAAAATCTGAACAGTACTGTGCTAAACCACTGAGTTCACTCCCATCTCACTGCAAGTTTCTGGCACTGCTATGCTAATCTGGAGGAGATTTGAGCCTACTCCGTAACAAGGTATCAACAAAACTGCATTCTGTGTTACTGAATAAGTGCAAAACTGAGGTGGTCTGTGAAGGTGCCAACTTGAAAACTTATAATGAACAGGAAGGAAAACCCCAAATAATATAAGTGAAATATATGGAAAAAATATTCCCTGTCTTCCTGCTCCATAGACAGTAGACCAGTAAGAGGGTTGAATAAGGAGCAATGTTGTATTGCCAGCTCCATGTGGTAGTCTCATTACTATGCCTTTAAATTCCCATTCACTAACCAGAACTGGCTCATGCTGAGCTGGCAGGAGTTGGTGCTTGTTTGACACTGCTTCATTCTAGTTGTTTCTGACTTGCAAGACCTCCTCGAGCTGCTCCTGGAGAAGAGCAATTAAGGACCATGCCTTTCTCAGACCTGTGCCTACAGTCACTTAGAATAACCCTTAACATCTACAGAGCAGAAATGAGCAGTGTTCTTTCATACAACTTCATATTCCAATGAGCTATTATTGTTTAAGCAGCTATGATAAAAATACAGCCCAGAAAGTGCCCCTTTCACTAATGCAGGCTCTTTATGATCCAAGACATTTTCATCCTACTTCACTGTCAATAACAAACCTCCCAAGCAGCATCCAGCCCTAATGGAGCTTGCAATCCAAATAATTTTTCAGGCTCCTCTTACATAAGGAAAACAATTTCCTCCAGACTGTGCATGCTGATTCAGAATGGCTGGGGGTGTTAGCTGCTTTCATGAGTCAAGCTGATCATTATGGGTACGAAGTCACTCCTGTGACATATGCACAGGAAAGGAATCTTAATACTGACTGAAGCACTGCAGCAGTCCTAGCCAAGGACATCTCACATACTCAAAAATCCCTTATGTTTGGTAGCAAAACGGAGGACAGACGATGAAGCCATATATCCCTCAACTCAGGTAAATGTAATAAAAGACCCAGAACAACTCTTGTTAAAAAACAGTGAAATATTTCACTGATAGTGAATCCTATTTCCTTGCCATAGACGCTTGTATCTCCTAGCTTCCAAGCTACACACATACATACACACATACACACAGACGTAACAGACCCTACTATTGAATTATTTAGAAATGGCTCTTCAGAAATTATCAGATACTGTCATTAGTTAATTTGCAATACCAGTGGAACTTGTGCCTATACATAGCTTTAATAGAATTAGATGCTGTTTAATAAGTAGAAGCTCCACTTTAAGTACAAATATGATCCCTCAT
Organism: Nothoprocta perdicaria; assembly: GCF_003342845.1. Taxonomy (NCBI): domain Eukaryota; kingdom Metazoa; phylum Chordata; class Aves; order Tinamiformes; family Tinamidae; genus Nothoprocta; species Nothoprocta perdicaria. The sequence continues at coordinate 5,101,856 of NW_020455588.1, forward strand.
ACTATAATATCAAATTCTACACTCTTTCACATTTCTGTCTTTGTATATATCTGAGGCAGGAAGAAATCATTGTCTTTATTCAATGCAAATTAAGGCACATATCCTGTGTCATCTTTGTCAGCATTACCTGAGTAGGATTCAAGCCAGATGACCTAAATGTTCTGGTCTTTTTGGTCCTGTGCTTTCTCTGACACCAATATCCTTTTGCAGATTCACTATAAGAGTCTTTGTTCAAAGTCATATCGGAACTTATATTGTGGATTGATATTTACCAACTTTAAACCTGGTATTGTAAATGCCTTCTTTCTCTCTGTTTAAAGAGAAAAGGCCTGATTGCTCATTTACAAGTTCACTGTTGAGCCCAAACCCCAAGAGAGGAAGAAACTCCACCAACAGACTAAATAGACATGTGCTATCAATCTATGAAGTTTTCCACAGGAGCAAGGCACTTCTACAAAGAATGCGCATATTCACTTTTTGTTGCAGTTGCTTTGTGTACCCTTAGCAATTGCTTCTGACCAGCAGTGCATTATTGCAAGAAGAAATGTGGAGGGAAGGAAGAGGTCACTGGGGAACCATTTCCCAAAGCGTACAACACCTCCGCCATGGCAAAACACAATGGCAGCACTGGCAACCTACCGAGCAGATTCACACTTCAAGCATCTATGGCACTACTCGTGCCTCCCTAACATCCAGCAGAAACATGGGCAGCCTCTTTGACACCTTGTGGAAGGGAAGCCCAGGAGCACAAGATCCTTCATGCTTTTGTCCGCTTGTTGCATGATGTGTTGTGACATGCAAACCAGGTGAACCCTTCATGCCCCTGTGACAACCACACACTTCTTGCTATTCTTTGGGGGTTTGAGTTCACATGGTAGTTTTGGGTTTTTTTCTCCCTCCTTGCACATGAAAAAGGGATCATACAGCAGGAGAAGCTGAGCATTATGATGATCCTATGTGTTTTAAGCTGTGCAGCCAACACTGCAAGTTACAGTATGATACACATGAGCAAATAGGTGTAAATGTGTACTTCTGACAGACAACTTCTAGGGGTACCCCACTTCATCTACATAATTTAACCAGAATATTTTTAGCCAAATTCCCAAGGCAGCACCACGTGTAACACTTCATCAGGATAAGATCCTTAGTATTCTCTTCATGACAGGCAGGCTTTAAGATGAGTAAATTCAAAAGTGAATTTTAAAGCAGCCCACTAGTAATTTAAGCATTTATACCTCCATAGAGCAGCTTAAGCCTTTATGCCATCCTAAATATTATTTAAGATGATTTGAAGGTTTATGTCACTTGAAAAATCTGAGGTGGTTTAGTTGATTATGGCACCAGAGGACTTAATGTGCCTTAAAACCCTACACTACTCCAAGGATTTGGGGCAATTTAAGCACTTATGCCATAATAAAACAGTTTAAGTGCTCAGATTATCTTGAATGTTTAAGGTGGTCTACTTAAGTTTCCTACTGCATCAAGTAGAGTACAATGGTTTGAGCAGTCAATTCACCTTAAGAATATTCTTTGGGCATCTTTAATTTGTAAATTATCTAAAAATTTTCTAAGCAGAACATTACCTAATAGTAATATAAGACTCCATGGCAATTACGAAATATACTCTTTTACTGTTATTATTTGAGTCAATTTAAACCAATAGCACTGCGTTTAGCACTGTTTATCAGCAAGTTTCTCTGAAATTTAACACTTTCTTGAAGCGAGAATTCTATAAACAGGGACTCAGCTTCTAAGGGACTTATTTTAATAAACACTCACTTAAAGATTTCAATATTGTTTATAAAACTCATCAAATAGCATATGCTAACTCCTTTTATATTGATACACTAAAATGATGATGCCTTTAACACTTAAGTCTTCTGAATTATTCCCACTTCTGACTGAAATAGAACTTTGGAAATTCAAACAAGCAAGTATGGAAATTTTGCATATAAAATAGCATAGCCTTCATAAACTATCCACTTGCAATGTCCTGCTAAGTGTCACCATGACACATTGTCAATTTTAATCACAGCTATGATCAAAAAAAAAAGTCGCGCAATAAGGTTATCTGATAACACAGGCTGACATATTTTGTACAAAGTACACATAAAAAATGCAACAATGAAAACTGTTGTCTGTATACAGCTTTTCAGTATCCAGTGTGATTTCATTTCTTTCTGCTGCAAATGTTCAGGGACCACTTTGAAGTATTTTCTATGTAGTTTCCACTGGTGAAACAACTGCATCAAATAAAAGTATAAAATCCTGATACTGTTTGTCAGCCTTATTCGTCGTGTCATCAAAGGATACAAAAATGAAATGGAAGGAGACAGCACATCTTCCACTCAGCTGTTAGTGCCTTTACATGGTAGGAATGAAATATATATATGTATATAAAATATATATATATGCAAACCCTAAACCAGTATGGCAAATTTGCAACATTTCATCAGTTAACTGAATTGTTCTGCAGTTAACCAAGAATGTTTGAGGATTAGTTGGCTAGAATTTTATTTTGCCAACAAAGTATTTTGACCTCAAACCTTATTTCACTACTTCTCAAATTGCTCAGTCACATTCCTTTGCTTTTGCAGGTACAAAATTTTTATCTTGACAGTATCTAAGTGAAACTATAACTATTGATTTCCTAATACATGTTTAGAACTTCTTCAAAACTGGTCTTAAGTTCAGTGTCCTGGATAATCTCCTTAGACTTAGACTCCTTAGACTAGAATATAAAATACTAACCTATGCTGGGAAAAAAAAGCTCCATTGATGCTCCCGTCACAAAAAGGAATCTGATATCACTTCTCAAAGAGCTCTCATTCACTGAGACCTTCTTACCATCTCCAATCAATCATCAGACACCTGTAAAAATATTTCTGTTTAGATAGATTAAGGAAGATTGTCACTATGCTTTTTCTTATTTATTCATGTTAATGAAAAAAAGTAATTCCAGCAAAGGACGGGATATTTTCCATTCTGATAGTGAAGCACCAGCTGTGGAAATTTTCAACAGTCTGAACCCTGAACAAGCCTCCAAGTGTTACTGGCAGAAGTGTCTACATACACACTAACAAATACCTGACCAGATTAAAAATTCTGTCTCTGCTAAAATTATATGGGCTATACTCTGAGCAGATTTTAATTGATATTGATGTAAGAGATGAAGCATCAGCGTAATATTCCATGATTAGTTGTGCAGATCTGTTCAGTCTCCTTTACAAGTTCAGTACTGTGAATAGATTCAGCAAGTTAAACCTTAAAAGCCATTCAGATGGGATTCAGGCATTATTCTTTAATTATTATTAAAACTGAAGTCTATAGCGGGAGAAAAAAAGCCGTGCTGAGCTAATCACACTCTTATTCTAGTCTCACAGGCAGACTTCATTTGTGAGTTTCCCAAAAAGGCCTGCATAGCTGTCAGGGGTTCATGGTTCCCACAATGCATTTCTTTTACTCTTCATTAATCTGTCACTAATTCAATCTGTGAAGGCTGTGTCATAATCATATCTTACATTTCTCTCCATTACTGTGGAACAAATTACAACATTTTTCATTTCAGAAAGGCTCCACTAGTATTTCTGCTGTTGATATCAAGTTCACAAGGTAGAGTTATCTGTCCCCCATCCCTGCTCCATACTCAAAGCTCTTCCTTGAAAAAACAGAAGAAATTTGCAGAGAAAAAAAATAAGGATGTTACATTGTCCTTCATCTCCCTTACTAGAAGGATGCTAATTTTTGAGTTAAAAACAGTATTTTCTAAATCACACTGTTCCTTTCACAGTTGTACTCCAATCCATTCTCCAAAATAAAGATGTACATAATGAAAACTATAACTCGGAAACATGCATGATCTAAACTAAAGGCAGATCTCTATGCTGATGCAGAACTACTATTAAAAGCCTGAAACTAAGCCACACATGAGGTTAGATTGCTCAAAAAATGAATAGTATCAAGAAGTTTAGCACATAGGAATCTTTAAAAATTCATTGGCAGTGGTCAAAATTGTTACCATCTTACAGTGGCTTCCCCTCTGACATAAAATGTATTTGGTGGTCTCAGTCCTCTTTTCCCAGTCTCCTCAGAAAAACATTACTGCAGTTGACATTGGCTGACAAAAGGGTCCATACTTTAACCATTCAAACAACTTTCTTATTCCCAAGAGCACCAAATGGAGGTCGTTGTTGTCCATTAGAAGTAAATGGAATCCCTAACTAACTAGGGTTCTTTGATGGAGAATTAGACTTCTAGGACCGGTATCCTAAGCCTAAAATGCTACCTAAAATCTAACAGTGAATTTTCTATAGAGTCATAACTTCTATCCCATCTATAAAGTAATGATACTGACATTTTAAATGTATTCCCTAGACAGTTAGAAAGACTTGCTGCTTTTCTGATCTATGATCAAATTCATTTTATAATTATGAGCACAAATCTGCCCATCCTAGACATATCATCTAGAATACTAAAACACCTGGGATGTTCTTGATGACAGAAATCTTAACCTGTTCCTCAAGCTACAATTCATTTCCTGATTTGCTTGATTGCCTACAAGCGTCCTAAGTAATCATTGTATATGTCTATGTTATGTCTACATTCATTTAGTGAAATAGGAGCTGATCAATAGATAAAAGCAGTTTGTGCTTGGCCCCCACATCTACACTGAATGTAGTTCAGGGCCTTTGCTACAGATGACATTTTGTCTGATCTCCTGGCAGCATGTGTGTTACAGTGCTGTCCAAAAGACTAGCCTTCGGTCCAAATCCTCAAATTTCAGTGAAAAGTTGGAACACATCTGGTGCACACCTGATGCAGAGTTTGCAGTTTCACTTTTTTTCTAAAAGAAAACTATTTCACACACACCAGAACTATTCTGTGAACCGAACCAAATCTCAGCGAGTGGGAATGACTGAGAGATTCACTTTAAACTGTGCTACTGCTCCAAATCAAAACACGAAAGTAGATGATGCTAACATTGATTCCTTTCATTTTTTCCAAATTGGATGCCACTAAGCTGCAAGTAATACAATAAACTGAGTCAGAAAAAAACACCAAATCAAATGTAATCATCTATGCAGCTGCATGAATTCTGAGGCTGTAGCAAAAAAAGTTGTTTTTACCTTTTGCTTTAAGCAGTTAGCTATCACAAGAGAAACTCAGTACATCTGTTTGCTATTAGCTAGGTTAGCTGCTTTATCCTCAAACACTTCCTCACAGGGTATACAACCACTCATTAATGTAATACTTTCCTTTTGAACAGGACATAGATGTTCTGAAGAGCTGTGTTTTTTCTATTACTCTAAAATCTCTCACTGTAACAATGCCTCTAGGGTAAATGTCTCCTTTCCTGTGCTGCTTTTGTTTTCAGTGTGTAAATCTACAGAGGAAACTGTACCTTTAGCTTAATTGAAAAAAATGTATCTTACACAAACAAAATTTGCCTTTTATTTGGCTCTGCCGCCAGGTGAAGGCTCATTTTTTAAAAAGACGCCCTAGAACTCTGCTTCATTCTAAGAGGTGATGTTGTCCGGGGTGGCTTTGCTCCTAAAGGTGATTAAGCAGAAGTGGAATATTCTCGTTCAAGTTAACTTTGATCTGGTTTGTACCTCAATAAAACCAGCATGATACCTTTAATATGGATTTTTAATCCTATCAGACCAAGTCTTTACATTTGCTTATTTTAATTCCAGAGAGAAAGTCAGCTCTTCCATAGTAGAATACTAATGAAGTATTAGTATCCATAATAATCCATTAGTATCCATATCCACTTTGCATCATCATCAATAGCTGTTTTTCAATAAATACCATTTTCTATCCCTTATTCAGTATATAACATACACTGTAGTATATAATCCCATATTCGGTATCCTTATGTCTTGAATATTTTGATCTTGAAAGAATATTTTGCATTATTCTGTTATATCTCTCTATTTAAGGGGAGGCACACTACATATGTCCCAGACTTTTTCAAATATATGTAGCTGTTGGTTAATGCTTTATTAATGACAGAAAGTACTGGTATATAAATCTAAACACTGAGCCATAATGAACCTCCATTTGTCCCTCCATGCTATGACTTCCATCCACAATCACAGCACAAAAAATGCTGTGTGAACCCCTCAGCATGAAGAGCTTGGAAAGGGTAGGATAAACAGGGCTTTCTCCAGGCAGTGAATTCATTAGGGAGTGTGCATGACTGATCACAGTGTCAGAAGCACAAGGCAGTTGTGGAGCTGTCACCTGCTCATCGCCTCTGGAGCTCCAGCATCAACAGGGAACAGGTTGGACACAGGATGGAGGAGGAGCATACTGTGATTATTGCTGAATCCTGTTTCCTCATTTCACACCCTCTCAGAGAGGCACCTGGAGTGAATTTCCCTCCCACCTTGCCCTTGCAGTGGTATAAATAAATGACAACATGACCTCCAAAAGAATCTAAAGAGTCTTCTCTCTATGTAAAAGTGCCATTTTGTATCAAACACAATTATCAATATTTGACATCTCTGTGGTTTTTCATCTGCTCAGAAATCGTTCCATCTTTTCCCCCTGTTTTTCTATTTATAGAATACATTTATTTCTTTTCCATATTTTCTAATTGATATATCATCTCTTGCTAATGACCTTTTCTATTTTCAATAGATAATGACATTATCCATTATTGATCGTTTAGCAAATGGAATTGCAGAAATATTGAAATTGAGAAACACTGTCGACTTTTCCTCAACAAACAAGTTTATATGCACTTGTATTTTCTTCAAATTTGATAAAAGCAAGCTCCAAAATCCTATTCTCCAGGAAAGACCATCCTACAAGACTTGCCATGCCTAAGTAGGTATCCCATTCAATGAAGTCAGTGTACATGCTTAAAGATGGATATTGACTTACAGAATCACAGAATTCTGTGTGTGTACAGACCCAAATCTGTACTGATGCCTGATGTTATTCCTCCCCAGAGGCAGGACCCTGCACTTGTCCTTGTAATCTTTCCAAACACTCTCTGCTGCAAGCCTACGTCCAGTCAAATATGTCAGACTCATGAGGGTGTCAAAGAGACCTCAGCACGGTTTTCCTTACAACACCTTGGAACTAGGATTTCATAACTTCATATTAAAATACTTTGTGTTTAATGAAAGGATTCTTTGTTCATTATCTTCTTCCATATACCATTGTAAAAATCTTTGTTTTAATACTGACTTGTACCATAAACTGTTACTGCAGTTATGAAGTTACAGAATAATAGAAAGATCAATTTAACGCAGAGGGAGATGGAGAGGGAGAGAGAGAGGGAGAGAAAGGAAATGAAGTTTAAATGGAAAGATTTTTTCTCATGGTTTCTATTTGTAACTATTATAAAATTTCACAAACCAACACAAAGAAAAATCTAATAAAAACATAATAATAAGAAAATAAAATATGTTAACCTGAATTACTTGCAGTTGCAGTAGCATTGTTGGAGTAGTTCTTTTATTGTTCTGGGCCTCATTCACACATATTCAACTTCCCCGCAGAATGCATAAGTAAAATTGGCTTAGGAATCAAAGGGAAATATTTAGCACATTTTGGTAAAGATTAATAGGGCAATTCTGTGTACATTAAATTGTGAAGATAAAAAGTAGTTTCTAACCATGTACTATTATGATTATAATATCAGATTCTTTATAGAGAACATATCATGGACAAGTGTCCAAAATGCATTGGATCGTTGGCAATAAATTATTTTGTTATCTGTTTTTCAATCACAAGGGAAGTTCTGTTCTTGCTATCATTTCTGACATGCAAGCCTTGTGTTTATAGCAGGTATCATTCTGTGCCAGGTTGCTGCAAGTACCAGGACAGGCATACAAGATGACATTTTGATAGGTCATCTTGATATCTCCCTTCTTCTACTATAAAATAAACTGTTCCTTAAGGGGCAGCTCTAGGGATGGAAACAGCTTATTGTAATATTCCAGCATCAAGTTTATGAAAAATTCAGACTCTGTGCTCTTGAACAAATCATCCCACAAGTCAGCTGCAATTTGTAGGAATTCACATACACATACACCATAGTCAAACACAGAAGAATTTTAAATCTTTGCCTGGAAGACTAATTCAGTCACGGCTTCCTGATATTTTATTGAAGGATATTTACTAATGGTTGTATGTATGGTTTTAATAACAAGAACATAAAAGAGCTTCTCTAATTTGTTGTAAGCCCTTCTCTTTTCCCATCTGTTCCAACACTTCAACCCAGTATGTCTCATTGTTAGTCAGTATTTTATGAGAAACAAACGAGTCCTGAAGGGAGAAAAGGAAAAGAAGAGCTAACAATGCTTTAAAACTGACTTGGGGGCTTTAGTAATTTTTTTTTTTTCATTCCTTCGTATTTATTTCAGTCGTTTTTATTCATAGAAGTACACCTTTCTAGCAGGCTTCTGGAGAACAAGAAAAGGGTCCAGCAACTAGCACTTAGACAAGAGTAAAGAAAACTTCATGAACATATTCTGAAGGGGACCAAATTTACTCCTAATGTAGTTCCACTGACTTGTAAAGTCTACGTTTTCCTAAAATCTCATCATTAACATTTAAGGAATAATTCAGGGACTGAAATAAAGCATATGTAATATCTCTGAAAAAAAAAAAAAAAAAAACCACAAACACACTTGCTTATAAGTCAGAATTTTAGACTTTGGCTATTCTACCACCTCTACCTGCATTCTACCACCCTTCTGATTCTGCATTTTTCATGTGTTGCATCTCATATCACTGATCTTCAACTCTTTGCTGGATTTACCTTCCTAAGGTAGTTAAGGAGACCAACAGAAGAAATATATAGGTTACAAACAGGGTGATGACTGATAGCAATGTATCACTTTAGATCTGCTGTTTTGGCATCTAGCATTTTTCAAAGAAAACTTAGATAACAGGAAAAAGGAACACATAATAGAAAATCTTAAAAAAAAACCAAAGTCATCTCCCGCCACAAAGCACTACTTTTTCAACAAATATTTCTGCAAACACAAGACTCAGAAATGTTATGTAAAGGTTTAGAAGAATCAAAATAATGCCCAACATGTTGAACTATCTATCCTTAAGCATCCATCCTGAAAACATCATGTGTGATCTCCTCCTATTTACATATATATCGACTGGATACTATATGGGAAATCAATCCCATGCAAGAGTTTTGCAATTAACTTCAGCAGATGCAGTAGGTGGATTTAGAGATAGACATAAACTGTTCAGAAAAACTAATAGAGTAAATGTCCAAGCACATATTTAAATCAAGTTGTCTAAGGTCTATCTATAAGAACAAGAAAAATACTACAGCTCTGTTAACATTCAATTACACCAAAATAAAGCTAATTATGTATTGAAATCAAAGAATCTGGTTCCAGATTTTATATTACTTTCTCTTTCACCCTCCCAAAACAACTCCGCCATTTTACTCCTTTCTTGGGCATGGTTTTCTACATGCAGTCCTTACAACATTCGTAAGCTGATGCTGAACAACTTACAAGCTACTATATTTTGAAGAAAATTACAAAGTTCCTAGCAAAAGACTGACACTGAAGTTCTAGTTCCAGAAGTATTTATTATGATCACCATATACTGAAGATCAAACACTACCGAAAAACCTTTTGGTTAAACAATTTAAAAAAGCCTACAGTCATTGCAAATCTCAAATAACACAAATGAAAAAAAAAATCTGAAAAATAACAGTTATTTCAACTACTCCCAGGAAAAAGTGGAGATACAAAGGAATAGGAAGAATTTCATAGGTAAGCCTTTCCATTGTTATTGCAGATTGTACAAAATGACATGCAATCACATAAAGAGTAAAATCAATCTCAATTGAGATTACAAAATCACAGACTGGTTGAGGTTGGAAGGCACCTCTAGAGATCACCTAGCCCTACCCCTGTGCTCAAGCAGGGACACCTAGAGCATGAGGCAAAGGGTGGCATCCCGGCAATTTTGGAAGACCTCCAGAGAGGGAGACTCACAACCTCCCTGGGCAGCCTGTTCCAGGACTCTGTCACCCTCACAGGAGAGTTGTTCTTCCTCACATAGAGATGGAACTTCCTGTGTTTTAATTTGTTCCCATTACCCCTTGTCCTGTCACTGGCTACCACCAAAAACAGTTTGGCCCCATCTTCTTTACATTCTCTCCTCAGGTATTTATACCTATTGATCAGATCCCTTCTCAATCTTCTCCAAGCTAATCAGGCTTAACTCACTTATTCTTTACTTATAAAAGAGATTTTCCAGTCCCTTAGTCATCTTTGTCGCTCTACACTGGACCCTCTCTAAAAGTTCAATGTCCCTTTTGTACTGAGAATACACTTACACTGAGAATAATAAAATACTAGCTGTAGTTTTTCTTAGGCTGTCATTCTTTCTCTTCTCCCATTTCTCTGGATACTCCCCAAAGCACTCAGAAGATAGGTTTCAGATGGCGTGAGATCTACTACTTTTACTGACAGGTCAGTTAGCCACTCCAGAAAATGGGCTTCAGAAATCATTATCTTGTCACGGATTTCTCCTGCCTCTTCCCTCATCTGACCTCCAGAAGCCTCAGCTCAAGTGTGGCCAGAATGCTAGCTGGAATTTGCAATCATTCTATTTTCTGCACCAAGATAAGGGCATTGGAAGACAAGGAATACTTATTTGCTTACGTAATTGCACCTTGATCATAGACAGAAAACACTTTAAGCTTGTTTTTTTCAGTGCAAGAGTAGTAGAAACTTGTTGACCTTTATGTAATCTCCATAAATTTACTTCAAAATAAGATTTATCTTGGAAAGACCTTGTCTTCCAACTGTCTGCCATAAAGCTACTGGTAAGCTACTTCAGCAGTCACCCAATAGCTAAAAAAAAACAATATCTAGTAAGAAAATCAAAGTGAGGTGAAGGAGGAAACAAAGAATACATTTGTCCTAGCGGCTACCCTGCCATGCTTAAGAAAATATATTAGATCAAGCTCTGATACTAAATGATGTTACCCATTTTACCACATGTAGCAGAAATGCATTATCATTTACTAGATATCCTATTTCACAGTTTTAAAAATGAACCGACCAACAACAGATGCCACAGTCAGTAACCCGTATAGCAAACAACCACAGAATAACATCTTTTCCGCCGGTTCATCAATTAGAGAATGTTGTCACCAGCAAAACGAGCATCCCTGGCTCTCTGCTGAAATGAAGATGACGCAAGCTAAGCCAGCGTACTGCAAAATCCTAGAAGTGTAGATAAGCGCAGAAGAAATTTCCACCTTCACTTAAGTGCTGTAGCAACCAGTGCAAAGTAACCAAAGCTTAAATCAACCTGAGTGAGAAGATATACACACCTAGAAAAACAAATTGCCCTTGACATGTGCTAGATCAAAGCTCTGAGGAAACTTACCCTCAAGACAGCAGCCCTGCATGTGAAGCTATCTCTCCCAGTTCTCCCAGCTACTAGTTCTGATGCTGCACTGGCAATTCTGTATTACTTCTGGTGTAGAATCAACTCAGTCCTAGACCACTTTTACACTAAGTATGTCTTACTTGACAGTATGCTATTAGCATTGGTACATAATGTGTAGTTTTACCCTATCAAAATCAATGTCATTGTGTCAATGATAAAACTCTCTTCAGATGCTAAGATGATGTCAGGGATCAAAAGCAATCTAGTCTATGACTTTGCCATCTTTCTGTCACTTTGTTATTGGCTATCCTGTGCTAGAAGGTTAACAAAATTTTTCATGTAGTTAGGTAACCTCAAATCTTATCCTGGTCTAGACTAATCAAAGCACATTCATGCTAATATTAACCTCATCAAATTACAAGGTAAGTCATCTTCCTACTTCTGCCATTACAAAAGCTAGCCTTTCTGCATTTGCAAAAAGCTATGTGACATACTGACACTTTATACATGTAGCAGACAGACAGTCAGACCATGACTTCCAAATTGTCCTTTGCTTTACAAGGGTGAATGAACAGTCCTGTCTGTGCTCAGCCAACACAGCAATTTCATTTCTCCAGTAACAGCTAAACCTCTATGGCTCTAGTTCCCCTGGATGACAACCTAAGTGCAAATGGCATGGGAGAGCAACAATAAACTTCTGATGAGTTCAGTCTCAAGGGGAAAGCTCTCCCTTTCCCCAGTTTAATACACATTTGTCCTTCAAAATAAAAAGGAAGAAAGAAGACAGACAGTGGGATTCAGAGCAGCAACATGGGTATTTGTCACTGAAGAAAGGTCTGTTTCAAGACTTTGCCTTTACAAGGTGTCTTCTAAGCAACATTAAATGGATTTAGTTATTACTTATGATTCTTGTTTCCAGTAGTGCCTCTGGTGAGCTCAGTGTTCTCCAAACATATTGACTGTCAAGAAGAAAAAGAAAAGATTCTCAAATGACTTGAGGCTTACAATGGTTTTATTTCCAGGTGTCCAGTTTATGGAACTTTGAAGAAACTCTGATTTCAGATTAAATCCTGAACGCAGAGTGCCTTGTCCCTTCAAGGCATCTTAGATTGTATGCCAGAAACATCAAAGTGCTCAAAATCACTGGCTGCTTTTGGCTGTCTCTTTCAATCATTGCCCCCCAAAAACTTTTATAAAGAGGAAGAAAACCAACCTGGCATAGAGATGGAGCGGAAAAAAAAAAAAAAAAAAAAAAAAAAAAAGAAGAAAAAGAAATAGGCTAGACAAATGGTAACTAGAATCATTAGGCTAACACAAAATTTTAATGAAGATCTAGCATCAGTAGTCAGATTCAAATTTGTTTACCCACACCAATGTTACAGTATGTAATTCCATAAGTAGATTTACTTCAGTGTAAGCAAAATCTGATAGAGTCTCTGAAACTCTTCGTGTTTATACTGAATTATAATATCTAAAACCTTGTCTGACAACATCTACATCGAAAATCCCAACTTCAATTACATTTTTATTTTTATATTTTTCTCACATTACAAATACCCACACAACTGCTCATAATAACAATTTAGACTAGCAAATCATCACCGGGAAAATTTTTCCACTAGCTGGCACGTGCCATGGAGAAATACATTTATCAGTCAGTTCTATTGCTATTTGCAAATTGCTGTCTGTGGAACAAAGTCACAAGCATCTGAGCCATACATTATTAAAAGAAATGTTCCTTGTTTTATTGCTCAAAGAAACTGAAGGAGACAATTAGCCACAGGCAGGGTCACTGACTGGGTGGAGTGGGCAGGATGGAGTAAAATGCCAGCATTGCTTCTCCCTAAACTGCCTTACTGACGTAAAAATGTATTTTCTTGGATATTAAGAAAAAGTCACAAATTATGGACACTTAGAGAATACATCTTTTTTTTTATTATTTTTTTTACAACTATTATATAGCTATAAACTTTAATGTGAGCAATGAATACAAAAAATCTCCTAATGAAGAGTAGGAATTCAAGAGAAGAAAAACAAGCAAAAAACTACAAGACCTTCTGAAAGCTTCCTATCTTCCTGCAAACAGTTTCTTCTTTAAGCTAGAATTCAAGTGGTCTTCTAACTTATCAATATTTCCCCCTCATCAGACTAGAGCCTCATAAATGGCATTTTCTCCTTGTCCTAAAGAAAGGGGATTTGATTTGTGAAAAAAAAAAAAAAAAAAATCCCAGGCAGTTTCAGCAGGTCAGTTTGAATAACTATGTGGTTTTATTTCTTGATGCTTCATTATCACACTGAAGTTCAGGCAAGTGGAGAAGTTTTGCACAAGCCTTGATTGGAGGAGTAAAATATTTCTGCTAATGCATATTTTATTGTGACTTTCATTGGAAGCTAATATTTTATATTTTGGGAAATGCTGGTTCATCCCTTTAACTGCTGTAGCTTAAGGCAACACTTGCATGTTTATAGACAGTGCCAAACATCTGTTTGTACACTCTTCCTTTCACAGGATGATTTTACATTGCTTTTCTATCATAATCAGCTCTTTCTGCTTAGCCTCTTGGGGATCCTATTTGGTCAAGTTTTCTGAATCCTCCTCTCTATCACTTTTGCCTCCAGCCAGTCATACATGGGGCACTCTGGATGTTAAAGTCGGAGGTTCCTACTTTCCCCTAGTACTGAAAGAATCACACAGCTCTAAAGTTGTGTAATACATACTTCATCGATGAAATGTGGATCAGAGGCCAACAACTTACCATCCTAGAAACCACAGTTTTTCAGATGCTTATGAGTCTCCGGCTCTTAAAATATTAGATACTGAGAGTGTCATACAGATGGCACATTCAATCCCTGTAGAGTGATGTTGCTGTCAGAAACACTGTACCAGATGTACAACTAAGGAACACAAGTGCTCATGGTAGGAATAAAAATTCTGGGAGGGAGAGAGAAATGGGAACACACATAAATGTATCAACTTTAATGGCTATTATGACAGACCTTCTATAATTGTTGTAAACAAATATAATGAAGATGAGTCACTGCCACTTATAATTATAAATATAAGTTCATCAAATGTATGAGAGCCTACATATTAAGGGAAGAGGACTTACCACTATTTTTTTGTTTTATATGTGCCAATGAATTTGCTCTTTCCTAACTAAAATATCAGATTACAGAACCTTAAAGGGATTAATTTAACACAACACTTAAGTGACATCCTGAAAATTCCAACAATATGCCTGCAAATACTCTTTACTCTCACAATAAATCAAAAATATATGTTCCTCATTGTGAATAATGGGAAAGTTCTCCATTAGCAGAATTTAGAATTTTTGCTAAAGAGTTTGGCTGCTACCGATAGGTACAAACTCTGTTGGTCCCCATTCTAACAATTATGCATAAAACTCTGCCATAAAAAAGTTTTCCAAGTTTGCCAGATCAATCTGTCTCTAACTACTACTGCTCCTCTTGAGATTTTATTTACTCTCAGTAAATCTTTTTTTTTTCCTCTCAGCATCTTCTTTTTGATTTTAATCTTGCTGCATGAGGCCTAATATTACAATACTAAACTCCTTCATCTGACATTTTCAATCAGATTAAATCCTGCTTCAATAAAATATATTTTTTCTTTTACTAGTCTCCCATATTTTCTCTCCTTTTTACTTCTTTCTCTTACTTCCAAGTTATTTTGGTGGAGAATATTATTTGAAAAACAATATTCTTTTAGTATTAAGATCACTATAGCAAAAGATCTTCATGACTGCTCTGAGTAGTATCTCCAGGCTCCACATTTTCTGACTTCTGTGATTTTACAGCTACAGAGTAAATCAAGTCACACATTTTTTATCACATGACTTTTCCATTGGAAAGAGATGATCAAAGGAAAAAAAAAAAGGTATTTTAATTATACCACTTAAATAACACTAGGAAGGAAAAGGGTGAAAAATATGTTCAAATTAGCAAAAAAAAAGGTGAGTTTTTTAAATTTTTATGTTTCAGAAGTATTACTTGAGGACAGCTACACAGGTATGTTCCACACTGTGGAAATTCTAGCCCTATCAGGACTAAATTAGTAAAGTATTTTTGAATGGGAAAAGTGGTCTTTCTCCCACCTATAAGAATGGGTTCAAAGATCCTGAATTGAAGTTTGGATTGTTTAAAATGTAAAAATAATAAAAAATATATATATAAAAAATCAAAGGTATTTATTAGAATTTTACCCTGCTCAGCTTTCATATCTTGTACTATATTACCTCCACTGATGCTCTACTGTGGAAATATTTTGTACTTCACTGTACACTTTTTTCATTGAATCAATAAATCTAATAATTTTAAATCAGTGGAATTAGTGATTTCAAAATCAGTGAAATCAGTGATTTCAAATATGTCTGATTTTTTAAAAAATTCAAGTTGAAAATTAGTAGTTTTTTCTTTTATTCTTTATTTTTTGGGTTCCATCCCAATTTTGTTTTTTAAAAAATGAACAATTTTAACTCTATTTCTAAATGACCTGATTTTTTTTCTTTTTTATTTTCATTTAAAGGAAAAAAAAAAAGAAATTTTGTATCCTTTATAATCAATGGAACCCAAATTCCATAACTTAAAGGAAAAGGCTTACTTCTTCCACCTCCAGAGAAAAAGCAGAATCCAGTGGGCCTCATAAATTTTTGTCTACATACTGTTTCTCTTTGGTCTAGAAAAAATACAAGACTTTATTTCCTCACACCTGCACCAGTAGCTGGATTCAGAGATTTTGCAAATAAATGGGAAAATAAATAAATAAATAGATGCTGGACTTTTTAAACTTCAAAAGGATACAAGTGGGGATGAGTGTTGGCTCTTTTTTTATAAGGATGGATTTTTTATTTCTATTTATATGAAATTTCTTAAAATTAATTCCTTCTGGTAAGTATTTCTATTCACTGAATAAAACAGGATTATTTCAGGAGTTCTGGGGATTTTTTAATTTATATACCATAACTTTCAAAGAAAATATACATATATTTGTTTAACTTACAGATATACACCCAAGACGGGAAGAATTCTATGTATATTAGTTCTGCCATTGGCATGTGGAATGCAGGCCTTTCACAGCTAGAATTCCAATCAGGCATTTTTGCCACCTTTCCACTCATTTCATATTTCCAGTACTCAAAGCCTTCAGCTACTTTTCCTCCTTTCCTTGCAGGGAATGTGATTGAGGACAATCGTACTGCTGAAAAAGTATTTTCTTCAACAGAAGGAAAGGCATGGTCTGCATACATCTGGTGATATATTTGATATCACACGTTGTGTTCTGTCCCCTTGGTATTATATTTTATTTTGTTCTTCCTGTCGATAGCTAATTTCCAGGCCTGAGAGAATTCCTGATTATTATCAACACTTATTCACGTACTTCTTTCATTTAAGGATATATTTTGATTGGTTGGTTGACTTTGTCTTAGAAACAGTCCATTTTTCCTATCTAACCATTTTCCTATCTATTGCCAAAAGCTAACAAAGCACCATCTTTCACTTCAACTGTAAAGATTTTTTTTTCTTTTTTTTGTAGTGTTGTAATTAAACAGAGAAAAATGTCTATAGCTTTAAAAAGAAATTTAAAAGAGATTTAAAAAGATACATAAGAATACGGATACCAGACCCCTTACGAAAGCAGCTTCAGAATCATTTGACACTTAGCAACAGTCTCTGTGAAACTAAGACATATCTGCAAGCCACAGCTGAACAGATCTTCCTAATTAAAGCTCTTAATTAGCAAAACAGTCTCAGTTCTTATAATCTAGCATAACTAATATTTTACCAGCTAATCAAGCTGAGTTGTTTAAAGTGGAATAGACTGTAGAATCCAAATAGTCTTTCTTTGCACATGGATTTCTGTGCAATTTCTTCATTTCTGAACTTTTCACTTAACGGTAAATTGGATATGCTTTAGGAGCAAGAAATTTAAATTTCAGCTTAGATCTCAAATGATCTGTGCAAACAACGATCACTGACTTTATCATAATATGCACTCCAACTCAACAAAAATCTCTATGTTACAGCATTTCCTCTACAGATAGTACACAAGGATTTTTATATGTGTACTGGAGACATTTCTTCTGGTTTGGATAAAGATGAATAGACTACTGCCCAACCTGGTTACTGCATGCTTGCTATGTATTTTGCATTTTTGCTGTTCATTTTGATTTCATAATTTCATGAACCCTATCAAGGACTTGCAGAACATTTTGAAATGTTATATGTAAAAGGCTACCACAGGAGAAAGCTCATCACCTGTAAAGCAAATGAGTATTATAGAATACTGTACTGTATCTCTTTGTGGGATAAAATTGTGGGAAATTGACTGACACGTAATTCACATACTCAATATGAAATTTACATAATTTATGAAAACTTAGCACTAGATGGAAATATAATGAGCCTTTGAGGAAATAATTGTTTTATCACTCATGCAGTTCAAATCCTACTCTTTAAATTGACCCTTGCCACTCATTCTGGAAGGCCATAGCAAACAATCATTTTACTGACAATGAAACTGTCAACCAGAAAGAGAACATTTGTGAATGTGCTTGACATCTTAATCCTACAGATTATAGGCCCACTTAAAAATGTATTAACAAATTCAGTTAGAGTAGCCAAGAACCACAGTAACTTGTAGCTAATTAGAAAAGGAAATATGATGGAATTACCGGCACATGTTAGGATTTTACCCAAGAGGAAACCAAAGGAAGAAAATAGACCAAAATTATTATCAAATTATTTTCATATCCGTAATATGAAAAATAAATGCTCTCAGCTTCAAAAGGAACAGTGTGTCTAGTATTTCCTTTGGTACATACAAACCACTCTCATTCCACTGTGAATAAAACATAAAGACTACACATATACACACAAACTAAGTATGTACAGAACCATTTGTGCCTCCAAGGCCAACTCGTCCATCATCTAGCCTACTACCAGACTTTGATAGCCTCTAAAAGAGGGCGATTGTATTTAACTTGCCAGTTGAAAATGATTTCTGGTCCATGTTACTTTCTGAATAATGTCTGCAATTTTCTTGAGTGCATATTGTTTGTAAACCATACCATTGCCTACCTCAGCAGTTTAATGATAGAGATGACTGTGTTCTACTACCCAGGTACATTTCCTGATACTATTTAATTAACTAGCATAGAAGTAAGCAAAAGATACTATAGCAGTGAACTCATGCTATAATAATTAATCATCTAATTCAAGTATCCAGAAGAAAAAAAGCCAGTGTACATGATTTAGCTATTCTCGATTAACAATAATTGCTAATTGTAAAAATATCTTAAATTAACATGTATAGAACAAAGAAGTTCTCAAACTTTTTCACTGTTATTATTGCACAGGTAAAGAAGAAAATCTCCTGAAGACTGGAAGCAAAAGACTCATAACTCAGTCTCCTGATGGTGCAACTCGGCAAGATTTAATGAAGTTTAACCCACCAAGCATTCCAAAATGCCTGTCTGAGATACACAACATAAATAATCGTGAAGGCTATTTTAAGTTACATCACCCAGCCTGGCATCTCCAATATTCACTTATAATTGAGAATTCCCGGTCAGATTCCTGTCTTTTTTAATCACCACAACTATTACAGACCAAGAAAATAGCAGCAAATATCTACTTTTCTATTTTTCCATTTAACCCAGTATCTCTCAATCAAAATGTGGCTGACAGTTGCCAGCTGGTGTTGATAGGTGCTGGAAACAATGGCAACTAGTGGCTGCAGCTCTGCCATTGTCAAGCTCAAATTTTTAGAATTAAAGACCTCATACACTTAAAGAAAAAAAATCTTATCTTGTCCATTCTTCAGAAACCTTAAGGAGAAGAGAGATGCACCTAACCATTGCATTTGTGAAGTATCCCTGACAAAGACCTTGAAAAAGAAATGCAAGTTTAGCTCACATTCAGCAGCAATTGATTTGCCCTGTCCTTGCCACACTGCCAGGAACTCTTCAGCCATCTACATACAAGACAAGGTATAGAGAATGTAAATGATTACATGGGCTAATCTTCTCATAGGCAAGCAAACAGAGAAAAGGTGAGCACACAGATTAAAGCTTTTCGAAGCAGGTACAATATCAGCTGCCAGGAGTGAAGGGTCTCAAGAGATTCCATATGCTAAGTATAACTGTGAGTTGTGCTGCTCTTTATTAAGTTAATTTATAAGGATTAGTAGGCTAAACATATATATGTATATACATACATAACAATGACAATTCTTTGTAGAAAGAATATAAACACTGAAGGAAGGCTCCTTTAATTAGACAAAACTCCCACTTAGATCAGTAAGAAAGAACATACAGTTATGTTAAAGGACTTTGGATAAAGATTATCAGTCCAGATGGCCGGTTAATATTTTCCAGCAGAGCTCAGGTTCAAAGGGAAAACAACCAAGAAGAAAGATCTGTTTAGATGTTTAGATAGATGAGACAACTTCACCAAGCACCTTCAAAAGCAGCATCTTTGGAAAAGCAAGGGAGGAGGTTAAAGTGACACCCAACATCAACAAGAGCGCAACCAAGAGCAGCAAGAAAGAGGCATCTGCAAGCTGCACAGAATCTGAGTCAGTTGCAAGTGAGTGAGTCCAGGCTGACACACACATTTCAGTTTTGGACAATGAAGTTAAAAAAGGATCCTCAAATTCGCTTTTAATTAAGAAGCAAATATTCAGGATGGAGTAATACAAGAGGAAAACAAAGCTGCCAACTGAAATATAAGCAGGCCAGAGTATAGCTCAGCTGGAAACCAATGAGTCAACAGAACAGTTAATAAGACCTTGTGCTAGGACAAAAGGTGACTTGTGATTGGCACAAAGTGTGCTTACCTAATTCATACTGGCTTCCAATCCACCGTGAAATATTTACTAAAAGTACATATTGAGAAATAAAAGTCTTTTTGTGATAACTGACAGCTTGGTGAGGCTAAAAATCAACTTGTCCAGAACTGAGGTTTCCTGTCCTCAGCTATACAATTTGCAAAGCGCACTTGATGGATGGAAAGAAAATGCTAAACCTCAATTGTCTGCTTACCTCAAAACCCTCCTTTATCCTAATAAACCTGATGTTCTGAACTGCAGTGCTTTTCTTTTTTTTTTTTTTTTTTGGTCAGGACTTTCTTTAAAAATCTTTTTGTTCTATACACAGGTCTCCTTTTTTCCCCCCACCTGTAACAGAGCCCTCATTTACCACCCCAACTAGATCCCTTTATTGAAAATGACTCAAGGAGCATTGAGCTAATTGAGAGATGGAATTGATTGGTCCTTCTTCAGAGTTGTGCAATTAGATCAAATGATTATTACACACCGCAGGGTACAATGCTTTCCTCACCCCCCGAGGGACAGGAGATGTGACCTAATTGCTCTTGCCATTTCTCATTTTGCCTCTTTTAAGGGGCTCTGCAAGACTACATCTAATACTGAAATGTATTTGAAATAAACAGATTAGAATTTGATACTCAGCCTTTCAGTAACTCACATGTAATTATTAAAGAAATATTTTTATCTTTGACATTCTTAAAAGCATGTGGGTTTCACCTATTCAACATCTAGAAATTAAGACTACACCTATCCATTCAAATAGGTCAGAAATTTTGCACACCGCAGGGTATCTCTCTTCACTCTACAAAAGAGAAATCACTGCAGTGTGTGCCAGAATCTTCTGCTGATCTTTATGCATGCTTTATCTACTAAATTAAATGTGCAGTGGTCAAGGAAAGGAGACAAAGATGAAGTTAGAGATTTAATTAAAATAAAGAGAAACAAAGTGAACTTTTTTCAAGACACAGCTTCTCTTCTTATTTTTGGTCTGTTTCTTCATTCAGCCCAGTCAAATCTCATCTTGGAGATAAAACAATAAAACACTTCTCAAGAGAAGGTAAGCATGAAGCATGTTTTGGGAAGGTGGAAATTATATATTTAAGCTGGAAAGAAGCAGCAAGTGAACAGGAATTAAGGAAGGGGGAGGAGAGATTTTCATGACAGTATAAAGAAAGAAGTGCATGAAATATTTCAGTGCAGAGCAAACACTAACTCCAACTTGAAGCTTGTCTACATTATGTTACGGACCCAAAATGAGTCTGTTTCTGCTGAAAAAGTAAAAGTCTAATCATTATTTATTAAACACTCTCAAGTTTCAATAAAATATTTCGGTTTGAAAAAAGACATTAAAATTGTCAGTTAAATGAAACGGGCATCAAATTCCTTGGAAAAATGGAGGAGGGGGAGCGGAGAGTGGGAAGAGTCTTTCTTCTCTTAGAACTATGAGATATCTTTTTTTTTTCTTTTTTTTTCTTAATGTGAAAAGTGCCTTTTCAGAAAATTTTTCAATCAGGATTCATTAAGAGAATAGTCTACAGATGGATATCCAGGCTTGCCCTGCCAGAAAGAAAATGGAAAATAATAATAATAAAAAAAGACTCCTTTTTTGTTATCTCTGCATTGGTATTCACTGCTTGTCTCACTCTAAAGCACATTAACTGATTAGCTGTGTTTATTCACATAATAGTTGCAGGCTAGGACACATGTTGAGAAACATAATATAACTTATTAATAGGAATTATTTTTTGTGGGCTGCCACAAGTGCTCATAAAGTAAAAGCTTCATGACTTGCTTTTCCATTATTTTAGCAATATGAGAAATGTCACATTTGTAAACTGGTATCTGCTTCCCAGAACATCTTAACAGCACTAATAGCATCTGATCTTTTTTCTTTTTTTTCTCTTTTTTCTTTCTTTCTTTTTTTTTTAAACAATGGAGTAAAGAAAGATACAGCTGTTGTAAAGCAAATACACGCTATTTCATATGAAGATTCAAGCTTAACTAAGAAAAGGCAGTTGTTGGGCTTAGCTTTGTTTTATATAATAAATAAAGAGGAAGATGAGTATTTCTAGGAAACATTATGTTATATGCTATTCCTATAAGCACTTGTGATTGCAAAATTTAGTAATTTGCAATCCTGTGAAAATAAAAAGCTTTTCAAGAGGAGTAAATTCTTTTCAAGAAATTCTTTATGGTTCTCAGTTTACATTATCCTGATACCTATGGTCCATATTAACACAATAACTGTATAAATCACAAAATCAAAATTATAGACATTTGCAGAGTTGGCCAACTCCAAGTCATATAAAAGGTAAGAGTTCAGGAAAAAAAATGCTGGAGTTCTGAGATTTCCATTGCCTAATGATTACCTTTTCACCTTACCATTCACCTTACTTGAAAGAAAGAGTTCAATTACATTTCCATCTCAAGGCTTATTTTTTTAAAGTAGTTTGTCACAACTATACCTCGAGAGTCAGTTTTTCAAGAGGTACACCTGAAGCACACATGCAATTGTCTGAATTTTACATGAAAAGATAAAAATGCAGCTGACAAAAACAGACACTAATGTATACAGCTGGAGCTCTATACATATAGATACCAAATTGATAAATGAAATCTTAGTCACAGAATCAACATTTGGTCAAAG
The DNA here is from genome assembly GCF_003342845.1 of Nothoprocta perdicaria. Classification (NCBI taxonomy): domain Eukaryota; kingdom Metazoa; phylum Chordata; class Aves; order Tinamiformes; family Tinamidae; genus Nothoprocta; species Nothoprocta perdicaria. The sequence continues at coordinate 5,124,748 of NW_020455588.1, forward strand.
GAAATCAGCCTTGCTGGAAGTGTCCAGGAAACAGTGAAAGAGATTACAGGAGCTGGTGTGATGGACACCCATTCCAGGCTCTGTGAAGAGGCAGCAGCTACATCCAGAGCATGGAGTTAATGCCAGGTATTAAATCACTGCGTTTAATGAAGTTTTGCTAGACAGTCCATTCGACAGTGTCCTGGAAAGCACTTTTATCTTGTGCTCCAGTCTTTCTGATTTTCCTTCTACATTTGTGCTATTCTTTTATGTTTATTATATTCTTTTATGTTATCATTATCTGATCCTTTTTTGTTTGTTTTTCACTATGTAACCAAATTTAGGCAAGCTGCTTCTTTCCATACTATTTTCCCTTTCTTCACCATTTATAATTATTTATAATTTAACTTGCTGTCACTTGCATTACTTCTTCATAAGAATAAAATGTTTTCCTTACCTCCTTTTTCCTCAGAGGAAATCTTTCTTCCTGTATAGTTTGATCTACTGATTTTCTGAGCTTACTTGTGTTTGTACTATTGAAGTCCATTATTAATATGTTTTGTTCCTTCTCCTTTCTTTCCTACAGACTGAGGACTCTTCACTCCCACCTAAGCTGCACTGCACCTTCCTCACAGTCTCAGTTCCTTTAAGAGTTCAAATCAAATTCAGAAGAATTTTCCCTCCAACTTCAAACCCTCCTCCTTCAGTACCAAAAGGTTCTCTCTGCTCTTATTAGCAAATTTGCAGATTAAAGATCCTGAAAGGGATGGCAAGCAAGTTATAGGACATGATCAGAATTCAAAACTGTCTAGTTAAACAGAACAACTGATATATGAAAAAAAATACTTAAATGAGGATAAATGCAATGACAGAGAAAAACTTTTAATTAGCTTTATTATATAAAGGAATTTAGGTCTGCAGTGAATGATAAGGACATCATATCGACACAGTCATTTCTGTGTAAGAAGGCAAGTATACAAAGAATACAGCTTTCAAAGCATACAATGCAATTTCTCACTCTATTTGGTGCTGGTAAAACCTCACACATCATCCTGGGCGCTGTCTCAAGAGCTACATTTTAAGAAAGATGAGTGCCTAATGAAGGCAGACACAGTTCTAGTGGACACCAAAATGTATAGTCAGAATTTTTTTTGTCTTGTCACGAAAAATTGAGACTGAGGATTTGTTTATTCTCAAAAAGAGAATTCCAAGAGTGGAAAACTGACACATAAAAGAAAGGAGCAAGCTTGTTTTCTCTGTTCACAGAAGTATTTTCACACAGAAAATTCAGGCTCGCCATTACTGAAACTTTTCTGTCAGTAAGAACAGTGAAGCACTGCCTTTGACTGTCTAAGCAGACAGCTGAGTCTACAACATTGGATAACTTTAACAAAAAAGTAAAAGAAAACATCTTTATAATATATAGCTAGCAATCTTGCCTCAGGAAAATAAAATGGATTAGGTGACTCAAGACCACTGACAGCCTAACTTTATTCTTATTTATCCTCTTTGGTAAAGCACAATCATCTGACAGCCAGAGGGCCATACACTGATATCCCAAACAGTTTATTAGCTCACTCCCACTAGATTTGTCCAAAGACCCTCTGGGCACAAGCTCACTCCCATTTGCCTTCTTTTCAGCAACAACAAAAACAAAAAAATCTTGACACATCTTCCATTATCTAATGCATGTATGTGCAGTCATGTGTAAAGACTAAGGGAAAACAGCAACTGCATTAATAAAGATATCACCTTGATATCAAAAGAGCAAATCATGAGGCATACAGCCCTTTACCTTCAGAGGTCTGGGGAGCTCATGATGACCTGCATGAATTTCTATTAAAATGGCAATGCTCTTTCCCCAACTTCTTATCCCAGGTGCTCTTCAGGCAGGGAATAGGGCAAAACCACACTAACAAGTGGCTACTGCTTCCACATAACTGAGCAACTCCAAGCCACTGATGGGGAAGACCTAGAGTGCTCTGCCTTCTTCAAAGTTTGGAGGACTTTCTGGCCAGAAAGCAGCTGCCTGGCAGGAAAACCCTGGCTCCAATGACAAAGATAGCTTCAATAAACACACTGGCCATGGTTTAGAATATAACATTAAATTCCTCTATGGTCTGAAAAATAGGAGGCCACATTCACAGCTAACATAGCTCAGTAGTCTCATTGTTTTAAACAGATCAATCCTGATTTATGCCATCTGAGTATCTGATTCCTGCAGCACTGCTTCTTTTGATCTTCAGAGTCTTACAGCATTACTGAGGTTGGAATCCTGAAACAAAACAGGATTTTTAAAGCTGTTATGTCTTTACCCAAAATGCTCTTCCAGACCAGAACATGTTCACAAACATGCCAGTTCTACAGGTCTAAACTCACACCCTACTGTGCGTGTTATTAGCCTGTGTTACTTTCCTTTTGAATTATCTTTTTCATGCCTTAGTTTCTCCAAATCTTTATTCCATTTAAACCTTTCTTCTTTTAAATGTAACCTCCCTTTTGATCTTGCACATATGGGGTACTAACAGATATCTCAAAGGATTAATTCCTCCCTTGTGCAGAGCTTTGGCTGTTTATCATTAGTTTAAATGCGATATGAAGGAAGGAGAAATAGAAAGTTTTAAGCAAAATTATCTTGCCCAAGTTGCAGAAAAGTGTCATCTTTCCAAGCATTTTATTTGAGTGATATAAAGGTGAAGATTAAAGAAAACTACACTTCTGACTACATTTTTATGTGAGTGATAGTCCCATTTGCAGGACTGGCATTTGACACAAGGAACTGGAAACCAAACTGGCATCAGTGCCTGTCAACAAGACAAGCATATTCTGACAAACTGGAATACATTTAAAATACTTCTAAATACTAAAAACAGAAAGATTTTCCTACATGAAAGCCAGTTGATATAAGCTAATTAAAGAATCTGAGCATTGTGAAAAACCATTGAAGGGGCTAAAAGAAATAAATGCAACTTTACACGCATTTGTTCCCAGTCATTCGGGTTACATAGCAGGAGCCAGGATATAGGCCTGCAAAGGGTTCCTGGATGTCAATGCACTCTCACATTGTTACAACAAAGTCCTAATTTAGCTCTCTTGTTAGCTGACTCATTGATATGCCTATTTTCAATTCAACATTAGAAGCACAGTTACAGTGTTTTAGGGAGAAAAATAATAGTTGTACTGTTAATACAGCATGTAGGTTTTCAGGGATTGCTAGAAATGGACTGGCATTCATGGTCAGTGGATGAGTAAGAATGTTAAATATAATCATTCACTGAGCAATTCTCAAGAATTCTCAAGTTTTGACAGCAGTGCATCCTACCAAATTTCTTAATGCTTCACGTGCCTTCTGGTGGCAAGTGCCTTCTTCCCAGAAACCAAGAGCATCAGAGATGTGGCAGAGGTAGCAACATACATAGAAACAGATTACTCGATGAGACATGACATCAGGAGCAAGAGATGATTCCACTGCAAACAGAAAATGAGCATGCTTCTGGGCCATGAGGAAGATTTGAAAAAATACAGCATTTTTTTCTCTTATTTTTTAGTAAAAACAGAAAAAAAAATACCACAATTGACTAGAGTTAGGAATAGAAACCTACTAGCCTGATACGCTTGTAAATTCACTCTATCTATTACAATAACTTCCACAGTTATTAGCAGCTGTTATTTGTGCAGGCTTATACCACACAGCTTGTCAATAGTCAACATTGATTCTTCAGTCCTAGACGGTTCCCATTTTTCCATGCAGCTGATGATTTAAGGAGGAGAACAGAAATTTGCGCAACTACCACATAAACTAACAGATAGTGAAGACTGGATCAGATGAACCTCTTCACACTTCTAAGTAAAGGTGGCAGGAAATTATCATCTTTCTTGGTGAATTTTTTCTTTGGTCACCTACAGTACCAAGAAGAAAGTTAATTGCAAAAGCTAATATACAATTTGATTTGGATTGTATGTATTTTTTCCTTAAAAAAAAATTAAAAAAGTGTGCAAGTATTTAAGCACATGCTGCCTGAAGAGAATTTAGCCAAAAACATTTTAAGTTTTAGAAAATAGAAAATAGGCAAATTTGCCTTCCATACTTTTAATTCCATTGCAATACAGATATCCTTCAACATTTTAAGAGTCTTAAGAAAATGAGACTGATTCCGCAGATTTATTGACAAGTTAATTCTAATGAATCATTTAGAGAAGTATTCAGACAGGTTTCATATTGGGAGAAATGCAAATGAGTGTTACAAGATGCACCTGAATTAAAGGACAGCATGTACATTTATGAGGACTCATGTGGGTTCAGAATAAACCGTACTCTCAGGGGGATGTATCCCAAGAGAAGCATACACAGCATGCAAGTGCCAGCTGTTCCTATCTGCGTGCCGAGCTAGATGTCCTCTGAGGAAGAGCACAAGCCACTTCCCAAACCATTCTCATCTCAAGTAGGTGTGCTGTATTTCTTATTTATTTATTTAACTCTGAAGCACTTCATCGGCATAAAAGGAGCATGATACTTTCTGCCTGCAGAAGAGGAAAATAAGATGATATTTGGAAAATTCCTGAGGACTCACGAAAGGGAAAGGAATGACCTAGTGCAGTGCCATCTATGATATAAGAACAGCAGAGAGCAAACATCAATACCAGCTGCAGGACTATACTAAAAACATCCAATACCAAGCGATGACAAAAACAGAGGAATTTTCCTGCAAAAAAAAGTTTTCCTGTGACCAGTCAAACATCATACAATTGATTAACTTTTCTGAAAATATGGGTTCTGCATTCTCTCAGCTCATTTGCTTGCTGTTTTTGAGGCTATGCTGCATTATCATTTATTCATCTCTACGACCTTAACTCTCTAAACATGCTGCTGGTGACAGAAGGGCTTTGAATTGAAATTTCTATAGGTCAGTACTAGCAAAGAAATTTGTGGGAACTGCTGTGTTTAACAGATGTTAATAAATTACATTTAAACAGAAAAAGGATGGTAAAGCAACAGCTCATTCTGCACTATGCTTCTGGGGCTCAAAGAGCAAGCTGTACCACATAACTTGTATTCTGGAAGGCAGGTCTTCAAATGATCACATATGTCATTTTTATATGTTATTAATTATAAATAATTTTATAAACACAAGAGTTCTAGAACATATGCAAGTATATATCACATCCTCACTTTGCTGACACTTTTAAGTATTTTTTCATGCACCTCCATAGTTGCTGGGTTTTTAATGACACTACAAAGATTCTCACTCAATCAGCTATTGTTTAGGAATTTGAATCAAAAGACGCTACCCAGTGAAATCAAGGGCCTATATCAGCCACATGTGGTCCTTGGTGTAACTAGTCATTCCACTCACCAGAGAAGATATGGCATTACAGGGGTAGATACGTTCATAACCCTGAAGGTGCCACCCATAGCTGGCATAGATGCCAGATTTGCATAATTAGCACAGGCTAACATCATCCTTGTCTTTTGTGCCAGCAGGAGTCCTATACACATGTATTTATAAAGCTGATTTAGAGCTTCATAATTGGATTTACATGGAACAGAAGCTAGGAAGTTTATTGGGGTTAATTTCACCCTAAGGCCATGATTCTGCAAAGAGATAAACTCATACTTAATTTTAAGCATGTGTTTAAGTCCCATTGATTTCTGTATAGCTCAGCAGATCTATAGCAACTGAAAACTTTCTATGTGTTTCTTCATCTAACCCTTAGATTTATAGCTGTGTAGAAGCAGAAAAGTTTTCCCTAAAATGAGAGTTCTCATTTGAAAATTCAGAGGAAGTATTCCAAATATTATCAAACAGCAAGCTTTGCTTGTATACAGTATACTATATTGAATTGTAAGCACTACTGTTTCCTTTTGGCAGATTAAGAATTTGAAGTTCTGGTGGATATATTTTTGTCAGCTCTACTTTTTCCACTCTTAATTTATTGGCATAATTTCTCATATTTTTTGTAACACTTGAAAGCAATTATTGGCACAAAAAATATGCTTATTACAGAGCAGATTGAAAATCTTTGCTAAATTGTTTCTGCACAGTCCAAAAGCTATTGAGTCAGTCAGGTGGAGGACCTGCTTTCTAAATCTGTGATTTCTAGTCCAACTGGGAGGCCATGTTACTGAATTATGGAAGCAAACCCATATAAGACACCAGGTCTGATTGCACTGGAAACATGTCGTATAGCACTCTTGCCTCCCTGACATTTTACACTTCTCCTTTTCACCCTTACATACTTCAAAACATAGCACGAGCTTTTACAATGCATTCTCAGACAAGAGGCTCCTTCTGTTGTTTATTGCATAATATTTCCATTCTCTGCTTTTCAGTCTGTTAACATACAGGCTATATCTATACTTTTCTACATGCCTTACCCTGTGAACTAATCTCTCAAATAGGTTTTCTGTGTAATGCTGACCTCTAACATGCCCACTGACTCCCTGTTCCACTGCTCCTGGTAGATTCAATCAAGAAAGAAAGAAAAGAAAATCCCTGTCTGTAGTGCCATATTTGAGCCAGTGAGCTACCTCAAACCACTCATCAGATCTGGGTTAAACCCCAGGTCCTGGGGAGAGAAAAAAAAAAAAGTCCGAACTCTGGAATTCTTTACCACATATTCCACCTTAGCTAAAACCCAAGTCACAGTGTTCAAAATACTCTCAGTAGTAAACAAGGAATACGTCTACCTTTGTACTTTCAGATTTTTTACTGCAACCTGTCGTGGAGCTGTACGTTATGTCAAAGGCCGTACCTTATGTTGTGGAGCTGTCACTATGTCAAAGCTATGTACCTATAGTATCACTCTAACTCCACTGTCATCTTTATAAACAATCCAGAGGATATGGGAGACCCAGAGAACATAGGAACCTTTGAACAGTCTCCTTGCTCTCCAGGACAGTTTTCTCTCAATAAAACCTTTTAGCAAACCTATCACTATCATCACAGCCCATTACTTGTGAAGTTTGTGACCCAGCACCCAGAGCATATCTTGCATACTTCCTATGCATTTTCTTAAGCAAATCACAATAATAGACTGTCATGTTTTACACACCAGAATATAAATCCTGCTGTAATACAAGTCAGAAGTGGAATGATGGATAGGCTTATACTTAATGTAAATAATGTAGGCCAGAGCTGGCTTCTTCTCTTCATCCAGCTGAGGAAGAGCCATTTTTCATAGCTTCCCAGCCTCAGGCCTTGCACGTACACAAACATGAGAATTCTCACTTCAGCTTCTCTGACGCCAGGGAAACATCTAAGCGTCCAATGCATCATGAAAAATCAACTTGGGAGGAGAGTTATTTGTTTTTGTTTTGATTTTTGTCTAGCTTTGTCTAAACCTGAAGTCTAGCGTTTTTTTAAGAGAGTTTGAAACAGGGGCAGATTTTTATCTTTTTCCACAGAGAGTCAGACCTTGCTAATCAATCCAATCAATTTTATTTTAAATGTAGAAATAAGGAAGACATGGATGAGTCAGATTAGTTCGACTATTATCACTGGAAAGAAAAAAAGAAACTTAAATGCTTTCTTTTTTTTTTTTGTTGTTGTTGAACTTCTGAGATGAAGATATTCTAAAAGAAAAGAATCTTAAAAGTAGAATCAAGACAGACTCAACTGTAAGAGATATTTTAGAGTGGTGTCTACAGTTAGGTGAAGGAACAAACAGTGCAGCCCTTGATTCTACAACGCATCTGCAGGCAACACGAGCAAAGGCAAAATTTCAGACTAGATGCTGTATCGGTGCCTTTGCTTTGAGTATGGTGAAGGAAAGCCGATACACAATTCCAGCCCCTGAATTACATTCAGAAAAATCCATGGTGCACACATAGGCAGAGGCAGCAATCATTATTACATCCTCATAGAGGAAACACAGAACACTTGACCTAGTCTATTTTATGGCCAAAGTGATCATATGGGAAAGCAGAAAAAAAGGGAAGGAGAAAATCTTGAAGGACGGAGAGTGACTTAGAGCAAATAGGTAGGATTAATGATAGAGGAAGAGAGTGGCTAGCAGTTATCTGTGACTTCTTCCTTGTAGGCTGAAGGCTCAGTGAACCATATTACCTGAACATGTCTCATCTCTTGCTTCCTTTGTCTCTAACTTCCCTTCCTTACGTTTTAAATTACCATATCTCCTTTAGACTAGTTTTCATTTCCTTTCCACAACTACAATGTCAGACCAATGTTTTTATCATGCTACCTGTTGGAGGATTTTTTTGCAGGAGAAATAGAAGGATTTTTTCCTACCATCCTTTCCCACCATTTTGGTGATATTCTTTCATTTTATGTGTGGTTTTAGTGAGAAGTAGACAAACTGAAAAACATAGCATTTGGAAGCTTAATATTAGGAATGATAAGACTGTCAACTGGCTGCTATTTTAGTGTTCAGTGAATTGCTGACCAGGTCTCAGATTTTTCCCAAAAAAGATCTGGGTACTCACGGTTTTGCAAAATTAGACTCCTCTGGTAACCTCACTCCTCATACACACAATTAGAGAGAACTCACAGATGAGCTGAGTAAATGGCAAGCACTTGCCTAGAGTTGCTGGTTGTGCAGAAGTATGCCAGGTGGAAAAGCAAACACGGGAGTAGAGAACCCTCCTCCCTGTTTAATTTCTAAAATACTATTTTGCCATTTGAAATGACCTACACACCCACCTTGTTTTCTGATGTGTGATGTATGCTGATCAGTGAAACTTATCATAAGTCAACTTTAAAGACATGAGACAAAAAAAAATGGAGATGTACTGGTGTATATGGTACTCACATAGAATATGTTTCAGGGAAGAAATATAATGAAATAGGGAACTTAATTGAAATTACAAGCAATATAGAAAAAACTGCATGGTACTTCAGAACAATGATTCTTACATACAATCAGTTGTTGGCTTTCTGCTAGTCCCAAAAACATATACAAAATTGTTCACATAATTACCATTGTCAACATTGAATATTGATTTTTTAATAGCAGCAGCCCCAGATAAACTGTTTCATGTATAGTTATTCTAGAGAACAACCTTGTTTTTCAATAAAGAGTAACAGAGTGACACTCTAGCCAAATGAGAGAAAAGGGAATTGCACTAAGTGACAGCTGGACTGTTGCTCTAGATTAAGATTCTCTACAGGAATGGGAAGATGATTCCAGCTTATTAAAGAAAACCAAATTACACCGTCCTGACTGACCAGCTGGACGGTGAAACAATCCCTCACTGGTGAACAAACATCCTGTGATCTGGCCATGGTGAAAGACCTGTCATTCAGAATATACTTGAAGCATTAGTTATGCTAATTTGTATAAATGGATGAAGGGATACATCTATAATGCATTTCTCTTTGCAGACAGGTGTGACGATAGGAAACCCGATCAGGCAAACAGTACGGTTTCAGAGAATGGCTTTCTGAAGGGAAAGGAAAGCACTAGAATGGGCAAAAGGGTAATTTGAGAGGTAATTTGATTTTGTGAACTCCATATGACTTGTGAGGCTCCACATGAAATGCTGATGAGTGTCCACGGATAGATTGAAGGTATGGGAGGTCAGAGTGGAATCTTCTGCCCGTTTCTGTCTTTGTCCTTTATTCTTGTAAACTCAAGATGCATTTAATCAGGGAGGGACAGAAGCTCTCTGAAAGGTAACTTAATGCCTAAAATAATGTTCTACTGCTGTCTTTCTATTAACATTTGTCAACCTTAATATGTCATTCTCTTACATACAGCAGTACAAGCAATCTCTGCAGTTAGAATCAAGGTTCCTAATTTTTTTTGAAATATGATAGAATTTTTATGAAGTTGAAAATGGATCATTTTGAAAGAGAAATGCATTGAATAATGCTGTTGGATTACAGTCCTGAGATGTATATAGGGGGTGGGGAAAAAAATCAATAATTCAGATTTTAATACATGATTTGTAAGGGATGTAATTCCAGGGAGTTCTATGGATACATCTTGTTGGGGGCTGATCAAGGGGGAAGGTCATGTTAAAGAGAAAAGAGAATAAAATCCTTGACATTAACAAATAGCTGAGGAAAAGTATCCTCCTCTGTAACCACTGGCACATTCAACCAATTTCTTTACTATATTTCAGGTTACATTCTTGTAACACCAATTAGATCTTTTTATCTTAATTAATTGACTAGCATGTACTAGCTAGCTAGAAATAATAGCCTTAAAACACATCTATGAAATCCCTTAATACTTAATATGCAAAAGATGAAAGTGAATAATCTGTGTCTTTAATGCACCCAGCAAGGAGAGTAGGTCTCAAATTTTGCTCATATGTTACTACAGATGTTCAATTAGGGGTAAACTTGCAAATGGACCTAGCTGTCACTTTTGTTACATAGTACATTAGACAGCTTTGCGTTCCTTGGATTCTATGAGTCTAACCAGGTCCTGATGCTGCCAGTCTGCTCACAAGTCAAGCCTGAGCTTAAACAGGGTTGAGATTCTGAAAGCAGGTACTGCTCCCTGCTAAACCTCTTGACTGCAGCGTTCAGTAGGCTCAACTCTACTCTCAGTATTTGGTACTTCCCTGTTTAGTCATCTTTTTTTTCTCTCAGCCTCATGACTTCTACAAATACAGCATTTAGAAAACATGCTTTCCCTGTGTACTGCATAGCTGGAAAAAATCAGCAGGAACTTTTCACTGACACACCAAAGTTCTCCGGTGACTTCGGCTTAACATTATATCAGTAAGTAGTCCCACAGAGCCCAAAGGGATACTCACCCAGTATCCCTTTGCCACATGGTTAAGCTCAGTCCCTATGCCTTCGGACAAATCATTATTCACATGATGCATTTTCATGTGGCACCCAGTGCCACAGGGTTAGCCTAAACCTTGCCATATGGTTAAGCTCAGTCACTATGCCTTTGGACAAGTCATATTACTCACATGATGCATTTCTTAGTAGAGTTCCAGAAACATCCAATCTGCATGACATCTAATTCAACCTCCCACTCAGGACTCTGCTCAGTAAAGTTTTGACTCTCTCCAGTGACTGTCTCCCAAAATCTCTCTGGCCAACTTGTATCGGCTTTTAACTGCACTCATTGTCAATGACTCGTGGTAAAATTAATACACTAAATAACACGTGCTCCTGTTTAAAAGTGTTTTAAACTTCTCTTTACAAGAAAAGGAAGTTCACTGCATGTGAAGTGAATGTGTACTAGTATTCATTTGTACACACTTGTGCATATTTTTTGACAGCGCTCAGCATGCTATTCCCTCCTGTTTAGAGTCCTATTAGGATGGACTTGTCTCCTCTCTGTGTTTTTGTCCACTGCCACCTTGTTACAACAATGACGTATTGGCCTGAGTGAACGTGAAGTGAGATACATTAGTGTACTTCTGCTGACATCTCCTCACAGCACTATAGTCTATACTCTTTGCAAATGGGCAAAAATAGCCTTGCTGAAGTTGACCATTATACCAGGGAAGACACTAAAAGTACATATATTCATACTTCTCTTTTCACATTTGAGCTTCATTTTTATACTCCTTATGCAGCTATGGGAAGATGAAAAGGAGCTAGGGAAGAAACTACTGCTGATGGAGAGGGACAAAGAAGAAAATATCAACTATCTAAATTTTTCATCTCACTAGTTATAATTATTGCCAGAGAGCACCAATAAGTAACAAATTATAGTCACCAGAGCCTTCTCTAACCTTATATTACCTCACTTTTCCCCCATCTCTGCCAGAGGAGGGGACCTAACTTGAGCCATCTCTACTTAATCAGCAAGAGTTGAACACGACTTACTGTTGTGACAAGGAGCTGGCAGGGAAGATTTCATAGTAGAATAGTTTTCAGTTGCGGGTGAGAAGAAACCTGCAATCATAATATTGCTATGCACATCTGAAAGTCCTAGCCAAACCACAGTTCTCCTGTTTACCATCTCCACTTCTCTTTTCAGGCTGCCTCTCCTATGCTACCACAACAACAACCTTCATTCTCTGGTACATTCAGTAGAGACACACTCTCTCTCATTCAGAAAACAGACTTCAGAAAGAAAAATTATCTGGGTACATACTGACTGCAAGGCAAAGAATGTATAATATCTGTCTCAGTATTTTCATCCATAACAAAGTCTCTTCTTCCTCCCCATACCCCTCTGCTGCTATTGTAGTTCTCATAACTTTTTTATCATGCACAATTCAATTCATGTAACACTGTGCTATGCATATTCTTCAAGGTACAAAGGCATCTCAACTGTGTAAATATATTTTAAGGCATTTTCCCATTCAAATTTAGCACGATAAGCAAATAAACTCAGCTTAAGCAATACACAAAAACTGTCAAGGACAAAGAAGTAATATATATATTTAGCCTCATGCTGCCTGAGCAATGTTTGCAAAATCAATTTATTTCCTCATATACCTTGAGCATATCTAGGAGGTGTGGAACATGTTCTTCTATGGCTCAGACACTGAAAGAATTGCTCCATTGCTCATCCCATGCAGAATACCAGGTGGGACCATTCAGCTGAGTAATATCAATGAACATCTTGCAGGATTCACTTCAGCCTTCTAAATATGCACACTATCTGCTCTTATCAGTGTCAAGCAAGTTGGAGAGGAAAGACGAAAAGAAAAAGGCATGAAATATCAGACAAAGAATGTCTACTCTATTCAGTGCATGCTGCATTACCCATACCTCACCTGGCTCTGAGCCAACAAGGGAGATACCACCTCATGTCCCCGAAGCAGTCTAAATTTATAAGCACAAAACAGTATCCAGTTATGGCTTTAAACCTGTTTCATACACTGTATGAACTAGACACAGCAGCTATTGCATAGCACTACTTAAACATGCAGTAGAAGTCTCTAAAAAACAAGTCTGGATCCTGAGGAAAGATGAAAAATTCTCAGGGCATAGAGACAGACAGACAGAAAAGTCTAGAAAGTAGGAAAGTCTTTGTCACAATCCTGGAGCTCCCAAATCTGTGACAAATAATATCACAGAAAAGATTAAAAACAACTTTGCGAAGACCACGAGATTAAAAAAAAAAAAAAAAAAAAATCTTCCCCCTACATATTCTTTTACTTCTGACACGGGATCTATGAAAAAAGATTTGCTTGTGAAGATACAACAAGGATGACTATAGGACATACCAACATTTACTACCAAACAGGAAAAAGTTTTGTCATAGCAAGATCTACCTCCCATCATCATTACAGCTGCATCCAGTTCTAGAAACTCACAGAAAAGAGGACAGTATATTTTTGATGTACTTAACCACTACATGATTGACAGTTTTCCTGCTCTCAATAAAATTAACTGTTAATATCCTTTTGTAAAAGTACAAACTAGCTATTTTTAATCTTGCTTTTAAAACTGCTGTTTATGCTGTTTTATAGAACTGTCTCACTATTGGAACCACTCATCTTCAGGGTTAGTTTTACTTCAAACACTTGCACTTTGTGGATTACTTTACTTGCATTTTAATGAAAAGGGTGATTTTAAACAGCTGTGATGAATAATCCTCATAGTTCCCAATTTTCATGATTAATACCAGCAGTAAAATAACCATATTCCATGTGGTATGAGTATAAAAGCTTAGTCCCTAGAAACAACATTCTCAACAAAAATGTTATGAAAAGCATAACGAAATCCTGTTGTATATGGTGAAATTATACTGTTACTACTTATAATATTTCATAATTTGTTATATTTCCATGAGGTATAAAAAAAAGTTAGATACAGCACAACAAAACTGTATATCCATTGAACATTGGGTCTGAAATACAGTAAAGATATTTACTTATGATAAATAATTCTATCCTCATCATAGGTACACAAAACATCCCAGACCATATGCATGTTGATATTAACATTTTGATGAGGACACTCTTATTTGAACAGGATGCATCTACAATGCAGATCATCTAAACCTGCTCAGCATCTTCTATTCCTTGATGAGAATCCTTCTTTCTGTTATGCAAGATGTGTAGTAGATAATCCACAGGTTTTGCTTAAGGAAGACATTGACCAAGTTGCAGCCCAATTATGATGCACATCTGCCTTTGCTAGAAAAAATAGAAAATTCCTTTCTGTGGCACAAAACTAATTAGCCAGATTAATACCAAATAATGTGTATCCCAGAATACTGCAGGAGAGATTGGCATCATTTAATTCTTTAGTGGCAGCAATGGAGCAAAAATTTTAGTACGTATTAGATTCTATTTTATTTATATTTTATATATATATATATATATCCAATTCCTCATGATTACAACAGCATGAACCTCTCCAGAATAACTCCACTGATGTTAATAACCCAGTCATTGCCTCTGGAACAGAACAGAGAAATACCTCACTCTAATTTTAAAGCCAAAAGCTTGGTATAGAGCAAATAAGATGACCTGCATGTGTTTTATCAACTGTCCTATTCATGGAAACTCATTAATATTCTCCGAAATCTGGCAAGCTTTAAAATATACAGTTAATACTCTATGCAATAACCTTCATTTCAACAGGCCCAACAGTTTAACTGCCCCTAAGCAAAGGAGATAGCTATTGAATGGTTACACTTGGAGACAGCAGACTTCACAATATGATAATTTTAAGGTTATGGTTTCAAGCTAAAATGCTTGTACATATCAGAAGGCTTGACAAAACAAAACAAAGATCTCAATAAATAAATGGTGAAACTCTGTACAGACTGCTGGTCTGTCCATTATTGGTTTAGTGAGCCCATAAACACTGGCTGCAGCATGTGAAACCAATCCAAGAAACTGATCTAAGCAGCTGGTCAGTGTCCTCCTCCTCCTCCTCATTGTTCTCCCACTGCAGCTGTAGGCATTTATCTACTGGCCAGTCTTGCCAAAACCTCTGCAAAAGCTGCTTGTTAGCTGAGTCTTGGCTTGCAAGGTTAAGGCTCATTGTCAGAAAAATGTCAAATATCACTGCACAAGCTGCAGCACATTTGAAATGACCACCATCACAGTGCAGATCTTGAAAAGGGTGAAGGTGAACTAATACGAGAAAGACCACTGGCAAAGAATGACAAGGATTTATGATTCTTAGGACTCCAAGATCTACACCTGCTTCTGCCAGGTTCTGGAGGAAAGCAGCATAGAAGAGAGTAAAATGAAAGCGTCGTGTTAGGTGATGGAAGAGATTTGTAATGTGCTGGCTATATGCATACTGGCCACATGCATACAGCTACAACATAATGACAGAATACCAAGCCACATTCAGCTCAGCATCACCTAGATATGCCAAATATAAGTGGGCTCAAAATGATTCATTGGATTATAACAAACAATATCTGTACCATTTCCAAGTAGCCAATGTTTTTACATGGATTTCAAGTCACTTAAAGGTTTAAGTGTCATCAACAAATGTAATCGCAAATGCAAAATACCTCCCTACATCGCTTTGCTCTTAGGGTCATGCTTCCAGCTTGTGGTTTTCAGCATATCTCCCTGCCAGCCTCCATTGTATCTTATGTCCCGTTACAACTAACTGTGAGTCCAGTTATCCTTCTGTCTTAAGACTTGCACACATATGGCAATAGGTTTGACTAGGTCTTGACTGAGAAACCAGGAATCACTTTTAAAATCTGCAGTCTATTCATAACTATTTTTATGCCAAACTGGGTCAACTCTGATGGAAGCCTGAAACTCAGATTCAAGCATGAAAGGGCTATACTCTACCTAAGCTAAAATTAGCTCAGTGAGGCAATAACACCACTGTAAATGAAAACCTGTTAAAAGAATGTGCCTGCTAGAGGGAATTGCTATTCTTTATCAATAAGGCTTTATGTTTAACAGGTTACTACTTTTATCTTTAATCTGAATATCTGGAGGCTTTACCCTTCAATTTAATGCATAAATTGATTCTACTCTGTCTCCCCACACCTAATGAGTATATTTTGTTCTTTGTCAATAAAAGGTAATGACTAAATGAGGAAAGTTAATCAGATTGAAATAAAGATAAGGGTGGCATTTCTTTTATATCAGATTGCAATACACTATTGATGCTGCTTTATTTGCAGAAGAGCAGTTAGATCCAGACTCTTGTATTTTGTTTGATATCAACAGGCAAGGCCTTCAGGCAAGACTTATTTCAAAAGTATGCAAAGGTATTCACAAATGTACTACTTATCTAATAAGGCAGTCGCTCTACTTGTATACAAACCTTCATTACACATCAAGGAAAACAATTGCATCCTGCCTTTCTACAAATAATAGCTGTTCTCAATAATAAGGAAAAATCCTTGAGAACTACACTGCAACAAACTAGAGGGAGTACCCTCAATTTAACAGAGTTTGAATATATATCTTAAAAAAAAAGAAAAAGAAAGAAAATAAAAAGTAGTAGCTTGCTTGGAATATGAAAGAAAGAAGATAGAGAGTTGAGATGCTTACGCTAGGGAACAAGCAAGAAAACTGAGAGAATGCAGCGATAGGAATGATTACTTTTTCTTTACTCTTTATGAATGAGAAAGCTGCATAGCAGACACTAACATGAGGTCCACACTCAGTCCTATTGAAGACTATAATTACACTGTGTTTTGGAATTCTGTGTATACAATGAGACACTCTTTGATCCAATATCTCTTAATTAAAAACAACAATGCAACACAACTTGCATTAATGCAGAACAACCATAGAAGAATGGAGTATGTAGACGCATTAGACAAAGGGACAGGGAAGGTTTTATTTTCTTTTGTTTTAGAAAAAAAATATTACGCTAATTTCTACAGAGTCCTAAGTCTAAATTCCTTATATAAACAACAGGAAAAAAAAGTATTAATCGTAACTAATGTGGATAAAATTTATAGAAATGGAGAGAAACAAACTACTTGAACTGTTTTGAGGTAAATCTCTGGATATCTTTCTCTTTTATTTCAAAGTTAAGTGATTACTGTACCTTTCTCTTCAGCAAAATAAGGAAAGTCTGTTGAATATTTAATGGTTTAGCTTACATTTTGTTTAACGGAAATTAATTACACACTAAAACCAAAAGTATGTGTGAAAAAGTATGCATAGAGAGGAATTGAATCACACTGACAGTTTAACTCTTAAAACAGGGGTTGTAAAATATGTGTTCTTTACAATTTCCTTCAGTTTTTGCACCCATGAAAGAACTTATGAGTATATGAGATAACACAATGCCATTATAGTCTGCAACCCATCAGACTTAAAAAGTTTACACTAGTTCTAACAGTCTGTACTGTCCATTTGTGAATCCTAAGTTGTAATTTTTCAGAAAAGCTTAGGTCTGTTTGGGTTTTTTTGTTTGTTTTTTGAAAAATGTCATTTGCAAACTCAAAATTTTCATTTCCACTGGTGATATCAACTTACGTTTTGGGATGAAGTCTGAGCTGGTAATTACTTCAATTCAAATATAAGCATTATTTTAGCAATGTCCTTGGCTGGAACTAACTATCGTTTCACGGATCTGGTCATTCAAGTCCTCTCCCATGGCTAGTCTTCACATAACTCTGTATAACTCTCTAGTTATGTGCTACCATGTCTATCTTCACCAGAATCTTGCTTTCAGAGCCCCAATGTGAAAAATCAGACCTTAGATGTACAGCTTAATTTTACTCAGAGGAAATATTGAAATTGCTAATAGGGGTCATGAACCATGCCTCTAAGTGGTAACGGTGCCAGCAACAAGTGATGTTTTTCTCAGTGTGCACTTCCTCCAGTGGCATCCCAGATAACAATTGTCATGAAAATAAATAGTGCGATTGCACCTTAAACTTACCTGACTCTACTCAGCCCTGCTGCAGCCCTACATTCCCACTCAATTGCTAGCCTGGCCCTCCTGAAAGCAGAAGAGTCATTACAAGTTTGAATGATTTTATTGTTCCCATAGAAAGCAATTACATTCAGGGAGCACATGCTCCAAGCTGTGTATTTTTACTTCCTCTTTCCCCATCAGATGGGATACTCAGCATTAATTCTGATCATCCCAGGATGGAAATCATAATCCGGTGAGTCAGTACTCAAACAGCCATAGATCCATTTTCTCATGAAAAGACTGCAATACACTGCCAGATCAGGATACCTCTTGGTAGGATACAGAAATCATCACTGGTGAGTCTATGGATCTGCTGCAGGGAATTTCACCACCTCTAGCTGTCAGCTGAGCTTTCATAGAAATATGGAATGAAACTGCGCTCCAAGTGAAAAACAAACTTACAGCAAAAATAAGAGTTACCCAAAATAAGGATTACTTCAAGTTGTCTTATATAACACACACACATATATACAATGTTTATTTTCTTAAAAATATATATTTATAAAACTAAATGGGAGGAAAATTTGTCAAAACTGAGCAAACTTCAGAGAGGTACTCTGCTAAAGTTAGTAGCATTAACAGTAGCATTAACATTTTTCCAACGATTTTAACCTATATTAATCAGCAGCTTCAGATTATCTCTGAATTTTAACAGTTATCAGTATTAATAATCAATTCATCATCCTCATATTAGATAGAATTAGAAAAATGTTAAATCAAAGTGGCTGTATGGGATCAGTCCAAAAATCCAACCTCCTCTCTGACTGACATCAATAACCAGTGCCTGCAAAAGAACAGTGTAAGAATTTAGTGATACTTCTCTCTGCCCTCCAAAAATCTGTGGCTTAGGAACTTTCTGAGTAACAGGTGTTTGCATTAGTCTTTTTGGTAGCTGTTATTTTTTTTTCCTGAGAGGGTCACAATGAGCATTTTCTGAACAGTTGTCTCAAAAATCTGATACTGTCAATAATTTATGCACACGTGTTGTCTACTCCTAGTTTGAAAAGTATCTTAAAGATGCTAAGGAATTATACATTCTGACAAAATATCTTCTTCTTCAAAATAAATGAAAATACAAAAAGGTATTGAGGGAATGAATTTCATATATAGGTGTTTTGTGTCCTAAAGTAGTAATGCACACTGGAATATTCCTAGACCTGAAGTTAATCTAAAAATATTGTTAATCTAAAAGGATAAAAAAGTAAATAAATAGAAAAAAACTCTAAATGTATTTGATATATTTAAAATACGTATTTATACACATAAAACATTTTAATATAGATGGGTTGGCCATACATTTTTTGCTAGGTCCAATATACACAAATCATCCTTAGACATTCCTTTCTAAACCCAAGTTATATACAGATTGTACTAAAAAGGATTTGGGTTTAGGGACATTGCACAACAACTGCAAAAGTAGTAATCTAGGGTGAAATAGCAGGCAAAGTTTTATCCCACATTTTCACAATCTCTGAAAATATCACAGCATATGTAATCATAGAATCATAGAATGCTTAAGGTTGGAAGGGACCTCAGAGGTCATCGAGTCCAACCCCCCTGCTCACGCACGGTCACCTAGAGCATGGGGCACAGGGCTGCATACAAGCGGGTTTTAAAGATCTCCAAAGAAGGAGACTCCACAACCTCCCTGGGCAGTCTGTGCCAGGGCTCTGTCACCCTCACAGTGAAGAAATCTTTCCATAAGTTCCTGTGGAACTTCCAATGCTTCAGTTTGTGGCCGTTTCCTCTAGTCCTATCGCTGGCCACCACTGAAAAGAGGCCACCCCCTCCTCCTCACTGCCTCCCTTGAGGTATTTATAGACACTGATCAGGTCTCCTCTTCTCCAGGCTGAACAGGCCCAGCTCTCTCAGCCTTTGCTCATAGTGCAGATGTTCCAGGCCCCTGATCATCCTCGTAGCCCTGCGCTGGACTCTCTCCAGCAGCTCCATATCCCTCTTATACTGGGGAGCCCAGAACTGGACGCAGTACTCCAGATGTGGCCTCACCAGGGCTGTGTAGAGGGGGACAATCACCTCGACCTGCTGTAGACACTCTTCTTAATGCACCCCAGGATCCCGTTGGCCTTCTTGGCCACCAGGGCACACTGCTGTCTCATGGTTAACTCGTCGTCCACCATGACACCCAGGTCCCTCTCTGCAGGGCTGCTCTCCAGCAGGTCCACCCCTAATCTGTCCTGGTGTCCGGGGTTATTCCTCCCCAAGTGCAGGACTCTGCACTTGCCCTTGTTGAACTTCATGAGGTTTCTCACCACCCAGTTGTCCAGTCTGTCCAGGTCCCGCTGGATGGCAGTGCAGCCCTCAGGGCTATCAGCTACTCCACCCAGTTTGGTATCATCAGCAAACTTGATGAGGGAGAGCTCCATGCCTTCATCCAGATCGTTAATGAATGAGTTGAACAGGACCGGACCGAGGACCGACCCCTGGGGGACACCGCTAACCACAGGTCTCCAACTGGACTCCGTGCCACTGACTACCACTCTCTGCGCCCTGCCATCGAGCCAATTCCTAATCCACCTCCCTGTTCACTCATCTATCCAACACCTCAGGAGCTTGCCCAGGAGGATGCTGTGAGAGACGGTGTCAAAAGCCTTGCTGAAGTCCAGATAGATGACATCCACCGCTCTGCCCTCATCTATCCAGGTAGTCACTCCATCATAGAAGGCGATCAGGTTACTCAAGCATGATTTCCCCTTGGTGAATCCATGCTGACTACTCCTGAGCACCTTCTTCTCCTCCATGTGTCTGGAGACAGCAGTCAGGATGAGCTGTTCCATCACTTTTCCGGGGATGGAGCTGAGGCTCACTGGCCTGCAGTTGCCCGGGTCTTCCTTCTTGCCTTTTTTGAAGACCAGAGTGACACTGGCTAATCCAGAGAAAA
>NW_020455588.1:5145776-5231773 GCF_003342845.1 Nothoprocta perdicaria
AAAAAGAAAAAAGAAAAAAAGAAAAAAGAAAAAAGAAAAAAGAAAAAAGAAAAAAGAAAAAAGAAAAAAGAAAAAAAAGAAAAAAGAAAAAAGAAAAAAGAAAAAAAGAAAATCTCAGAAGACTGGCAGAAGTGAGTGAGCAACAGTGAGAGAGATCCATCAAGGCAAATATCCCTAACCTAGAAGGTAAACTTCAGCAGAAGCACTACTAATCATAGATATATTATTAGGTCAGCAAATTTTTCTCCATTCCTAAAATGATTTTTTTTTTTTTTTAATTAGGAGCTTTGGTAGCACACATCGTTTTATGACATTTCTTTAATAAAAATAAAACCTCAGAGTCTTGTACTAAGACTAGGCTAGTTAATGATATTTTATAATGGAAGGTCTAGAAAGGATAGAAAAGAGATGGAAGATCTCAAAGGTCAATGCTTCAGGCAGCTTTCACTGAGAAATATTTTATTGTTGTTTTAATTTTTTTTGTTTATTTCTTTGACTTTTTAACTTTTTTTCCAACATCTCAGTAATAACACCCAAATAGTTTTAACTTATTTATCAGCCAGGTCACCTGTGCAATTACTCTGGCATCATGTTTAAATAATTCCACCTTTGATGCGCAAAGTAAGGTTCCTGCTGGCATCTGAGAAGCAGAAAATGAATATTGACTTTTTTTGTAAATAACTCTGCTAACCATCAGGTTACTTTTATTTCAGACCATCTGTAAGCATTTCATTTAGCCAGTGTTTAGCATGCCAATATCTTGGTCCAATTCATTGGATTGAACAAGAAGCTGCAGAATTTTAACACTTTGATTACATTCTCTTTCTTCATCTAATCACCTGCTTTACATAAGCTTTTGCTTATGTAAAGAAACAGAGTTAAACATGAGTTTATGCTGTCTACTGTACTGGAGACATGTAACTACTCTATACAACACACGGATTAAGTCTATATGTGTGAATGTAGATAGATACCAATAGCTATCGACATAGGCAAGAAATATACTGATATGCAATCTCTGGTTAAGTATTTTCTGTAATAATAATAACTCATTTAGAATGTAAATTCTCTTGTGGAAAAAAAAACCATATCTGAATACCCTTCTGAACATTTTTCTTGTTTCTCTAGTTTCTAACAAAGTCACAACATTTAAACTTCCAATTTCAGCTAACCAAACCCTGGTATATTGAGAAATCAACGGAAGTGACAGCATTGTGGAGAAAAAGGTGAATATTCTCACAGAAATGCCTGAACTTATAGGAACTCTCAGACAGCCAGAGTAGCTATGATTAGCATTAAAAACAATTGCTTTGAGTTGCCATTTCTATTCCTGAAGTTTAGCAGTTGGCAGACGTATCACATCCAAACTCTTGGGACTCTACTCTCTATGACTGATCAATGCCAACCTCCTAAAAAGTGTTCTAACCCTTGCAGATTTTCTCCAGTGTCAGCAATATCAACAGTAGTAGTAACAGTAACATCTGTAGTCACCTGCCCTGCCAAAGGTCTGGAAGTGAAGCTGAGAAATGTTCAGAGATTTTCATCCATATTACACTATCCCTCCTGCAAAATCTCTCAATGGGTCAGAAGTGGCTGAGACAAAAATCAGCAAGTTGTGCTGATGCTAGGAGCCAGATTTCCTCAAAGCTGTGAAAAATAAGGAATCCATTCATTCAGCCAAACTCAGGAAATCCAAGTAAATAGGACATGAGATAGTGATCTGATACTTCAGGATTCAAAACTGCTAAATCAGAGATAGGAAGCAATAGATTTATTCTTGTCCTAAACATCTTGAAATAATCTCTGGCCTGTTGTTAAAACATCCAACAGAGCCATCATTCTGCACAGTAGGCTCCCCTGGCTATATTCAGATCTTCCATAGTATTTTTAAGGAACAAAATCAATTGTACTATAAAAAGATTCAAATTTTTACTCGAAGGTTCAGGTACATTTAGACTGTGTCTAAAATTTTGAAAACATTTTATAAATGTAAACTAGTTAATCTTTACAGCATTGTTATAAATAACTCATAGTACTGTTTGCACTCTTCAGTTCAAAAGTCACCAGGCATATGCCCTAGCACCTGTTTTTGTGTCTACTCTCTTAGCAAATGCAAATGTTAGAAAATGAATCAGTGTTTCTGCTAAGAGAATCACTTGTTTCTTATTCTATATATTTAAATTGGTTTTAATCATCAACACTTCATATATAACATCCTTTATCCCTCCCCACTGCACACACGCTCTAAATTTAATTAAAATAACTGAAATGAAACTACAGATAATTTGTTTTTTAAATAGACTGCCACATGCTCCATTTACATAAAACCCATTAGTTTGCATTAAATACAAATTAGCTGCTGATATGAATTAAATCACATATAAATAGTTCAGAATAGCCTCAAAACTACACATTTTAATTAATATAACAGTTAACCAGATTTATTTGTAAGGTAATCAAGACTCTTACTCATTTATTCTTCAGCACAATAGGCCAGAGAATGAAGGGCTATTCTTTTAAAAGTGTAGATTTAACAGCGGAATACATGCAGAAGGGAAGGCAGCAGCAATGCATGGATTCAGGCATTCATAAAAATATATATTGTTTCAAAATCATTCTCCAAGGATCAAACCAGAGACATATGAACAAGATCTACATTATGATGAGGAAATGAAGCACAGGAAATCTTTCGACTCTTTGATGTTCGGCTGTGGCAGAAAATTTGGAGTCCCATAAAGGGACTGTGAGGCTACTCCTTTTTTTTCCTAGGCATGCTGAAACTAAAAGGAAAATATACTATGGCAAGAGGAATGTTTAAGATACGTCTTCAGTAATTGTTATCTGATGGAAATACCATTCAAAGCTCAAATTTCTGAGATCTTGCTCCAGAACTACAAATACCATCGAAGTAATGTAGTTCTTCGGTAATCACTTCCTTATATTAAAAAATGGGCACAACAACACTTCATGCGAGAGTTTTGAACTTAAACATATCAAAAGAAATCAAAACACTGCCAAAAGCTCAGAAAAATGACTTTGTCAGTAAAATTTTCCTAACTGTATACCTTCACAGAACCATATATCCTGTATTTAGGTATATATTTTGGGAACTCTGGAATGCAAGTCCCCTTAACATGATACATAGCTTGCATTTAAAAATTCAGAGTAATGGCCTTCCTGTGCTTCTCATGCCACCTAATACAAAATTCAAAATTTGTAAGGTTAGAGTGCTCTTCAAGCTATATTTAACAAATACAACATAAACAACAACAACAAAAAAGTAGCTTTTCTTTAAAAAGCAGTACATGAAAAATTCAGTTGCTAGAAGAGAAACTGGACTCAAGAAGAAACAAAGTAGTTGGACCATATACAGTCTTTGGTAGAACAGACAGCAGTTGAAGTGCCACTAATGAAGGAATTCTACAACCATTCCAGACTTTGAAAAAATAAGACTGCCAAAGGTCCAGATACTGCAAAGATTCACATGATTTTTCTGTTGCTATTGTGGCTACTAGGTGTAATAAAACCAAACTGGCTACACTGGAGATAGTAAAATATTGGCAAAGCACGGATCCAAGTTTAAGAACATCTGTAAGAAGGTGAGCCATCTCACCATTTAATGAATGAGCCCAGTCTGAGCAGCTCACCAGCTCAGAGGTTTGAGTCTTATTTGTCCAAATCCTGAGTATTAATCTGCTCTTTGCAATGTTTAACATTTGCAGGATCTGCCCTTTTTAATTTAATTTAATTTTTATTTTTAAGTATTAAGATAATATTTCTGCCAGTTCCTACTTTTGTTTGAAGGCAAGTATAACACACTGGACTTAGAGTTAAATCTCACACCTGAAGTGCTTCAGCTGTCTGCAGAATTCAAAATAGCATACAAGTATTTATCTTTAACAGAAAAAGAATTTGATCATATGTCTTTACCCAGATTCAATCTCTGGGACAAATCTGGCATGGATATACACTTAAAGTAGTTCTGTTCTGTTCAGTCAAGAAGAATAGAGCATGATTAGCACAGAATTAGTTATCCTACATTCACTGATTTGTCTTAGCTGTGTTTAACATAAAGCATTATTATGCAGTGAACAAAAAGATATGTGTCTTAGTTTTAATGTGATTTAAAATATTAAATGCAAAATAAAGTTTTCTAATACAATGCAATTGACACTGATATCTCATGAAATGCATATACCGTACTATCAAACACAATTCTTGCATATTTAAATAAAAAAATGTACTGCGTTTTGGTATTTTTGGAAAGAAAGCAGTTCATTATTCACATTGAAACAAAAATACTTTTAGTAAGACTGGACTTTACAATAGATACTCAGTCATATGTTTTGTTGCATGCTAGCATACTACTTATTCTAACTCAAGAGACAGTCCTCATCCAGACATTACTCCAGATGGTTATCTCACCACAAGGACTGAGAAGTTTTATCCTGACCATTATCAGTGAAGTAATCAATAATAAAAGAGTGACTTAGTTCACAAATTTTTTTTTTTCATGGAATGATGCTTCTTGAACTGCAATATATAATATTTGGCAACAAACAACAGTAAGTTAGGTTCTGTCGGTTAGATTATGTTATGATCTGTCCCAAAACATGACTGGTAGACTAAAACAGATGTGTCAAAACAAAAGGTAAAGCCTAACCTGACAAGTAATCCTACACTATCGCTAATAAACCCATTTTCTCAATATGAGAAATTTAAATTAAACAAAAACTATTTTCTTTTCAAAAATAAAATGATAAATCCAAGCTATAAGAACTTGGACAACCAGAGAGAACAGATCCATGAGTAAACCATTGCTCACAATTAGGAATAAGCAAATTTAAAAGCATTGTTTCACTTGTGTTGCTGTATTTTGGCAAATAGTTTTCCTCTTCAAATGCAAACTCTCGAAGATTATTCTCAGAGAAAATTCTTGAAAGTAAAGGTTTCCTGCAAGGCCACACTGTTCCAAAATCAAATAATATTTCTTAAAAAAAAAAGAAAAAAGAAAAAAAAGAACATACTCAGAGAAATGTCTTCATATTCACAAACTAGCTTCTGAAAATAGAGGATTTTGACAACATCTACTTCACACCAGGACAGGGCTTCTCAAATCCCAACAGAAGCAGACACGGAAGTTCCTTTAAAGCGATGCTAATTCAAGGCCCTTGGATTTTTAGTTATACAGGCAGCTTTGAAGTTATATGTTACCAAATCCGGCTGCATCAAACAACATTGTAGATACACTTTGCCTGGTTGTAGAACAGCAGTTGCATTATAATTAGTGCCACTTAATGGAAAAACGAAACTGAGATGCTTACCACTATTAATCCGACTGCAGTATAAAGCTGGCAGCTGCAATAATCAAAGCAATTGCCAATTGATGAACTGTTCAGCCCAGAAACCGACCCCAACTCCTTCCTTTTAAAAAAAAAAAAAAAAAAAAAAAAAAAAACAAGCAAACAAAAGCAGAGACACACAGAGCTTAAAATCATTTTGTTTCTAACACTTTGTTCCTGTGACATTAGTCCAGCCCAGGTAATATGAAATCTAAGATGTTACATTTTGAAATAAAGAACAAAAGAATTCAAGAATGTTGGAATCAAAAAATATAAGTCACTCAAAAAGTCAACCTGCAGCTGCTGCCATCAACTGTGTTCAATCTGGAGTTGCAAGATTTGCCCTCTCTGAATCACAATCCCACATGATAAATATTGGGAACATGATACATTGGAAGCTGCACCTAATCTAGATATTTTTAGGTCTTCCCATCTGAAGGACTACATCTATGCACAGGTAATCAGGCAACAGCCAAAATCAGTTGAGAGCTGGTGGTGTTAATTCAGTTCTGAGATGATTCTGTACCCAACATTTGGTGGTCTCTGTGTGCCATACATAGAGCTGGACCAGTGTCTATCAACCACAGAAATAAAAAAGAAGGGTGCTTTCCCACTTGAATTTCTTGGAAGAAAAATTGTGACACACAGCTTGGCTTTGAATGTCTTCCTCTTCTAAGCCTTTCACCCTGAGCTGACAGTTTCCTGTACTACTTTTAACTTGATCAGAGGGGAGGGGATGTAAAAATGATATTCATTGTCACTGTTCTACAATAAGTAGAAATTCAGTCTGTCGGCTAATTCTCATGTCAGGTGCTGCAGACAAGAAATACTACAGGAGTCACAGATACTTTCCACAAGTACCTGGGATACATGCTGGGCTTCAGAACATGTAAAAGTACAGAAAGAACTTTGTAGTAGAAAGCACTGAGAGGAATGATCAAAATCAATTGGCAAGATACTGCATTTATCACATCAACTGATAGAGAAAATTATCCACTTTTTTCTTAAAACATGAAAAAGGAATTTCCTGACAAAAAAATTCCTGACATAAATACTTTGTGTCAGGAGGATATAAGATGAGACGAATATTATGATTAAGATTTTTGTATATGCAAAGTTGGATGTTCAACCTAATATATCTTCAGTGAGATAGGTAATAATATTGGGGTTATCTAATCATCCCAGTAAATTGTAGTGGTTAAGTTATATATTTCTAGCACACATGTTGATTTCTACAGACACCAGTGTAACAGTTCATACTCAATTCATATTCATAAAACAAGTTATTCCTAGAGCTCTCCCCCAATTCCCAAACATAAACCTGAAAAATGCTATTGTTTTAAAAATAAGGAATCTGTTCTGGCATACAGTTCTACAGCAGGATATTAAATAAATGGTAAATTTATTATTGAAGCCTGGAGTTTCATGATCACCTTTAAACTAAATTTATGCTCTCTATTCAGCCTTGATCAGAGCTGAACACACTAGTTTCAGTACATTCTTGAGATCATTAATGGAGATGGATATCAGGGAATGGCGTTAAGGTTTGAGGGAGAATTTAAAAAAAAAATACAGAATTACTGGGGCTGACAAACAGGGATTATCTCTAAGGGCTTCTATGCAAATACAAAAACAAATCATAGATTTTTATCAAAATATGAGATTCTTTTTCAGGCAATAAATTTTTTTGCCAAATAGTGCTTCAGTTACAAACATGAAATGATATGACATTTAGATATGCAATCTACTGATTTATGCTTTCATCTGATTATATATTCTGTATCCAAATTACAGCTACAATTCCCCTGATAATCCTCTAGGCTGGATTGTCAGACCTTACACATCAACAACATACACTGCTGGTTCATGCACTAGGCTTAGGATGAAAAATGAAATTGAAGTCTGTCAGTTACACTATGAATAGATTTGGTTATTTTACATGATATTGAATCAACAGAATAAAATGAGATTGCAGAGAAGACGGAGTTCAAGAGATCTCTTAGAATCTCACAGAAACACAGTTTGTGCGACTTTGTGCTTCATTATGCTTCCTTCACTTTCTGCACATTTCTGTATCTAAGGACTTTTAAAAAGAGCTTTACTTACTCTGTGATTTCAAAAAAAATGTATCCTGATTTCTTCTTTTTACCATCCATTTCTACATTTTGCTACAATTAGACTTAGGACAGGGTTAGGGGATATTTGAAATTGCCTTTGCATTCACAATTGTTTCAGATGTTTTAAAAAATATTATACCACATATTGGTTTGGTAAAATATATATATATATATATATATATATATATATTTGTTCAATGACTAGAGATTATGAACAATCCCTTACTTCTCAGCAGTCTTGAGGATTATTTGAGTTACTTTTAGTCAATCAGGAATTTACTCAGTATCTCCTGACTAAAACAGGGACTTTTCTCTATATATATTTATTATTTGTCATGTTCATTCTACTGCTATTTAGTAACTGATAAATCAGATAACAATTCTGCAGCACATTTCTTTAAAATAAAAATTCAGAATTGCTCCTTGACTACCTTGACTATTTGACTACAGGTTTAATCAGAAATTCGCATTTATGTATGACCTCTATCATGAGAGATACCAGAAGAAAGGATTCTAGGTAACAGTTAATTAGAAATGTGCCTCCTTAATTATAACAATAATTCCATTCTTAATGTGGTCTTTAGACTTGCCTTCGGCTTTTATATTTAACTAAAGATACTTCTAAAGTCATCTTTGCCTTTTTTTTAAGCATTTTCACTGAAGTTACTTGCAGTTCATAAAGGTAATAATTACTTTTCTCTAAACTTTAAAATTGTCTTTGCATTTTATTTAAAACTTATTTCTCATCTAGTTTTCTACTCAAACCTACAACTTTCTATAACACAAACTTGCACAGATCACCAACTTCAATTTTGTTTTGTTGTTGTCGTCTTTAGTCTTTGAGATCACAAATGAATTTCTGTGAAGAAAGATGAGGCACACGAGGTTCGACTCCTATTTCACACAACTGTAAGACAGGAGCAGTTCTGATGAAGGAAGCACCAACAGCCCCACAAATACTCTGTAAGTGATACAATTGGGTCCGCCATTTTTAATCATCCCTGTTGCATCTCATAACTGTTCACATTCTGAACTTCTTTCTGCATTCTAATCCTATCAATCTCATTTGCAGTTATCAAAATCCTGCGTCATATGAAAGACCTTCTTTGCCAGAGTATGCAGGTATCAAACTTCAAAATCCAAGCATAAACTTCAGGAAGTAGATCACAGAATCACAGAATATTTAAGGTTGGAAGGGACCTCTAGAGATCATCTAGTCCAACCTTCCTGCTCAAGCAGGCACACCTACAGCATGTGGCACAGGGTGGCATCCAGATGGGTTTTGAAGACCTCCAGAGAAGGAGACTCCACAACCTCCCTGGGTAGCCTGTTCCACTGCTCTGTCACCCTCACAGTAAAGAACTTCCTCCTCACCTGGAGACGGAACTTCCTGTGCTCCAGCTTGTGGCCACTACCCCTCGTCCTGTCACTGGCCACCAGTGAAAACAGCCTGTCCCCTGCCTCCCTGCATTCTCCCTTCCTGAGCTTATACATATTAATCATATCCCCTCTCAGCCTTCTCTTCTCCAGAGAAAAGAGGCCCAGCTCACTCAGCCTCTCTTCGTACGAGAGATGTTCCATTCCCTTAATCATCCTGGTTGCTCTTCTCTGGACCCTCTCCAGAAGCTCCAAATCTCTCTTATACTGGGGAGCCCAGAACTGCACACAGTACTCCAGGTGCGGCCTCACCAGAGCTGAGTAGAGGGGCAGAATCACCTCCCTTGACCTGCTGGCAACACTCCTCCTGATGCAGGCCAGGATCCCATTGGCCTTCTTGGCCACCAGGGCACACTGCTGACTCATGGTTAACTTGGTGTCAAGCAGGACTCCCAGGTCCCTCTCCGTGGAGCTGCTTTCCAGCAGGTTGACCCCTAATCTGTCCTGGTGCTGCGGGTTATTCCTCCCCAGGTACAGGACCCTACACTTGTCCTTATTGAACCTCAGGAGGTTCCTCTCTGCCCAACTCTCCAGCCTGTCCAGGTCCCGCTGGATGGCAGCACAGCCCTTCGGAGTGTCAGCCACTCCACCCAGCTTGGTGTCATCCGCAAACTTGCTCAGGGTGCATTCTGTGCCCTCGTCCAGGTCATTGATGAACAAATTGAAGAGCACCAGACCCAGTACTGACCCTTGGGGGACACCACTGGCCACAGGCCTCCAACTGGACTCGGCCCCATTTATCACCACCCTCTGAGCTCTGCCATCCAGCCAGCCCTCGATCCACCACACCATGCGCTCGTCTAGTCCACTCTCCCGGAGCTTCCGTATGAGGATATTATGGGAGATGGTGTCAAAAGCCTTGCTGAAGTCAAGGTAGACAACATCCATGGCTCTCCCCTCGTCCAGCCGTCCAGTCATCCCATCATAGAAGGCTATGAGGTTCGTCAGACATGACTTCCCCTTGGGGGATCCATGCTGACTGCTCCTCAGCAGCTTCTTCTCCTCCACATGCCCGGAGATTCTCTCTAGGATGAACTGCTCCATCACCTTTCCAGGGACAGAGGTGAGGCTGACCGGCCTGTAATTGCCCGGCTCCTCCCTCTTGCCCTTTTTGAAGACTGGAGTGATGTTGGCTCTCTTCCAGTCCTCGGGCACCTCCCCTGCTCTCCAGGACCTCTCGAAGATGATGGAGACAGGCTGAGCAAGAACCTCGGCCAATTCCCTCAGCACTCTTGGGTGCATCCCATCTGGGCCCATAGATTTTTGAGTGGCCAGTTTGCCTAAGTGATCCCTAACCCAATCCTTCTCAACCTGCGGAAGGTCTTCCTCTAGCCCATTTACATCTCTTCTATTGGAGCCCTGCAGTTCATGGGGCGTCGCCTTAGCAGTAAAGACAGAGGCAAAGAAGGCATTTAGTAACTCTGCCTTCTCGGCATCCTCCGTCACCAAGGCCCCTTCCCCATTCAGCAGTGCACTAACATTTTCCCTTGTCTTCCTCTTGCTATTGACATACTTATAGAAACCCTTCCTGTTGTCTCTGACTTGCCTCGCCAACTCTAATTCCACCCTGGGCTTTGGCCTTCCTCGTTTCGCGTCTGCAATCTCTGACAATGTGTCTGTATTCCTCCCACGTGGCCTGTCCCTTCTTCCACAAGCTGTACACCCTTTTTTTCTCACTCACTTTGCCCAGCAATTCCTTACTCATCCATACAGGTCTCCTGCCCCGCTTACTCGACTTCTTTTTTGTGGGGATACACCGATCCTGAGCTTGGAGGAAGTGGCGCTTGAATATCAGCCAGCTCTCCTGGACCCCCTTTCCTTCCAGGACCCTGACCCAGGGGACTGCTCCAAGGAGCTCCCTGAAGAGGTCAAAGTTGGCTCTCTTGAAGTCCAGGGTAGCTATCCTACTTCTCGCCCCACCTCCTCCACGCCGGATCGTGAATTCCAACATCTCGTGGTCGCTGCAGCCCAGACTGCCCCCAACCCTCACATTTTCCACTAGACCATCTCTGTTTGTTAGTATCAGRTCTAGGAGCGCCCCTCCCCTTGTTGGCTCCTCAACCACCTGTGTCAAGAAGTTATCTGCAATGTTCTGCAGGAACCTCCTGGACTGTCTGTTCCTGGCTATGTGGTTTTCCCAGCAGATAACAGGGTGGTTGAAGTCCCCATGAGTAGAACATGAGTTCTACAAAATTATTCATTGCTGGATAGAAAATATGTTCTCATAAAAGTGTTACTGTATATTCTTACCATAGATAATGAATGAAAGGCTTAAAATTATGAGCGTCTGAAACACAATAAATGTCTACTGAAGTCAGAGCACTTCCATGTGATTTAGAATGAGTGTCTTCTGTTCTTTAAACTATAAATGTTTATCCATCAAGACATGGCTCAAAAATATAAGTAAAGCCTAAAACATCTTTAAGCCATAGAATATCCTCTAGCCTTACCAAATACTAGTATACATCTCAAAATAGTTTGTATTTTCCATACCAAAGCAAGATAGAAAATCATTACTGAAATTGTAGCAACACAGTATCAATGGGAATTTTGCTGCTGACTGACTCCCCATCCATCTAGGGTTTAATCTTTTTATTTTACACACATTTTAAGGTCAGCAGCTAAACATTATTTCCTTCTTCAACAAGCTAGCATACAGCGCACAAACATTTTTTTATTATTATTAAAAAATCCACATATTTTAGCTCCTTGTTCAGGCTTTGATTTTAGGAGCTCTAAATTTTATTTTGGCCCATCCAATGGTATCAATATACAAGCTCCAGAGCCCAGAGTATTCCTGGTCACTATGTAATGAACCACACACCACTAAAATGCCTTTAAAAGAGATCAGCCTTGAGCTGTATGTTGTAAATGCATTGTATATGCCTCTACATCCTAAGCATCAGTAATATAGAGATATCTCCTCTCTAGTTCAAGCATAATACTTTCTCTTTTGGTAAATTCTGTTAGTGAAGCTTATTGCACTTTATCTTACCCAACTTTACCACACAGACAGTTCCAATTCTTCACTAAATGTATATGTATATGTTGTTGTTTCAAACTTAGTTTTTGTCATTTATATTTTGCTAAAGAGTTTCCTGGAATACTATATAATTCTTCTCAGGTGGATAATTTTACAAGTTGCCCCAGATAAATACAAAGACTACTGAATCTGTAACTAACACCAAAAATCAGTTTAACCAAACCATATCACTATTTTATGTTTACTGCATTCACATCAGTTCAAAATTAGGCTGGAGTCTCATCTAAATAGATTCATTCATCAAGGCTTTTCCTAAGTTCAGCTTGGTAAATCCTTCAAATTGCTTGACAGGTTTTACCTACTCCTATCACCAGAAAATATGAAAATTCTGTCTTCTGCTTTTTCAAAACACATTGGGTGTGTCCATAAAATAACCTGGGTAACTGCAGCCAGAATCTCCATGAAATGACTTGTGCACGCATAGCCCAAGTGAGACAATAATCATGACTCTTGTCAGGCAGTTTCAAGGAATCTGCCAGAGAGAGGATGTCTAGCAAAAGCAAAAGGAAAATCATCAGGAATACATTCCCTCTTATTGAATGCTGACAAAGTTGTAACAGAAACCCCTATCCTTAAATTTTCAAGTGAGTTGTGAAACCAGGCTCTCAGTGATGTTATTGCATTTGTTTCATCACTACTAGCTGACCCTAATTTTAAGTCATATAGCATCCAATCCACTTAAAATTCTTTCTGCTGCCAGCTTTTAGCTTCCCTGCTGTAAAGCAAAGGTTTTAACTGCTCAACTTCCTTAAACTAACTGGAAATCCCCTGCCTTCCTTTGGTGATCTTCACTTAAAGGCCAAATACTGCCAGTCTCCACCACCTGCCTCCTCACAGCCCAAAACACTTTGATTTAACCATTCTCCCAGAGAGCTTCTGCTCTGTAGCCTTATAACTTTCAGAATATAGGGTTTTTAAAGGAAATATTCGTCAGCGTTGCCACTGCTTTGGGGCAGAGGTCAGATTCACAGAACTTGTTCATCTATCTCCTACTTACTGGTTGTAACAAGAAACCATCTACTGTTATCTTGCTTTTATTTGCATTAACAATTAAGTAATTATTTAATTAATAATTAAGTACTTGTTAATTAAGTAACAATTAATTAGCATTAATAATTCAGTAGCATTAATAAACTTTGTCATTTGTCACATAACCTCCTTCAAACATTAATACCTTCCTTCCATTGCCAATAGTGATGATTTACTAACACACTGTTTCCTAAATTTATCTAGGCATTTAAAATTACGAGAACATTTTCTTTCATTTCTACTCCCTTTTAGTAGAGATTTTGTCAGGATAGCATTTCAGAAACTTTTGGAGCAATTCATTAAATCAAGATTACTTTAACCTGTAAGTTCATCAACTCCTTCAAACACTCTTAAATGGATTTGTGGGGCATGACTCCACAATGAAAAGCCTATATTGATTTCACATCCGATTCCATTACAAAGTTTAGGTTAATATCATCTGGTATCTGTTTATTATTCTTCAGTCTAATAATTTGCTCCAAAATTGCTTCTACTGACTAAGAATTTTAAACAAAATTTTCTCACACATCCCCTATAACAAAATACTCTAGCATAGGAACCCCCTAAATCTGCTCCATACTAATCAATGAAGCAAAGAATTGTCTTAACTTTGTGCTAATAAATAAATTACATTGGTCATTTATTCTACAGTTTCTAGTTTCTCTAGAGGGCTTCTTAGTTTCACTGTTTCAAAAAGATTTCACTAATAACCTTCATGATTTTTCCAAAGTTGTATCTCAACTTTTTCAGTTATCATTTTGCCTAAACATAATCTGACATTTCACCAAAGCTTATTCCTATTTTGCTTTTTGGAAATGACTATCACTTTTTGAAGGTGTCTTTTGGTTTCTATTAATTATCTTCGCTTAAGCATGATGCCTTTGGAGGGGGCTGGGGGCTGATAAACTGTAGGTTCTTAAGTCTTTTGGCTGTGCCTTTGAATTTCTTTTAATAATCGGCATTTTTATAGAGATTTCAAAGGTAAATATTACAAGCACAAGTCATTTTTTACAGAAGATTTTTTTACTATTGCATCTTGAATTTGACTGCATTGTAGAGGAAGCTCGAGAATGGCTCTTCTCTCGTAGTATTCTGGATTGGGTCATATACATTTCTCTGAATTGATGGGCTAAATCAAGAACAGCTTCTTTTCTTTTGAGTTCTCTAACTAGTTGCTTCAAGTAGACATAAAAACATGTTAGCTTATGCATTACTTTTTATCAATAGGCTAATTGAGATAATTGAATAAATCTCTTCCTCTTATGGAGTGTTTGTTTATTTGCTACTACAGACTCTTTCATCTTGGACTGTAATTTATTTCTGAGGACTATCATCTGCCAACACACCTACTTGAAAAGGGTCAGACTTTCCCTTGACTATGTCTACCATATATATACATGGGAGATATATATACATATATTTATATCCCTCACTCTCTCCCCTTTTTTTTTTTTCCCTTTCCTTATTCTTAATTAACAACAAGCTGGGTAAAAGAGGGCCTATATTTCCATTTGTGTTTCAATCTTTTATCTTACTCTTGCTAAGGAGTTAGATGTTCCACTTTTTCTGTGGCTTCCTTCATTTGAGGACAAATAATAACCAAATGAGCAAACAATGAATAAATATAAATAATTTTCTATTTCAAATGTAGGATAATGGCTGAGTTAATCAATTACCTTGTTTTACATTTATTAAACAGAGACTTTTCCCAATAAATGTCATTCCTTAGAAGACAGCCAAGGTGACCTTGCTCAGAATGACACCTGAACATCACTGATTGCTAAGCGACAAGCTTCACTGATACTGTTGGCTCAAGGGTGCTCTGCATTATTCTTTAACCTCTCAGACTTTTTTTTTTTTTTTTTTTTTTTTTTTTTTTTTTTTTTTGAAAACAGTTTTTTTTTTTTTTTTTTTCTGTTAAACAAAGATATTAATCCTCATTCCAAAATCTGTTGCTTAATTGTGTAGTCCTATGTCTCCTATTTTTTTTTTCTAAAAGGTCAGCACCAAAAAAAGCATTTGGGATTTTTTTCTTTTTTTTCTTGTATAAATAATCCTTTTAATATCAGATGACATAGGAAATAAATCTATAGTCCTCTAATGTACAGTGATGATACAAACAGTCTTTGCTATGGATAGAAATATATCTTATATACAAAGGAAAATCATATTATTATAAAAATAGTTAAAGAATAAGGAATGCATGATGAAAATATCCTAAGTTCTGGACTATCTATAGATTTGTAACTACTTACAGATTTGTCATTATATATTTCACCTCTATTACTGCTCTACTTCCATGGGAATTACAAAATTAGGAAACAATAAAAAGAATTCCATACCTTCTCTGTTATTCTGCCAGTTGTTTTTGTATATATGTAATTAGAGCTATTCTAAGTTTCCATAACAACCTTGACTTACAGAGATCAATACCATACCTTAACAGAAGAGATGATCTGTGTTGTTAGTAGATTTATCCTGTAGTTGTACAAATAAGATTAGAAGCAGCATGTATAGTGAGCTGTAAGTACATGACATTTTCCCAATAAGTGTTTTTCATTATTTTGAAGTGTGCATAAAACTCCTGCCACATCAAATCTTCCAATTCTGTTCCATATGTCATTTAAGATTTCAATACTGCTAATATCCAAGCTACCTGACAAGCGCTGTAAATGTACTTTATATTTGCATGCTGATACATTCAACCATATAAAATGTCAGTGTTTAAACCTATCACCCAGGAATAAATCATTTAGAACCGGTGTGTACTCAGGAAAACTATCCCTACCTTTGTCTCCTTGAACAAGGACAAGCATATTTGATCAGTTATAAGACACTTGTATTTGCTCTTGTATAAAACTCTGAATTCAAGCTTTAAAAAAAACTTATTTAAAATACAGTGAAAAAATATATGTCTTTGAAGACTGGTGAACGATGTAATTGCTGAAAATGAAACATGATATAAATCAGTAACTATCATGTCACTGACATCAGTGGTGCCCTATCTAACCTTTACAACTAAGATGCATAACAAAGATTAAAAACTTTACCAGCAAAAATATATGAACTATGTGTTCAGGTGGGAGGCATTTTCACCTTAATCGGAAAGAGTTTTATTTCAAAATAATGGTGCCCAGGTGAAGAGTTATTTAAGGGTAACCACCACCATGATAATTATACTACTACAATCATGGTATATTTTCATGTGTAGAAAAGTCCTAAGGCAGCCCTGCATTAAAAATGACAGACTATGGGAGAATATATATATATATATATTTCTGTGACAGAAGTAAAATGGTTACGAAGTACAATAGTATATTAACATACTTTATCAAGTTAAGGATAGGCTATTTTATGTGAGTACCAGTGACTAGGTATCACTCAGGTAAGGAGGACAGTAGGATTAAGAACACTATTACAAATATCTGTATGCTTACTAATGTGAAAAATCAGCATTTACATTAAGGACAATGAAAAAAACTGGGCAAAAGGGTATTAACATCTCCGAATTTAAGCTATTCACTAGCCACTGGAAATAAGTGTATAGTTCATTCATGACCAAAGAGTACCAATGTATATAGAAATTCATAATATACTTTTATATGTTTTTAAACAGACATATGCAACTATCCTTCATTCGTTATTCAGATGATGATGCCGAATCTAAAATCCACTCAATTTTCCAAGTTGAAGAAACATGATTAGTCATTTGAAGAAATAGAAAATAATTGAAATAGTTGAAATAGTTGCAAAATAATTTATTTTGCTTTTCCAGTTGAACTAAAAAAAAAATCTATTTTGATGTATTCTTTCTTTCTTTCTTTGGTGATAGCAAGCTATAATATCATAATTTCATTTTACAATGGATCCAGCAGTTTCTCTCCCTAATAGCCTTCTTAGACTTTCAGCATCATTGTAATGATTGCAAGACTGCCTCCTGCAGTGTTTAAAGTGGCTTCAGTATATAGCATAACACATTCTATAAGCAAGTGAAAATTCCTTGCGTTTTCAGTTCTCCGAAATAATTTAGAATGTACATTATGAGTTCAAATAAGTGTGTTAACTAATAAGACTGCAGTACTGCTAGGAAAGTTTTTATTTTACTCTTCTATGAGATTGACTTTCATTGCCATCTCATTGCAGAGTTTGTAGAAACTAGCAACATTTGATGAAATATAAGAAAACATAGAATTCAAGGATTTCTTGAAAACAAAACCCACACATAATAGAAAAGAGAGAAATCTTTCTATTTCACTAAAGGGAGTTCCATATATTTAATCTCTAAAATCTACAGGAAAATAATAATCCTTCTTTTGGTATGGTATTTCCAAACTATAATTAATACCTAAAAACTTGGTTTTGTCTTTGTAATTATGAAAGAAAAAGTTGTAAACACTTTTAAAAAATAAAAGGCTGATAAGTATGAAAAATAAATAATCAAAAGAGTGAATGAATTAAAGATGAATTTTATCAACTCATTTTGGGGGACAGAATATCAATGTGCACATGAGCCAGGAAGGTAACTGTGTGTGCTCTCTAGAGGAAAAGGAAGATGAAGAAAATGACTGAGGAGAGACTTCTTTCCACATGTGATTTTTCCCAGTAGGCACAAATTCAAAAGCAAGAAGGGAAAAAAAAAACAGACTAAAATCAAGAATAATATTTAAAATCAGAGAATATGTAGATATGAGAAGTAAATTTAAAGAGTTCCTTGAAAGTTGTCAGATCTTAGAAAAGAAAGAACCCCACACCTTATATGCCCAAAGTTAAATGCAAATTATCCCAAACCATAAGACAGAAAGTTTAACATGTGTTCTTCATAAACTCTTCAAGGTCCTCAATGTCCCAAAAAAAGGAAGTTCCAGGAGAGTAGAGAAAAAGGGAAATGATTAAAGACGAGCAGAATAAAAAATCAGAAGCAGGCAGGCCTAAAATTAGAGAGGTCAAGCCTCAAAATAAGATACAACTAGCAAGGAAAACAAAGGACAACAATAACAACAAATTTTACAATTACATTTGGAAGAAATCCAGGCAAAGTATTGGTCCATGCCACCAGAGGAACTGGAGGCTAATGAAAAATGATATCAAGAAGTGTAACATGTTTAATGCTTTGTCTTCTTTTTTTGCTTCAGCTTTCACTGAAAACATATATTTAATACTATATTTAATATATATTTATATATAATATAGATCAATTACATAAATATAATAGAAATAAATATATAACATATATAATTTATATTATATGTAATTTACAAAATATATATTATAAATATATATTATTTATATTATATATATTCTATTATGTATATTATATTATTATTTATATTTATTAGCTATAAATAAATCTTATATATAATATATGTAAACTTTAATCAGACAATTAAATATGAATGTAAAACAAAGTAAGAACGAAAACATATATCCGGAGAAGACTTAGTTGTTCTCTGGCTACCTCTGCCTGATCAAATTAACCCCAAATCATGTGGAATATATCCTGGGACAACTTATGCTTACACTTGATAATTTGTGGAGGTTAGAAGATTCAGAAGGTGGGAAAAGGGAATGAAGCGTAAGAAGGTGGAGGAAAAGCAGGGAAATAAAAACTGCATCTTCATTCTCACTTCAGTCATCTAATCTAGGTCACCTAGACCTTCCTCTGGAAACACTATCTGTCTCCACTGATAAGCTAAGGAACATAGTTTTGTCTAAACACACCTAAACATATAAAGCAGATGGAATGAACAGTGCCTGGCTTAAAAAAAATAGTGGTGGGGGAGGCAAAGGAGATGGTGACTTATAGACCAGTCATCTTAATTCAATTCCCAAGAAATTCTAGAATAAACATCTGGAAAATAATGAGAATATGAGTGGCAGAAAGCATAGACTTGTCAAGAGCAAATTGTGTTAAACCACCTGGTTTCTTTCTGTAGCAGCATAACAGGCTTTTTAGATTAAGGAGACGTAGATGATGTAATACTTTCTGTCAGGTATTAATAAGGTTTTTGACTATTCCACATGTTTTTTCCAGCAAGCTGAGTAAAAATATTCTAGAGTATGGTTCAAAATCTGGGTAACCTCTTGTCTATGTCACTGTTATTAACATTCCACTGTCAATATGGAAGGATAAACAAAGTTTCCACAACAATTTGTGCAAAGTCCAGTTTGAAGTTTTTCTTTTTCTTTAGCTATGATGACAAAATATAAATTATGGTGTAGAATAAGTGCAAAACTAGTCAAAAAAAAAAAAACCTATATCAATAAACTGCTACTAAACTGGAAGAATAAATAGAATGAGGATCCTGAGATCTGGTGTCAAGGCAGACCTAAAATTTTTTTAAAAAATACACACACAAAGGAGTAACACATTACGGTATTTGCTTATTATATTTATTATATTTGCAGGCCCACTTAAGATAGAGTCACTAAGAGAAAGAACTAGAAATATTAAATTATCTTAAAAAATAAATAAATAAAAAATAATTTTAAAAGGGAAGAAATGGAGAAATGGTCCAAAATACTTAAAGTTCTGTAATGACATGTGAAAACATACATATGTGCAATAAGCAAATGAGTGGGAAAGCAACCAGCTAGGACTCTACAAAATTGACAACATATTCTAAATACAAACAAGGCATCCAGTAGATTAAAGAAAAAAGGACTAAAGACCAGACTGATATATTAACAGGAAAAACATACAGGAAGCATGAAGAAATGTTTGCATTCTATTTGTGTGCAATGAGGACTCAATTTGGTGTATACATTTTAACTTTGGCATTACACTTCAAGATAGATGTAAACCCCATCAGAAAGGAGATCAGTAAGAATGAGAAGAGCAGACACGAGTTTTCCACAGTGAGGAAACACTGGAAAAAGTCTTCTAAGGAGCCGAGGGAAGACAGAAAAGGAGAGCAAGGGCTACAGGCAGAGAGAAGGCTGGCCTTTCTTCCACTTGTGTTTTCCATCCTAAGAGTGGTCCCTGACTCCACAATTGACAGTCAGCTCCATTTTGTCTCCTGTTCTCTATTACTCTCATAGTTCTAAATACATAAAACATTTTCAATAAAAGTGCTGAAGAGTTCTTCAAAAGGTAAAATATCTTTGACCCAAGAGAGCATTTTCTCCAATAACAAAGATTTCCCAGGTTCCTAGAAGCAAAAGAAAAACATATATGTGATTCAGCATATCCTCACCTAATCATTACCTGAGATAAAGCCTTTTTTCTTATAAAGGGAGGGATTATAGAAGACAAATTCAAGATGAGCTCCTCAGCTTGTAAATTATTTTTGAAATAATTAAATGGACACCAGAAACTCTGAACAAGGACATTTTGTTAATCTGTGTAGATAATGAATACTGAATAGTAGCAAAATATTTTGGCCTGCAGTAAGCAAAGAGTTACCCTATTTAAGTTGCTATGATCAAATAACATCATGTAGCATTTGAAATATTTTTGGAAAGCTTCATTTTCATTTTTTTCTGAAAATATTACATATATTCCCTGACTTTTTTTGTAATATTTTATAGCCCATAATGCAATATAGCATAAGGCACAATAACTTGCTTTTGTCGTCTTATTTGAGTCATTCCACATTTATTTTCCTCTTTCTGACAGGTTCTTACCAGAAGATAGTATAGACAGTATAGTTCTATATATAGTCCATTATCACTCTATGAGAACTCTTTTATGTATACCATATTACA
Source organism: Nothoprocta perdicaria (assembly GCF_003342845.1). Lineage (NCBI taxonomy): Eukaryota > Metazoa > Chordata > Aves > Tinamiformes > Tinamidae > Nothoprocta > Nothoprocta perdicaria. The sequence continues at coordinate 5,166,449 of NW_020455588.1, forward strand.
GACTTGTGCTGTTTAAAACTGTCTCATGTGAGAAAAACAAACCCCTTCAAACAGACGTTTGATCTAGGCTGCTTGTCAAATGTGGCAGAAGCAGTCGACTTTTCCGTACAGATTTTTGCGTAGTTCCATACAGGATATGATGCCTTCTATGACACCCAGGAAAGTATATTATTGGTGGCAGTTATCATTTAAAGACAAAAATGCGTGAAGCAATTTTCCATATGGTATATCCCCCAGTAGAATTCATTTTAATATGAATAATACACAATATGTATAAAAACTACAGAAATCAATTTGCTTGTGATTTATGAAAGCAAAAGAGAACAAAGAGTGAGCAGGGAGATCCATTTGCCTTGAAGCACATTTTGTCTGCATTTCATTCAGAATGCTTTGTTAATACAAAACAAACTTCAATGTTTACAAATATTTTTCATTTGCAGACTGCTGCAGTCAAACGATACCAAATCATTAGTGAACCCAAAGACTGTGATTCAAAGCCTTATGAGAACGTTGGCCACTAGAGCACTTAATGTCTGGCAGAAGCTCAAGACTAATTATATGCTCCTCTCTACAATTATATTCTAACATCCTCAAATCTAAAAACGGGCACAAATTATATTCTAATGGATGCCAACCACAAAAACAGCTAAAATGAGTTGACAGATGCAAAACATTCTGCATGTTTTCCATTTATGATTTTAATGCAATATATACAGTACTGGGTTGCAAGTTGCAGGGTTTTTTTTCTGGAATATGTATGTATCTGTGTCCAATTAAGATAGTGTTCATTAAAATTATGTGATCTTTTAGTATGCTGTGAAGAGAGTTGTGAAGAGAAAGTGAAAGAATTATTTCAAAAACAAAACACACTATCAAGCAAGGAAGTGCTTTCTGAAACAAGAAATGCAAGTAGCAGCTTTTATAAACATCTTTACCTGTTTTGTTTAGTGAGATCTTAGCTTCAGTCACAAGAGTACAACCTACTATATGGCTCCTCATCATTCATCATCTTGGAATATTTCCATTGCTGCAAAGGACCACTGGGTTTAAATCAAAGGCAGAGAGAGATGACAACAGAAGACTCCACAGGACACAGACAGAAACCAGTTGGTTGTACATTTTGCATGAGATGTATTTTGTGCAGCTGACAAATAGGAAATATAATCATTTTCCTAATCCACCTGGACCCAAAAAAACTCTTAGCGTTCTTCATTCACAGCTACTGTGCAAGCAGTCAAGTCTGGATTATATCCCTCTCCAGCCCTATAACCTTCACTTTTAAGAAATAAGCAAAAGTTTATACGCCTTATCTAATATATTTTTGACAATCATGCCAAAATGGCTGTGTTAAGTTTGAAGCAATCTGAGCTCATCTTGAGAACTTTTTCTGCATATGAGGGATAATGTGGGTCTAGCTGAAACACTTCCTATGTCCTGTTTAGCCGATCAGATCTTAAATCTGACCTGTGATCTCAGCCAGATATAATCTTCTAATACGTTATTAGACTTGAAAGCTGAGTCATACTTCATTGGAAAAAGGAACCATTTCAGGCTATGCAATTTTGAATCAACCTATAACCTTCATGTCAGTATAATCTGGCAATCTAAATGTATGACTGGGCTGTTTTCAACTGCACCTGAAGTATAAATTACTAGAACACCTTGAAATATACAGGAAAGGATGTGAAAGTTATTACAGGATTTTTTTTAGATTTGTTTGATAATGGACTGCATACAGAAATATAGTATCTAGCTTACATCATTTTCCTATATCCAGTTTAATCAGTTTTATACTACATGGATTTTTGTCTGATCTTAAACTTCCATCACTTACATATGCAAGATATTTAAAGTAAATCAGTTTATGTATGTGAAGCTATTTTTGTAGAGGAAGAAATGCATACTGGAAACAGGTGTATCTTATAGAACACATTTTTATGCTGTTTTCACTTAGAAATAAGACTAAAATAATGCAGATGGTTTTCACACAGAATTTAGTGACTACAGTAGTGATTTGGTGATAGTTAGGCATGTTTGTTAGAATTGGAATCTTTCCACTGGAACACTAAAAGATAAACTACAGATCAAAATGAACACATACATCATTCCTGTATCCAAAGACAAATGATGTTCTCACACATGCTTATATAATGCATGACTATATATAAAATTTGGATGACTATATGTAAAATTACATATATTAGATGGACATAAAAAATGCAAACCAAATTACCAAGATCCAGAATTGTTCCATACATAAAGATAAAGGTTAACTTGTGGTCTGTTAACACATAGGATGATGAACCATCTTCACTAGTGCTCTCCAGTGTTATGCATTGGCAATCTCTACAAAGAGACAAGATAATTACTGGTTTCTGCTCTATGCAAAACATAAGGAAAGTGGACAAGGAGAAAGAAGACGAAGAAAGAATAACTATTACCCTTCAGCTCTCCCCATTCTAACAAAAAGCCCAAGCAAAACACTCAAGAGAACAAGTCTATGCCAGCCTATGAATGAAAAATCTATCTGTTTTTAGTTGGTCTAGTGGACACAATACAAGCTGGTGTTCAGAAATTTCCCCTGGTACTCTTAATGAGCAGAGTGACTATGCGACTTGCTGTTCAGCTTTGCATGCAGCCTGCATAACGCCAGACAAGATATACGACATCTGTACATACTGCATGGACTCTGAGCAAACTACATTCATATAACTACTAACCAACATATTGTGAGGATTTGTAATGTTTCCTGCATTAAAAAAAAAAAAAAAAAAGAAAAGAAAAAAAAAAAAGAAATAATGCAGATAAAAAGATGAACATTCAAACATGTGTCACAGATATTCTGATAAAGCAAACACAAAGGATAAAATGAATGCTTACAGGAAAAGCTTATTGGATTCGCATTTAAAATAACGTTCACTAAAGCAGAACATTGTGAATTTGAATCAGTCAGTTTATTTGAATCACAGCAGTGACAGTATTAGATCATTAAAGTAATCCAGTACTATGTGCTGTAATTCATATTTCAATAATGTGCATTAAAGAGAGAACTTTTTTTGATAGTGCCATGCAGATCAAGGTCTGACTTCTTAAAACATAAATATCTTTGATTATTTTTAGGCAACAATATAACATGAAAATATTTTTAAATCTATAAAGGTCTGGAGAATGTATTCAGAATATCTAGGTCAAGAAAGTTGAGAACATATGGTAATAAGGTTAGATTTTTGATTAAACAGTTCCACAAGGATTTGAAAAGAGATTGCCTACATAGCCTATAAAAAGAGAATCTTTGTTAGAACAGACATGCTCACACAGGCGTACCATCTTTTGCTTGGAGCATGTATAAATTATTTTTCTCTCTAGTGAAACATTTCCTCCTTCCCATTTATTGCCATTTTAGATTTCTATCACTACATAAACCTTCTCACTTGCATTGTGGCTAGATGGTCTTCTGCTTTTGGCCATGATATAATTCAGTTCACAGGGCAGTGTGAAACTCAAAAAAAAAAAAAAAAAAAGTGGTTGCTTCAGGCATTGCTGCAGGCTTCCAGAGGAAGATATGTATAAGTTAAATGGTTTGTGTACAAAATATCAATATACAGATCTAAGTTTAAAGGGCTTCTCTTCCCAAAACCACAGCTCTATCCCAGATTATTTAGATCTTCTGCCTAAATCTAGAAAATGAGTGTGACTACTTAGAGATCTCATTTCCTACACCAGACAAAAACTATCCATACCTCTGGTTAGATGGAAATATAGGTTTCTCATACTTGCAGGTCAGTATGACGCTTAGTCATTCTAAAATAATTGATAAAAACATCAGGGTAAGACAAAAGCTGCATTAAAATAGCTTCATTAAGGTGATCAGCCTCTCTACTGAGATCAGGCAAAATTTCTGTTGCTCAGCTTGCATTCAGAGCTCTCTTGACACCTGTTTCAGTCCAAGTTTCTTTTTGCTGAGCACAAGACCTGTTTTGGCCAAATGAATCTGGAACATCTTGTTCCAAAAAGCAAGTGCAAGACAGAGCTCACCTTGTGTAAACCCCACTGGCAGGATCTTGCTAGACTTCTCAATTTTTACTCAGGCTTTCCCCTACCTCCACTACCAACTTAGAGGGGGAATTTCTTGCAAGGCTCAGGAAAACAAAAGATGTCACCCTGAAATGCCAAGACAACTAGAAAAAGATTTAAATGAGAGCTGAAGAGGCCTCAGGAGGCAGAGGCAGACCTATAGATCAGCTCTGAAAAGAGTCTGGGAAATAAACAGGTAGAGTAGATAGAGCTGAAACATGATGTTTCTGAAAATGAACACTGAAAGTGAAGGGGCAAAAAAAATACTAGTGCTGGGACCCTTATATGCGCTCCCTGCTCTTGTGACTATATTCCACTGGAATGCAGAGCAAGTCACACAAATAAAACTATTCTCTGAGGTCTGGTATTTGTGGGTCATATTTGACTCAAGACCCTTAGTCAGATTTGCAGAACTGCAAGTGAAGTCATTGGGAGCTGTGTTTTAAATATCTGAAGTGCCGGATAACACTAAACATTGCAAAGCTGAGGGAAAAAAAAAGTCTCCTAGCTCTTAAAATCTCTAAAACTAGCAGACACTGTTTTTCTTAATCTGACTGTGTCTTAGCTCCCAGTACATAAATGGCAATAGCTTTCAGAAGAAATACCAAGATAAATTCATTAGTGTTTGCAAAGTCTTCAGCTACTATAGTGATGAACACAATATAAACAAGGGAAGAAAAAAATGTCTTCAAAGCAGAATTTGGAGAACATGTGGTAAATAAATCATAGATGCGCATCAGACAAGTAGATAAAAATTGAATATTTGCCCATTAAGTGATATCACCCACCATTTGCACAGAACAAGTCTGGGAGCAGACAACAGATGATTAAGGGACTGGAGTATCTCTCGTATGAGGAAAGACTAAGGGAGCTGGGCCTGTTTAGCCTAGAGAAGAGCAGGCTGAGAGGAGATCTGATCAGTATGTAAGTACCTGAGGGGAGGATGTACGGAGGAAGGCGTCAAGTTCTTTTCAGTGGTGGCCAGTGACATGACAAGGGGTAATGGGTACAAGCTGCAACACAGGCAGTTCCATCTCCATGTGAGGAAGGACTTCTTTCCTGTGAGGGTGACAGAGCCCTGGCACAAGTTGCCCAGGGAGATTGTGGAGTCTCCTTCTCCGGAGATCTTCCAAACCCTCCTGGATGCAACCAGGTACCACATGTTCTAGGTGTCCCTGCTGGAGCAGGGAGGTTGGATCAGATGAGCTCTAGATGTCCCTTCCAACCTCAACCAGTCTGGGATTCAGTGAACAGCATTTAACATTATATGCCCAACAGGACAGTTACTTCTGTTACAGGGAAATATTCGGGTTATCAGACACCCTATTTCCAGACCTGTTCTTGTTTCTCAGCATTTGACTTAGCAACTTTAACAATGCTCTTCTAGTATGATCTCCTTATGGAGAAATATGTTTATGTCGAGTTAATTAAAGTGGCTACAGCTGAAGAAGTAGGCTCCATATATACTTTATCTACATAGAACTCACTTAATCTCCCTGAGAGCTCAGTTTCAAATATGTATTACAAGCCTGCTTTCATGAATGGATGTGTTAATAATAATATGGCCATTTGTATTCAAAACTCCAGCTACCTCACCTTTAGGGACCCTTTGTCTCAGAGACTTGATTCATTATTAGTATAGCTAACAAGGTTCCAGTTTCTCAATATCAGTCTCCTATTTAGTTCTAATTTGTAATATCATAACCTTTGCTTAACCTCAGCTACAGAGAAGTCTTCCCAATTCTACTCTAGACAGCAAAGTTACATTAGCTTTTCAGCGTAGATTTTGATCAATGAAAACATGAAGTTAAAGTCGTTTGCATCCAAGAAATTTGATAAGTTCTTAGGAGCAATCTCTCAGTATGTCCCTAGGATACAAAAATTAAAAAAAAAAAAAAAAAAAAAAAAAACCTCTATTCATTTTTTGCTCCAATTTAAAGAACAGTTGTACTTCAAAGATTTCATAAGCAGATCTGTATCACAAACATTTTCGCTTTCTTTGCAACAGCTCTACTTGAGCAAACATAGAGCTAATGTCTGAGAAGTAAAGAACACCTGAAACTCAGGACTTACTCTACAGTTTTAATAAAACAAAACTTAGATTTCCCAATTTCTTTTTTCCTACTTTATCATTAGAATCAATCAACTCATTCAGTTAAAGTAATTTATGAGGGCACACAAAACGTTGAAACAATCATTTGTAAGAGACGTTAAAGGTGGTAATTCAAATACTGAATTATTTTATATAGGGCAAAATAAAGCAAGCATTTTTCTTTTGAATGTTGTAAGATTAGATATAAGGATAATTGTTCTATGGTAGCAAAATACAATAGTTTAGGTATATATAGAGAGAACTCTTCTGACAAACAAAATTAAAGACACTTTTATTTCATTTTTCCTACCTTTGGCACCCAGAATATAAATGAAAAATGATTATATGATGTGTATATTCTTCACACATTTCTGCTAGTGTCAGAGATTTATTTAGAATTTATTTAGGCCTAAACTGAGTGTTCTGTGACTTGCTACTCTCACTAATAAGAAAAATAATCCTAGATGCTGTCCTTTCAATACCATAGTCCCATATCAACTTGCACATACAAATATTAGATACAAAATGTTTTGCCAGTTTATTCAGGTTTGGTCATTCAGACTTGTACTGAGTTAAGAGTGTTAACAGAAGTGAAATCCATTCCCCAATGAATACCCAGGACAACTTCCTAGCAGTTGCTCTACCAATTTTTCAGAGAATACAGCACCACTATATCTTGCTTTCTTACATTTGGCCCAGCTACTTCTAAACTCACCTCATCTCCCTGGAGTGAACATGGAAAACTTTGGCAAGTTTTGTAAATATTAAGTTTTGTTAATATGTTTTTAGTAAGTGTAAAGATTCAGTTGACAACTTATACTGTTTTTCTTATTAAAAAAAAGCAGAAAGAGCCATTTCATTCTTTGCTGCTGAAGAACTTCAGGTTCTTAAGCTGCACAGTTTTGCACAGATATTGTAAGCCCAATCAGCTAGCTTTTCTATCCAAAGATGAGCAATCGTCAGCTTTAAGATATGCAACAGATGGTTCAAACAAAATGCCAGTACAAACCTTCCAGGTATGCAACCTTCCAGGTATGCAACTTCGAGAATAAAGCTGATGTCACCAGATGGAGCTATCAGACACAGTCTTCCAGTTCCTAACTTGGTAACAACAAAAAATAAAAAGTCCAATTTTAGGAACAAATGTTATAGTTTCAGTAACTCGGGGTTCTGGACTGAGGGAATTATTGGTTTCTGACCAAAGTTAGTGCTTTAAACAGAGCCATGGCTTGAAAACATTGACATTGAGCTGAAATTCCTTAAAAAAGTCTTATCTGCATATGGTATCTCACCATTGATATAGTACAATAATTTCATACGTAACTATACAAATATAATTACTGAATTATGTAAAGAGGTAGTTATCACATTTAATAATATAATAGAAAATATCCTACCTGATTGTGCTGTTACAAGTTGTAAACTTACATGTTCTTACAACTCAAGTATGATATTCATATCTGAAGAATTTCTGTGTTAAGGAGACCATCTACAAAGCTACCAGTGTATGCTATTTTGTGAAGATGGACAAAAATATCATCCTAACTTCAGTGACTGAGAATGTCTATTGCCGCATATGATATGATCATAGGATGCATATTTTTCTTCCTCCAAAATGATCCAATTGTATTTTCCTTTGCTCGTTCATCATCTACTTGGCAGAAAATTTTATTTCAAAATACATGTGGTGATACAGCAAGAAAACATTGCTTCCTCTCTCCCTTTCTCATCTGTGGCATAAGAGAATCATAAACTTAGATCCAGAACAGTATCAGTTAAAAAAGAAAGACAGAGACAAAAGCTTTTACTGAATAATAAAAAAAAAAAATCAAAAAAAGAGGAAAAAAGCATATCCATAGTTACTGATACTACTAACTTTTGAATTTGGAAAGCAGACAGAACTAGCTTATGCAAAAAAAGCTCTTTTAGTACTTCATGTTATGGTCTGAAGGTTCGTTTAGAAGTAGCATGATAAGCCTCCCTTATGTCTATTTCCAGATTATACAAAAATATACAAAAAAAAAGAAGGCACAAAGATGTTAACTGCAAACAGACAAAAAAAATTAAAAAACACTCTTACAAAGAAAAGTCTGTATCAGAACTTCCTAGATTTTAAGTCACCAAAATTCAAAGAATTTGATTTTTCTGGCCCAAATCCCACATCCTAAGTCTTTATGTCTTCACTATAAGCTGTGTTATAGCAGCAAATAACATAGAATTGAGAACATTTTTCTCCAGGTGCCTACCTTTTAATTACTTGTAATTTGTTTGCAAGTTTATTTGCATATATCTTGCAATTTCATCTTTAGAATTTGATTAACAAATCAAATATGCAAGAGAACCTATTTCAGGCCTTAAAACATGCAACATACTCATTCCAGTTATAAAATAATTTAACTATCAAGGTAAAAGGCTTCCTCAGATTGTCATTGAGCCTACAGTTCATGTTATTTCATACCGATAGAAAATGTGAGGGATACACAGAAACACAAACAAGCAACAACAAAAAACCCTCAGTTCTATCTCTTTAAAGGCTCCTCTGCCACAGGAAAAAAAAAAAAAAAGAAGCTAGAAGAAAAAGAAAACTCTAATGTAAAGTGAAAAAGAACAGAACAAAATTCTGAAAAATTCTGCTTACCTGTAGATGGGAATTTTTGTCTTCTGAAATCCTTTCTTTTCTTCTTTATATTTTAACATCCTTCCTCTAGTATGAACATTTTCATATTATTAAAGTCGCCTATCATGAAAGAACAACTTTCACCCACATCACAGTCACCAATAGATGCTAGTTTTTTCTATTTAAGCTGAATGCAGTGTCCTAGTGTCCTAAGAAGCTAGAAATAAAACAGAAATGTAGCAAAATAGAACATCTACGGAAGAAGGAGCTCATTCCATAGTCTAGTCTTTTCTGGGGTTAATAAGCATAATCTGTTCCCTCCTGTGGAAGTTATCACTTTGAATTCTTATATTGCTAACATTACCCTACTGCTGCTAAGGTATCGGCAGGTCTCTACTTTTTTCAGTATTTCTTTGTAGAGCAAAAGTTAGGGGGAAAAAAAAATCTTCCTAGAAAACTCTAGCAAGTCTACGAAATTTTTTTCCTGAGATATGAAGCAGATAGAAACGCCAATTTGACACTGGGAGATTTCTGTCACCTCATAGAGCTTTCCCTCCTCCTTTTCCCTTCCTCTCTTCTCCCTGCCTCCATCATGATAAATCATTGGCTTATTGTTTTGGGTTTTTTTTTCTCCAAAAGATACAGAAAGATTTATTCTAAAATATCTTTTAGACACACTAAGGACCTACATCCATAATTTCCATAAAATAATCCTACTGTTATATAGAGTCTTCACTGTCTGGGAAAGAAATACTAAAAGTTGCAATTAAAGTGATTTCATTGAACATGCTTATCCCATTAAATTGTTCAATTTTGCACTAAAATCATCAGTATATTAAATATAGCAAAAAAGATATTTGGCAAGTGACTGATGTAAACATGAAATAGGTATGCTTTTCTTTAGTAGAAACAGATATGCACACAGGCTGTATACTGAATACATTAATGTTTATGAGTAAAGCTGCTCCTCCTTCTTACTGCCTTTAACCTTGTAAAATATTTGCCCAAATTCCCAATTTTCTTTACATATAATTACTGAAGCAGATTATGCATATTAGTTATATCTTATCACTACACTCTAAACTCAGTTTGAGGTTTGGGCTAGGCCTAATAGATTGCTTTCCAAAATAATTCTGAATTAATCATGCTAACATCAGATAAAAGTTATTTTGACTTCAATTCAAATTTGTTTACATCTAATAACTTTTACTGGCAAGAACAATACATTCTAAAATACCATTTGTCAACTCTGAGAGGAGAAGGTGTTTCACATGCTTTAACTGGTGCTGTTATTTATGCTATAGTAGCACCCAAGCAGTCTCCACCACAGACCAGTCGCATTTTGTTAGGGGATTTGCAAGTACATAACAGAAATAGGCTTCAAGTTTATTTACATGATCAACTGAAATACATTACCTGCCTATTAAAGAGAAAGTGCAATATCTAAAATTTTTATTCTACTGTGAAAAACTATAGTAACAGTATGAATGGACTACATAAACAGAACTGGCTATACGTCTCCTATGAGCTCTCTAAACTTCCTCACCAATCAAACACTATATAATTAAGCAGCAAGCAATTTATTTTTACATTGATTTAGTAAATCAAGCCCTACAGATAATTGCAAAACCAAAATAAAAACACACACACGCACTGTGGACCAAATTCCTCCTATTCTCATTGACCAGGAGACCAGTGCAATTGTATGAGCTTCTGTGAGGCTATACCAGTCCATCTCCGACATGCATAATAAGGCCCAAGTTGTGAACACATAACTTTCAATTGAGAAATTATACTCTGAAATTTTTAGTTTATAATTTCTTCAGAAAGGATGCAGAGCTTGGTTCCTCAAGCAATTATTTTAGCAGACATTAGACCATTCTTTTCTGCCCCAAGGCATAAATGTGCACCTAGGACCTTGGACCCAGCACGTCGTTCTGTGCTCAGGCAGACTCTCAGAGGGGTTCTGCACAGAAGCACAGCTTGTTTGGGAGAGCAGCCTAAAACAGTGAGGTCTGGTTCCATTTTTTCTTGTTTATTACCTCTTATAAACAAATAAATGCGCAGAATACTGTTAATTAAAAGTAGAAGGCTGAACAGTAATTGCTGCTGTCACCAAGGAAAAATATCATTAAGAGAATTCCTTGAAGAATGTAGGATTTGAACAAATATTTTTAAAACAAAATTAATACCAGAGAGCTACAGAATCAAGAGTGTATCAGTGAACAGTTCAACCAGGAAATCAGGGTCAAAGTTTGTATCTAGGAAAGCAGTAATTGTATTTGAACAAGGTCCACCCCATACAAAGGTAGACATAGGATGAACCTCAAGAGGTTATTTCTTCCTCTCCTTTGCTCTAAGGCAGTATACTTAGATGTTCCTCACAGACTTGCATTGTGCCATCACATTGTCTTCAACAAGTAAAATTCATTATACAATTAGTGTTATTTATTGTATACTCCAGTCATTGCATTCTTTACAAATCTTTTTTCTCAATATTCAGCACTTATTGAAAGCAACTTGTTGGTTCTCTCTTTTTTTTCTCATACATTACGTCTTTTTATGCTGATGGATTACTATTATGACCTAATTTTATTTCATAAATTTATATTGTTCTATTTATGAATGTAAAATACAATATTAAGATTTCCTTTTAATTGCATTCATAATTATTTAGGAAACAAACCCAAAACCACTTCTACTTAATCAATGAAAGTCTTTCAGACCTCAGCAGTCTTCATTTTTGCCAGACTCCCAAGTCCTGCTCCAAGTCCATTCTGAGCACACCTTTTCATCTGAGCATACTTTTTCATCTGAAAGATGGAGGCAAGCATACAGTTTGCCAGAAATCTTCAGCAAACTGTAAAGAGTATCCAATAATGAGAAAACATTGAAACAAATCGAATCAAGCAGCTAAATAACAAAAAAAAAAAAAAAAAAAAAAAAAAAAAGTCATTTCTCAGCAAAAGGAATACATATAATAGTCCACAAAAAGGACATTGAAAGCAATTTTAGGAATAACACCGCACCTAATTTTGTGGGACATCATTTAAATCCCTGCCACAAACAGACATAGAAAGTGACAGCAATCTCTTCAAACAGGTAGCTACAATGCTGGAATTAGTCAGTACAGGCAACTGGAAAGGGTCATCATGATATACAAGTGGTTGTTTCTCTATATAGACACTATATGGAGGTATAGATATTAAAAGCAGATAACTATACCTACCAGGCTATATATCTACCAGACCAAATAATTACTTTGGTCATTGGAACCTAATCTTAACTAAGTTTAGGTCTCCTTCTGAGGGAATAGTATAGCGATATTTTTACAGTTCTTATTCAATTTTTCCATTTTTTTCTTCTCTTCTGTAATGTTTTAACTTTACATTAAAAAAGGCATAGATAAGGCAAGATGACTCCCTAATCAAAAATTCTTCAGAGAAGGAGAATAATTAAACACAAATTTCTTTGATCTTGAATGAGTGTTGAACTGTGGCATAGAGGAACACATCACAATTTACTTTCCCTAACTTAAACTACGAATATGAGAATCAACACTACTTATTTTCATATTTAACAGAATAGTCATAAACAAAAAAATAGTTTACAAAAAGAGGAGGGGAGATATGAGGCAGAAGTTAGGCTGCATACGATTTATCTAAATGAAAGAGAAACAGAGAACAGTCAATTAGGAAAAAGAAAATTCCAAAATAAGCTCTTAGTCAAGTCTAAAAAAAAGAGAAGATACTAGTAAATACATGCCCATCTATCTTAACTCTTCCTACATCATAAGACTGGACACAGAAAATTCAGCTTTCTACAGACAAATAACAAGGACATATAAAAGGAAAACACATACTGGGAAAAATATAAACAATAGAATAGTACAAAGAGAACAATTGCATACATTTAAAAATTACACCAGGAAATAGTCATGGGCTATATTATCCAAGGCTGTCCCAGTCTCATTGTCTCAATGCAAACATTTCTCAGAAGATGTGGGTGCAAAGTTAACTGATCTGCAGAAAAAAAAATGTCCAAGCATGCCACTAGGGTTGTTGAATGCTTTTGTTTTGCAGTTGCTTCCCTCGCTGAAACTACCTAGCTTTCTTGCATTTCATTGCCACTAAAGAAATAATTGCATTGCTATTTTTAACTGTCAGAAAGGTTAGTTTGCTGGAAAAAAAAAATCCTCATTGAGATCTTCTCTATAACGCCAGTTTTAAGATGAGTAATGTTAAAAGCCAGAGAAGTTTGGTTAAAAAATGTCACCAGGGAAAGTAGAAAACATACAAGGTAGTTTCAATACTTTAAATCAATAATTTCTGAACCTTTTGCTTGCTTGAATTCTGTCAACAGTCAGATTAACAGAAGTTGTTGCTTTGTTGCCTGACACAAAAGGCTGACAATGATTAAAATACATGTTATACATTCATATGTATAACGATACTCTGTGTCAGAGCATTTCACAACCCTATGTGCAATAATCAATTTAATCATTCTGAAATAAAACTATTTTTTTGTGAGAATACCAGATTACCTCTTTTCAGGAAATCCATCTGTAGTAGGGCTGGGTTTCCTGAAGGGCTGTAGTACCTTTAGTACGCCTGGGAGAGAAGATTGTGCGCAGGGAAGCACCGATGAGAAAAGGCACAGTGCACTCTGATCAGAACACCTGTGCTAACATCTCATATTGCCTTGCAAGCCCAAGTAGACAGGGGTTGTGAACTGCTTCTTCTCTCAAAAGTAATTATCTGAAACAAGTATCTTCATACCTAACATTTTTTCACATGCCTTCATGAACTCATTGTGCTTATTTTACTGAATGAAGAGCAAAACTAGAACATTAATCTACTGCTTACTCCTTTTATCTCTTATAAATGTCTGATGAGGCAGAAAGATTTCACATATTCTGATCCCTCTGCCACGCACAGCCTGGTGGATCCAGGGCAGAGATGCAGCCGGGGGACTTTATGGACCACATCTTTCAGCTTGCAGGTGAAGTGTCAGACAGAATATATATTATACTGATACTACTCCCGCTTCACTTCTCACTTCCTAGAGTCTCATTCTAGACAAACACTTGACATAGATATGAAACAACATATATTGGATTAGACCTGAGCTGTGTGTAAAGGCACATAGGCCTCAATGGAGCTAAAAGCCGTTTTATACCTGCTGAGCCTAAGGACCTTGAATATGAATAACAATAAATGCAACCAAATTTTTCATTAGGTGCAAAAGTACATGTCCTTAAGATGACCCTCAAATTCTCTTCAGTTTTCTTCAGTGGCGCTTTAACACAGCACTTTGTGCTAATCTCTCTGACTGCTAAAGTCATGTCCCAGTGAGTACTCTACAACAGAGGGCAGTAGCAGTAATTTTTACTCTTTTTCTATTTATGGAGCATTCCTTCTTTCAGCCTTCTGTTTCAGGGAGCATGGGGAATGAAGAAAATAGCTCTCAAACAAAGTTGAGTTTTTTATTTTTGATCTTTATAATCAATACCTGAGGATAGAGGATTTTGAAATATTACCACATGTTCTTATTGCTTCCATCATGCAAAATACTTCCACTGTTTTCCACAATTAATGCTGAGAAGTTTTAATCACATAATTCCAATCATGTTAGTCTTCCAATCCTCTTTATCTTGCTGTGTTGTTTTGATGTCTCCCTTGTCCTGCGGGTCTGAAACGCACACTATTATTAGCTCATTAGGTCTTCTAGCTTCTGGGTCAGTGAAGAATGATTCACTATATTTCTTAGCCATTGACAGTTTCAATTCCTTAACCTCTAAATTTCCCTTGATATATAACTATGTCTTTCTTATTTCAGCCTTCCGGAATATCCCTTGACACTACACTCTGAATTCAGCCCCATCATCCAGTACATAGCAATACCAAAAAAAGTATAATTTTAATCTGCAGTCAAGCTTACCATTCCACAGATTTGTTCTAAATTCATTACAAAAAAATCAGTGAACAAGTGGAAATTTTTGTTTAATATCTATCCTACAAATAAGATAACTTCATATTGTTCATTTTCTATTTTTCAGTTTGGAATTTTGGATTTGGATAGTTCTCTTTAAAAACAGGAGTTCTTCATAGAGTTTTTTTTTTTAAAGTAAACAGAAAATACTGACTTCTCTAGTAAAAGAAAAAAATTAATTTGATACTAGTTGATTCAAATGTCGCAACTCAAAATTTCCTAATATATGTAAATTTACTAGCAATGTCTAAAACCTGTGAGGTACAGAATTATAACCCTAAACTGATTCCCCCTAAATCAATAGAAAGATTACACTTGACTTCATGGAGACCAAAGCTCTCTCTTTCATTATAGAGCTGATAATACAGTTCATTCCATATATTTAATTCTCTAGCTGCTGTAGAAAAGAATTCTTATGTGAGACATTATTTGGTTAATTTGGGCCCAGTTTCTGTAATGTTATAGCATACTCTAGCTCACTCAGATACTGTTGCAAAAATAAAAATGTTTCCTCATTCACAATATTATTTGAATTGAGAATGGATATTTGTTTAGATCTCTCTCTCTCTTTCTCTCTTTCTCTGTCAAACTCAGATCACCCATAGGAGCCTGTACCTAAAACCTTGGCTCTTGTAAACAACAGTGCCTTCTGAAAGTCCCAGGTTAGCCTAGTTTCATGATCTCCTCTGTCCGACATCATAGTAATTAACTTGAGGTTAAGGGCAACATTTGGCAACTGTGGTGAGGCAGTTGGGCCCCTGTTGTCTGTTAGCTGCTAAATAAGTGACCAGATTTTCGAGGTTCTTGGCATTTCCTGGAAATTCTTAAGTTAGCTGTAGCATGGATATGCAATATCCATCAATATCAAATCACAGCCTAATTAGGCTTACATTTTCATCCTTTGTACTTCAAGTTAGAGCTGTCAGCCTACTTGTCCATCACTCACTGTAACCCCTCTTTGTTCCAATATTCCATTTTCACTCGATCGGCACTATTATAATTGCGGGTCCCTCCTTCCCGTTCCCCATGCTCTGCTTGTAATACTGGCCCCACTGATACCTTGGGGACCGTTTACCAAGCACAGTATGTCACTTGCACTAAACAACAGTGGGAAGCAAAGTCAGCAGGAGGGAGTTTTTTTAGACACCCTTAAGAACCTTTTACATGGGGAAAGAAGTAATGAAATCTAGGTTGCTAATAATTAAAGCAATTAAAGGAGTACTTAATTTCCTGTGTATCTCAACAATACAGTGTTACAGAGGGAATGAAAAGCTTTTGATATCCACTTAAGAGTTTTTGTTGAATCCTTCTTTTAGTTCTTAATAGAAAGTGTTTTACTTTTAGGGGGCAAGGGAAAAGATGAAATCTCCCCTTGGAGAAGTTTTAATGCTTCCCAATCATTCCAGAAACTTTAACAGAACTTAAAACAACAAGTTAGGCACTTTAATAAAAAGCATGGCTTAGGAATGGAAATAACTTGCTTCTACTTGGGTCCTATAATTACTAAAAATTATAATTTTAAACTGAAAGTAGTCAAATTGTTTGATGTCCTTTTTAGCATGCAGAAACATATCCCCTAATTTCCCCATCAAATCTTAAATTCTGGTTATGGTTGAACACATTTTCTAGAGAGAAAGTAACTGTGAGGGAAAACTGCATTTCAGATAAGTTGTTCCACTGGTTAAATGCCCCTGCTGCTTTTTTTTTCAAGGTTAAATAGTTTTCCATTATCAGATATGTATTCTCCAGGTGCCTGTAGGCAAGTCTTCTCTCAATTAAGCTGAGTAGATTGATCTTCCTTAGTCCATGACTGACAGAAAACTCTACTGAATTTTCCAGAGACCTTTCTGCAATTTGGCACTGGAAATGGACAGAGAGTACTGCTTTTATTCTTTCAAATATCGTATTCAGAGGTGTAATACCTTTTTACGTTATACTCAGTTTACGTAGTTGCACTGACCATTCTCTGGGCTTTCCAGAGAGCTTCAGTCAGTCACCTGCCCTTAGCTCTGCCTCTGCTTCAGGTTTGCAACAGTCCAGGGCACTGTTGTCTTCGTTATTTCTGAGAATAAAGAACTCAGGCCCTTGTTTGATTCCACAGTTAGCTGTAGCAAGGTGAATTTTATTTAAACAAATCTGTGTTTTCACAAAATAGAGATCATTATATCTCTCTTGTTTACTTTTTGAAATATTACTACCATCTCTCTGTTAACCTGGGACTTTCTCAGGGATGCCTAAAACCACACACCCAAAATACTGGATATGCTGAGTGCTTTGTTCAATTCTTCTAGCATTCTTTGCTATGAAAATTTTGCTGATGTAGAGTGTTTCATAAGTTTTTGTAGCCTTTAAACTGAAAAAAAAACCCTTATCACAGATAGATAATGTAGCATTATGATCCTGCACAAATACAAAACAGTAAGATTGAAGTGTCACTTCCTATATCTAGCCAAACCAACAACAGTATCTAATCTACCCTGAGAACGGATGAGAGAAAGAGAGAGAGAAAGATTTTTATAGATCTTGGTGGCATTAAAGGGCCTAGAAGATCTTTCCACTTCTGCCTCTCAGGCACAAATCCAGCCTTCCACCCTCTTGTGCCCTGTTTCGAACCACCCAGCCACTTCCTTAGGATTTCTGTACTAACCACTGCTCAGTGCTTGGAACAAGGTAAGGTAGGGAGAACAAGCTGTCTTTCTTCCCCAGTGCCCAAAACCTCTCTCAGTGACACAAAGATGCCTTCATTCTTTCTTAAATCCTTGAAATCTCTAAGCTACTCCGTAAAAACCATTCAAAAAAAATCTTTTATGGTTCTGTATTAAACACATCCTAACATCCAACAATGTATTTTAAACAAACAAAAAACTATCATAAAATCTACATCCCTTCAAATGCTCAATAAACCCAGCAGAAGAGTTGTACTCGATGCAAGAAATTTAATTGACGTTAGTTTACCCACACTTTGTCTTTGAAGAAAGGCCAAGAGATGCTTTATACATTCATTGTGGGGAAGAAATCCTCAAAAATCCTTCAATGAGAATAACTCATCATTAAGGTCATCCTAAAACTTCTCAGACAGCTAACTTGTACCTTTTTATCTTACCTCTTATTGTAAACTGTCGCCAATATTAACTTGAGAGCAGTTCAGTCACAAAAAGATCATTCAGATTATCTATTCAATTTTTTCTATTCCCTCTGATAATAATGGAAATCTACTGCCTTGTTTTTTTTTTTTTGTCCTAAGACATCAACCTGGAGATAGATACTTATCTTTCATAAACTGTCCATATCTTACTGACTTCAACAAAACTGAAAACTTACCAGGCTCAAGGCTCAGAATTCGTAGCTTTTTCTGGTGAATTAAAAGCTCCACAGAAAAACAGGAGAGTGTCCCTCTTACCATCTTAGACAAAATTGCAGAGTTGATGGACTCTTCTGAGTTCAGAACTATTGCAGAAATATCACACATCATAAAATATTAATCTATATCATGTATAGTGTTAATTTTGGAAGCAGAACAAATTTTGCTAGATTTATTTCCGCACACATTCGTTTTTATGAAAGTTTGCAATTCAGAAACAGACATATCACCTGAATAGAAAGGATCATCTACAGAGGATCCATTTCTGTTGCAAGCATTTAGTAAGTAACAGATGGCAAATAATGAAAATTTATATTCTAGAATCAATCTATTGTGTCAGGCATAAACTTTAGAACTTAGGAAGATCTTTCTTCCAATGAAGCAAAATGATAGTTGAAAAAATATATATTTTACTGGAGTTTGCCAAGTGAAGGTCTCTGTTAAATTCAAATTTATATGTCTGGAGTGGTATATTGTATATATAGTGTGTGTTGTGTACATGTATATATATATGTATGTACATATATATATATATATAGTGTGTGTACATATATATATATATATATATATATATGTACACACACACACACACACACACATTTATAATGACTCAGTCTTATCCTCCTATGTTATATCAGTATCAAATAGCTTTCATATATGCAAAAATAATTAGCCTCTGCAATATGGCCACATTAATGATTAGTTTGTTACCATGATGGGGAAAGCAGAATGTAGAAAACCAAATGAGAACAAGGTTCTCTGATTATGCTAAGTTTCTGTAGCATGGAATCGTAATTTTCTCAGCTCCAAGGGTGTAATGTGAAACGTGCAAATTCATATGCAGTACTTACTCTGAAAGGACAATGCTGTGGAACATTTTCCAAAATTAAGATCTTTAAAATCCTTTTAGTGAAAATATATTAAGGCGAGAACTAGTAATTAAAAATACTGCAGAGAGAGATAAATCCAAATATCTGTAATGATTCTATGAAAATTGGTATGCAATATACAGTACACTCAGCAACTACGCAGTGAAAGTGAAGCTTTTTTCCTTTTGTTCTTGAACTTTTAAGATTTTAAACACGTTCAAAAAAAGCCTGAAAGCTACTTCATACTCTAATATTCTTTACAGCAGCAGGCTGGCAAAACCCAAACGTCAACGCTATGTAGGATCTAAAGGGCAAATTTAGGAACAAGGAAGGCTAAATGAAGAGCAGCTCTGTGGAGAAAACCTTCCGGCCCCACAGCATTACAGTACTGCTGTAAATTTACTGCTTACATTATTAACATGCAGGAGGCTATTACTATCAAAACACAAATTTTGTGAACACAGACAAACCAAAGCTTTTAGCCCATTTCCTGAATCATAAACAAAGTGCTCCATATGCAACTGCTGAAGGAAATGTAAAGAGCAGAGTACTATATGATCTTTATTGGATTACTCAGAAGCTACAGCACTACCATCAGAAGCCATATAAATCAAAGATAACTTCTATAGAAAAGCGATTAACTTTCTAAAGAGAATGCCTATGGCCCCCAAGTTTGTACACTTAGATTTAGATATTTCTGTGAGGGTTTTGATGTAACACATACTTCAGAAGTTACAGAAACTTTGTCTGCAAATCTCTCTAGAATGATTACCAAAGGAAGTGATTGGATCCTTCCCTTAGAGTGATTAAGACCACATACTAATGTTGTCTCCCTTTTTTTTTTTTTTTTCTTGCTCTCTCTGCATCCTGTGGATAACCTCTGCAGTACAAGCTGGATTGTGCATCTTAAGATACCATAGGAATCCATTAATCTTTTCTACTTCAAATAGAAATTATAAGACCTCCCATTGTTCTATCGCTATCCAATACATACTGTGTTTTGGTTAATTAGAGTAGCTGCTAAGTTTGTCCTTGGGAGTCAAGAGCTCAGTTACTGAATGACTCTAAAGTAAGAGGTTAAAGAAAATCTTTATATTCTATCTATAATAAACCTCTCTTGTAGTATATTTGTAGATGTTTTATACAAGTCATTCCAGGATATTCCATAAAAAGCCAATACTAAAATGACAATACAAACAGATAACACTTTTAGCAATTACTAGCAACATTAGAAGCTGTTTGACAGAAAAAGGAAACATGAAGGTCATTTTGCACAGTTTAAGAAGATAAAAATTCCTTTCATACATTGTCTTCAGGGTATCATAAAGTTTAATTAAGTAAATCTTACAAAGAACTTTGAGACTCTCAAGCAATGAGTTAAATTAGTGCTAGAAGTTAAATGCAGCCCTGCATACCAGGCAACAATTGTCCGCTACATCTAACATATAGTTAACATCAGATGGAAGACCTGCTGCTTTGAACTTTACTTGTACCTTGTTTACCTGAACCACAGGGCTAAAACTGCCAGCTTAGTATTGCTAAATGAAATACTGTAATCAATATCCCAGAAACTAACTGAACAATACAGATCTGACAATATGATTTAGGGTTTTTTTCCCCTCCACTGAAAAACGTTATGATTGTTACAGTTTCTAGCATAAGAAAAAGTTAAATAAGGAATTTAGACTATAAATGACTGATGTCATGTGATGCAGAAAACACTGAAGCTCACTGACTATATTTCATACTGGCAGGGGGAAAACCATCACTTTGTTCACTGAAGACATTGAAATTAAAGTTCTCAATCTTTAAAGAATTGCAAAAGTGGACGCAGTGAGTGGCCAGCCAGGGCCTCTAGCTATCTCCTCTTATATTAGCACCTTCTGCTATGTCTCATTCACCTGCATCATGCCATGTGATCACAGCAGTATTCCTGACTCAAGGAATATATGCCCAGTCGGGGCTTTATCTAGCATTTTACTAAAATCTATGCTTGAAGACTTCAAAACACCTCAAAGCAATGGAAACTAGCAAAAAAGCATCCAAGAACAGAAAAAGGTGCTACCTGAAACCAGGGTCAAAAACTGTGAAGAGCAAATTTGCTGTAGGAAGTTAAAATACAGGACTATTCCAAAATGAGACCTTCTTGGAGCTGTGCTTACAGCATTTTCACTGAAACTTCTACACTACTAAGGAAATAACTGAAAACAAAGAATATGCCTTCATGACTACGCAGAGTATCCAGTTTAGTCAGAGTGATAGGGAACATCCTTCTGAGGATAGTAAAATGCAACTTTTAATGGGTAAAATGCCGAGATCACATGCAGTAGCAAAAAAAGCAGCAACTTTTTTCATGTTGTCATCATCTACTGGAAAGAAATGTGATCCTTATCAAATATTTACCAAAATCACATAAAAACAGAGAATATCTATATGTCAAGGAAGATTTGATTGTTATTATGAATTCATGTGCTTCCTTTCTTAAGGAATTACTCACAGACATGGTATTTAGGGGAGATGGTAATGATAAAAAAAAGTAGAATTCAGAGTCATTACTTATTAAAAGCACTGTGAATGTAAAAGGCCAAACAAACCCAGAAAGAAAACATCTCTGCAGTCTAAATACTTTACATGTAGCTATCTAAAACTATGTTGCCTTTCTTCTCCCCTTTCTTTCACTGATATATTAATTTCCAGATTGAAAGTCCCATCGTAAACTTTCATTCACATCTACATCTCTAAAACATTTATGTCGATAACATCACATGAGAGGGTAGGCAGACTGGAAGCTCCAAGGTACAGAGATTCTTTCTTGGTCTGGATAGTGAGGTTCAAAAAAAGCCTAGGGTATTTTACCAAAAGTAACGTTTTCACCTAAAGACAAATGGAAATAAAAGGAAGAACTGATAGGACTTGCTGATAGGAGCAGGAATTCAGTCCATTAACTAAAGACCTTTTGTCACCCAAGTGGCCTGCAGTCTATAAGCAGAAGGAACTGCATCTGGCACGGAGACCTGTGTAGACAGGAAGGAAACTCTGGTAGGTCAGAATCTGCCAGCTTGAATGAGCAGATGAAATATTATAAATACTTTTCTATCCGAGTTTTCATCACTTCTCTTTGTAACATAAAAAACAATTTCAAAGTGAAACTTAGAATCTGAGAAATGAATTGTACAAAGTTAGCAGTGATTTTCGATCACACATCCACACTAAGCAGCAATCATATACAACACTTCTGATAAAGCCCTTGGGGGATTTTTCTTACACTTTGTGTTTCTCTTGGACTTCCTTCACTCTAGTTTAGCACCCACCTGTACATTTTGCCAAAAAATAAAATTGAGGTCTTATCACTAACTTGTACCAACAGCACTTTATTTTCATAAGACCACTATAATACTAAAGAGAAAGCTGTGTGAGGCACAGAGGGCCTTTCATAATATTAAAAGTTTATAGCAGTTTGCCTCCTTAAGCAATGTCACATGATTAGCCATACACCACAGCCCCCAGGGAGATCACTATTTCATCAGCTAGGAAGGAGACAGAGGCTAGTTTCCAGAACTGCAAGCCTGCACCAGAACCCAACTTGCAAATCATAAAAACAAAAAAAAAAAAAAAAAAAAAATCAGTATATACATAGAATACCAACAGATTTGATATCTGATCATCCATTTTTGAAGAGGGCCAACACTATGACATAAACAGCTGTCTTGACAGAACATACAGCCTCCCTACTTGCACATGTTGTTGGCACCCATATGACAAATCAGCATATATTTACCTCTCCTAAAGTCTATTGATTTCAAAGCAAGAGGCTTTCTGACAAATACCTTTCAAGGTACTCTGCTTCTTCTGTGAACAACTGCAAAGCAGAGATCTGGAACTTGACTTTATAGTAATTTATTTCAAAGATCTTCACTGTCATTAAATTTAAGAAATTGTTATTGGAATTTTTTGAAGTTTTTTTTTTTCCAGGTTCCACCAAGAAGGTCTTAATCTCAATCTAATTCAGACAATAAAGTATGACTTACAAGAAAAGTATGACTTTGCTATCTAATTTGCACAACTGGCCTCAATGTGACACAATACCATACTAATGATTTCCAAAAATCCACAAAACAGCTAGAGTTGTACAACCACAGTCCCTGCAGAACAAGCCATCCTTGTCTTGCTGTAACAGCCCTGATTTTTTCTCTCCATTCATCCATCATGCTTTTCACTGTTCCCTTGGGAACACGACAGTTACTGGAGAAAGTTTCTGCCTGTATATCATGATTGCAGAAGATCCTTTAGTGGGAAAGGCAAGCAGGTGAGTTCAGAAAGCACAAAAAAATAATGCTCTTCTCACACAGAGGTAGGAAGAAGTGATGCTGCAAAGTCCATAAGAAGAACTATAAGCAGGATATTCAATAAGGTAAAGTAGGAGGACTGGACAAAAAGAACAGATCACAGGGTTGCAGTGGTACCTGCAGAGAGTCATCACCAGGCAGATATCAGAGACCACCTCAGATCACACAGCTTTGATTTGGTGAAGAAGCTCAAGCTTTGTAAAACTGTACTAAGCACATTAACAGAAACTGGAAGATCTCTTCCCATTCCAATGCTCATTTTAACACTGCAAATATAGACATACATGGAACATACACATAGGTGTCTTCTGAGACAAGCAGCAACTTTGAGCATTTATATACAGTTTCATGCTTAAAGATACTCAGCATTGTTCTAATCTTAACAAATATACTTAAATACTTATATTCACAAAAAATATATTTACACTCACATTACACATTTCAAAAACTCATTAAGTACTCAGATTTTAAGAATTTGACAATCATGTAATTTAAACTCAGATTTTCAATAATGCCTATTTATTTGAGAAGTGTTATTTGTAGGAAATTTGAAATTCTTAAATTCAATATCTGGCTCAAGAAGAGATAGGTCTATTGGAACAGCCGTCTCTTCCTGCATATGGAAACAAAAGAAGAAAACTGTATGATATCTTTCTCACTAAGATGTTTCCTCAAGCCAAGATAAAGCTTTAAAAAGAATCAGTAGGAGCTCCTAAAACTGCCATGATTACTGTAAAGTAATTTTTAAAGCCCCAATATATAGGATTGCCATATTCACAGTGGGATGCACAACAAGATTGTCAGCCCTCTAAAACTCAGCATACAAGAGCTTTGAAAATTACACCTTGTACATCTGCTATGTTTATTCATGTTCAAGTTTCAACTTCTGCTAATCTATCCCACAGGATTCTCCTTAAGCTTGCATAAACAAAGAGGCTTTTACTATTTGTTGAATGCTCCAGAATAGAGTATTGGACTCCAGATTTTCACCTCAGGTGCTTTTTAATTGCTGAATATATAATTTCATATTGAATAGACTTTTATAACTCTTACCTACAAGTATGACTATGATGCGACCCAAAACCATTAGATATTAAATCTTCTTCCCTGCAAAAAGAAACTCAGATCCTACTAAAAAGATCAGATAAAACTCAGAGAGGAAAGGAGTGCAAAGACATAGGAAATGTAGTTAGAGAATCCAGGGAGCATTTTTCAAAAGGGTTCAGGCATAAAAATGCTGCATGCTATTGTGATGTGGAACCTTGGAGATTCAATGTAATAACTGGAGATGCAGGAGTTTCTTTTTATTATAAAAGATGTTTATGTGAAGAGCAAAATAGACAAGAGAAAGAAACGGCTAAAGAATACTTGATGGGCACTTTAATCTTCTATTAATATGCAAATTTTGTTCTTTAGAACCCTAGAAAGAGATTCTTTTTTCATAGACTATTTGAAAATGGTCTTACTCTCCCAGAGGTCCTTCTTGTATGAATCTAAGTGAAACACTGTATTTATGCTAATTCCCTAGATACTCTTGTATCCATCATTTCCTTTTTGAAATTATATGGAGTTTATTGAACCACATTTGTAAAACATTCCACAGCTGATTTCATTCTAAAGATCTCTTTTAATAGAGCTGAGTCCCCTGTAGATCCACGTCATGTGAAGATGTTAAGGAAAAACATCATTTTTGACAACAAGAAATGAAAAAATGCTTGTAGGAAAATTTGGATAGCAACTTCTGACCAAAAAATGGATAATTGTATATTCATAATCAATTTTAGTCCTATATAACTAGTGCCCCTGAAAATACTCAAAAACATTCTAATCAGTAATATTTTCTTTAGTAAATGCCAAGCTTAAGAGCAAAAGAAGCCTCAGTGCAGGAGAATCATCTTTATTGGCATATATTCACAAATGCATTTCTCAATTCCCTTTATATTTAATCATAGGAGCTACTTCCAGAATGAAAAAATAAAAAACAGCAGAATTCGGCTTGCTGACTTCAAAAAGGAAAACAGGAAATTTTTGATTGTTGTGCATTTGTAAAGTGGAGATCTTTCCAATTGGAGCTGAATAAATATTCAGTATGCAGCCATTGTTTTCTCTCCCTACTTTTTTGTAGAACTGACTAAACAAGATTATGAGCCAAAGCCCACTCCTCTTGAAAAAAGACTTTTTCACCTTCTGTGGGATTTTTCATGAACAAGGTAAAAAAGTTTAGCTCTAGAAAGCATCTGTGGAACTAGGAATCATCAAGTCTGAGGCCTCTTTTTTTAATATATTCTTTATTTTAAAGTTTGCAAATGTTATATCTGACTTTCATTGTGAATCCTCTTTGTAACTAATCCCACATCAACAACTTTCCACTCAGGTGCTTCATGAGCAGAGCGATCTAGATCTAGATTTCTTCTGATAGACTTTCTTGGGAGTTAGGAGTAACTCCATTATTGTGAATTATATTACATCATTATAGCTATAAACTAGTTAGGGAGGGAGACTTATACCCTCAATTTCCATGAACACATACCATTATGAGATAGTCCTACATTAACTCTTATCTGCAGGCACATTCTAGAAAGTTAAAAAGGGCTCCAAAACACAACCATGAAAACATATTTTCCTTCAACTACCAGCAACCATTAGAGATTTACTTGAGGTACCCATATATTTTTAAATCATGATGCTCTAATATTTGTTCTTTGCTATTATAAGGAGAATACAAATCATGTACTTCTGCTTGTGCTGGCATGCTTGAAGTCATTATTCAAGTTAAAGACAACATAGGAGAAATTCAAATAAAAAAGCCACATAGTTTTTTTCCCTGTGGAAAACCTGCATTGAGCAGACACCACCATTTTTCAGATTCTGTAGAGTATATGATGAGTAAATAACACTAAATAGACCAAAGTCACAAGAAAATACATGAAAAATATATGATTCTCAAGATAACTCAGGTAATGTGACATGTAACACCTAGGACTAGGGAGAGCAACTTTCAGGTATGTTCAAGGCTTCCTACAGTTCCTCCTGCTTCAGCTCTCTGAGGCTTACTGACCCCACTCTGTCTTTGAAGAAAAAAAAAAAAAAGGCATAAATTGTGCAAAGGAAGGAGGCAGGGTAGAAAGGGTTAATGCAGGACCACCCAAGCTAAAAGCCGCAGATGGTAGAAGAGGAGGAGGACTGTGACAGTCACAGTAGCTGTTTCAGTTCCCTTTGCCTGAAGATATATATTTAGCAAATAAAAAAAAAAAAAAAAAAACTAAAAAATTAAACACAGCCAAAATCAAACAGTTTAGTTGGCATTAATTTTGTGAATCAATTTAATCTGACCAGACAGTAGTAAACACAGTGATTGTCATACCCTACAGGGAAGGATTTGTAAGGAACAGACAGGATGAATCTGGGAGGGCAGAAGGAGATGAAAGCCTGGGACACTAAATGGTCACAGCCAGCAAGGCATGACCACATGTTTTCTGCGGTCCACTCTGCTCCTTTTAAAGACCATTTTAGTCCACATCCAGAGCCCCTTTTTGACAGTGATGTTCCGTTCTTGCACTGAAGTGGGCATCCATTGCCAGAAATAAGCCTTTTTGGTCCATTTTTGGTCACAGAATCACAGAATGTTTGAGATTGGAAGGGATCTCTAGAGGTCATCTAGTCCAATCCCTCTGCTCAAGCACAGATCCCTAACCGCTTTTGCCATGCTCCTCATCATTGCCTGCATCACTCTTAACAGCATTCTTCAACAGATTCACTTAACTTTGAGTGGTCAAATTCATATAGAGCATCTATCCTTCTCCGTCCAATGGCCTGATGCTCCCAAAACAGGGACAACTAATCTGTACATGGTCCAAATCCTGAAATCCTGACTTTTAAATATAATCTCCCATTGCACCATTAGTCAAACTCAGTTAAAAAAAAAATCCTCTTTAAAGCAAAGTTAGAGACAATAGGTAAATGCAAAGGAAGTTAAAAAAAAAAAAAAAAGAGAGAAACAGTATTGGTGAGTCACCACTTCCTGAGACCTAACTTCCATCAGCGTTTTTTTTCTGGAGAGGAGGGAAGAGAATGGCCCACACATAAAATATATATTTTCAAAAGGGATTTGAATGGCATAATGAGACTGTTTCCACCAATAAGGCCAAATCAGTGGGAAAGTTGCCCCAAGTAGAATCTTATGCATTTTATCTTTCTGCAATAGAGATGAGCATGATGTGGTTTATCGTAAAAAATGAAAAATCTTAATGTATTTTCTAGAGCCAAGCTCGGAGGCAGCTGAAAAGCAGCTTGGTGGAATTAATCCAAATAACTGTATAGGACCAGGTGGTGTAAATCTTATTTTATGCTGGAAAAGAGGCAAAGCTTACAGTTGCAGACAATCTTTGCAAAAAAATACTCCCAAGACAAAATCTGATTAAAATATATAGATAAATAATAATTTAGTCCAGATTGAGTAAACTAACAGAGATCAGTGAAGAACCCCTTCCTGCTGCCCAGGCATGCATGCACACAGGACAGTGCAGAGCTCCACCAGGACCACCAAGACATTACTGTATGAGCCCCAGGGACAACGTGCATATTTTACTTCACAGGTACTGCAAACAAGCTGCCTTAATATCTTCTGTAGAAAACTGCTAACACAAGTAGGCAGCTTTCACTGTGCAGACAGTCAGGGCTATTATTTCCAGGTGCAGAGAGGACCACAACTGTACCCTGCCACACACTTTAAAATACATCACAGAACACAGGCAGAGAGGTGCTTAAGCTATCACAGACCTTCTCCTGCTCTTGACTTGCAACTTGCAGGAAAGCAGAGAGACATTTAACTAAACGCTTCAAAATTCCTCTGTATCCCCATAAAGCTTTTTACATACCCCTGTTTTATGTTATGTTATAAAAGAAATGGAAGATCTCCAAACACTGAAGTACACAGGGGTGCTATAATGGGCCAAAGTCAGCTAATAGATTGATCATACCAGACTCTGTACTTCTCTGATTAGCCATTGCCCATATTGGCTCATTCAGGGTAAAACACAAATATGGTGGTACACAGTGACACACATTGCAGTAGGGAATCAGGTTTTAGAAATAAGACCAGACAAAAAATAAATAAAAAGCAAAATATCAAGAAGACTAAATACTAAATATCCTTTTATTTAAATTATCACATCTGAATTACCAAAAAAGATTTTTATAGCAATGTTACATGGAAATGTTCTGTGCTTTATTTAAAGGATGCAACATGCAAGACTGTGTGTGTGTTTTATAATGAAAAACAAGATAAATTGCCTTTATGGTCTAAACTAAGCTGTGGCAAAGACTGAACGACCTTCAAGTTCTCAAAAAGGCAGCTTCACAGCGTCAGTTCTTCACAAGTGACAAAAATATTACTCTGTAAACAGTTGGCAGAGACTATTAAGAAGAACTTCTGAGTTATACATCATTGCAGTCAAAGAGATGCTTCTGGATTTTTCCCTCTATTAATATAAATCATGTTAGCAATTTCTAACAAACTAAAGGCTCTTTTAAATCCATTAATTGCCCCCCAATCTGTGCATGCATATACATGACTACATCAATCTGTAAAAAAAAAAATTAACAAAAACATAGAATTTTAGCTGTTTAGATATATAACTACATAACTGCAACCTATGTCTTGTGGACATGCTTGTAAGTAATTTAAAACGCAGTCCTTTTATCTAGGCTGCCTCCCCCTGCCTAACAATCTGAATAAGAAAATATTCCATATTACATTCCAAATATCCCATATTCATGCCTAAGTCCCAAGAGCTGCAGTTCAGCTAATTGCAAATCACTCAGAAGTGTATTGTTGTGGAATGAAAACATAAAACCTTGCCACAAAGAATTCCAATCTAAATTCAGAGATTACTCCAAAAGGAGGTAACCATAGAATAAAAAGATTCAGGCAGAAGATAAGCACACGTTTATAGAAGAGGTCTTTGATCTTGTGCATTCTTATGTATGTTCTTAATTTTAAACTGGTGAAGTATCTCACTAAATCAGGGGGAATATTTGCTAGTGTAATACTTTGACTGTGTGTTATACAACTCTCTAGTTTCTAATACAAGTAAAAGAGTGTCAGTTATGCCAGCCACAAAGTCTTTAGCTTTAGATTAATCTGAGATTTTGGCACTGCATGTTCTGGTGCATTGCTCTAGAAAACTGTTTTTTCTGATCACACTAAAAATATGTTTGTGGAAACAGATTCTGCAATGTGGAGTTCAGTGGCATGAAAAATTTTCATTTTGTTTCTACTAAATAAAGAACTATATTTGACTAAGACCTTGCAGATGTATATACAGCCATGTGAAAGAAGGTAACATAATGAACTGATGTAATCTTTTCAATATGGAAAATTTAAAAAAAAAAAAGGGGGGGACAGAAAATTGGTAACTAATATTCAGAACTACATTTCTCCATTAATCCTGACAATTACAGTTAGCAATATATGTACAAGCTATTTAAACATCTTTTACTCATTTAAAATACATTGCCTAGAGGTATGTTTCTGTATTTCTTAAGCGGACAAAACTACATTTGAGACACAAGGAGCTTAGCATGAGCTGCATGAGCAGGCTCCTATACTTCACAATAAGTGCAGTGTCCCACATCAAAGACAAAATAACATTACATCAAAGGAATACTGCTTTCATACTCACTGGCATGAAATAGTCTATTATTATTCAAAACAATGACACATGTACAAACAAAAAAAAATATAGAAGCATTTGCTACTGTTTTATAGATGATAGAGCTACTTTGCTTGGGTCTCCTTAGAGACGTGCATTTTCACACAATTCCTCCATAAATGTAGAAAGGTAGCACCTAGAAGACCTCTTGTTATGCTTGTCTTCTCCCTGCTAAATCTTCTGGTGACTGCAAAATCCTAATCAAGATCCAATTAATTTGCATTAGAGAAAGAGCATTTTCAGGACATCTAAATCAATTCTCCTGTCCAAAAATTTCTTTAAGAATCCCAGTTGAGATAATGGCTGAATTTTCTTTTTAAAACAAAATGAGATTCAGAGATGCACTCAGGCGGCAGTCAAACTCTCCCTTGGAAAAAGTGAGCGCACCCACAGGAAGAGGTGAATCCCTGCGGTCATGAACTCCACTCTCCTATTAGCCTATAACCCCTTTTTCAGCTTACTGAACCTCATCTCAGAATCTACTGATTGCCTCCACTATTCCTAGCAAAAGGCCACTGAAAGATTTTAATCCTCATAGACATGGACATTTTCTTTTAATTTCCAACCTAAATTTATACAAGGCCAGTTCATTCCTTTCTGTGTCTGTACCCTCCGTTAGCACAGCCAGTGCTTCTTCCACTACATCTACTACTCCCTCTGTCTCTTTAAGTCCTTTCCATCCCAACTTCTTCCCTCCTCTCCCTTCTCTAATATCACACTCTCACTACACTTGAAGAGCATAATTCATCCCATCTCTTTTGTGGGACACACTCTTCATATAGACTTGTAACTAAAGGTAAGCAAGAAATACTCAGCAGTAGCAAATGTTACCTTTCTACTACGGAAGAAAAAGAAGCTGCAAGTTTTAACAGCGACACCAATTACAATGAAGGGGTGCCAGAGACACGGGCTAAAAGAAGCAGGAAGGAAAAGCAGAGCCTCATCCGTGCCCACAGGACCTACCCTGCATCCCCACTTGCATGTTGCTCTTGTTGGACCAGGACTGCTGCAGATGCCCCAGTCACCTGAGTGCACTAAAACACTACTCTGTCCTGAGTGATGGCTCTTGAGAGAAAATATTTGTAGAAAAATCCTATTCAGCAGGCACATGCATTTATCTTCATAGTGGTCTACTCATCATAAGGGTAGCTGTGCTTGATTCAATTAAATCTAATGATGGGAAGACTACAAAAGAGTTTACTTCAGTAGACTAGTTCCATAATGGGTGCAAAGCTAAATGGCAAGGGTAATTCCACAGCATGTGTTTTCTACATACTATCTGATGGAAAGGGTAGGGGAAAACCAAACGGGTATAAGTTTTGCATTATTTTTGTTGAGACTTGCAGCCTTTTACAGCTTTGTTTTTTTTAATGTCTTCCTCCAAAGTAGCAGAACTATTCTATATGGCCTCTCTGGATTTACCCACTGCAGTAGGTATATATCTGCACTTGAGACAGATATACCAAGATACGTATGCTTACTATTTTCAACATAGCATTACACTGGCCTTTACGTATATATAGCTTCTTGAACAATTTTCACATACCATTTAAACTTCTTATTTAAAGTGAGAAAAATGTCAGTATCTATTACATTAATAAGTACATTAATAAGACTTCTAAGTCGTAAAGTCCAATATATTTTGAAAAGATGGGCAAAATGTAAGAGCACAGATTTCAGAGTAAATTAGGCTTTTTTTCTTCCTGTACCCATACACTACATGGATGGTCAAATAAGGCAGAAAACAACCGGTTCTTCTAGCTAGGGAATGACTTATTGTTTGCTTTTCTCCACATGCAATAGGGCAGAGTGCCTCAGATAGCCAATTACTTGGTCCATATTCACATGACTTACTCATATATAAGCGTATGCTGAATTTTTTTAAAAGTGTTCCTTGTTCACTGTTCAATATTGCAATCTGAAAGCTTAACTCAACTGAATATTCTAAAATTTCCAGCCACAGCTACGTACACACAAATTACTGTTGCTGCCCCAAGGAAATTTGCTTTTAAATAATAGCCAAGTTTAAACTTATTTGATAGTATCCAATGGTTTTATTATAAGACGAGAAAGAATCTAGAGTCAGAAATTAGTTCCTATATGTTATCTGTTATCTGTGATATCTTATATCCTGTATCCTGCCAGTTGAAACAGTAGGGAGACAAGTTCCAAATGACTGGAAAAAAATGCATTCTGAGAATCACAAAAGAAAAAGAAAAAAAAGAAAAAATGTGAATGACTCCATGGAAAAGAAGAATTTTGCTAACCTCAAAGAACTCCATTATTTTTTCATTTGGTTTGTAGATTACATTTTTTTCATGAAATTCAAATTTAAATGGTTCAAATTTAAACAAAATAAGGAAAAAAAAGAGCAGATCAGGACAAGAGATAAGATTTTCTTTGATAATTCACATTATAAATAAACTCTCTATTTCTTGCATGCTTAACACCTAGTCCATCCTGTCTTGCACTCTTCTGCTGTTCTTATTGATGTTACAGTAACTGAGTAACTACTGAACTGGAGGGTTAAGAAGAGGAAGACATTAACAGTGAGGAGAGCTGGCGAATGTTAACTTGAGGGGAGCTGAAATGTTTCTCCTCTGACTGCAGATCAGTGCCCAAAGTGAAACTCCACAAGGCTGATGCCCCCAGCAATCAAAACCTATCTACTGCCTCAAAAGCTGAAAAAGCGATGTACTAGACCTATTATCTGCATTGTGGGTTGCAACACAAATATTGTTCCAGTAAAGACCTATAAAGATGAAATGATGTCTACAAGGCTGCCGCAAGGCTCTGCAA
The DNA here is from genome assembly GCF_003342845.1 of Nothoprocta perdicaria. Taxonomy (NCBI): domain Eukaryota; kingdom Metazoa; phylum Chordata; class Aves; order Tinamiformes; family Tinamidae; genus Nothoprocta; species Nothoprocta perdicaria. The sequence continues at coordinate 5,199,311 of NW_020455588.1, forward strand.
AAGGAAGCCACAAGGTCCTTCAGAGAATAATAGTTCAGCCGCATCCTCCTGCCAGCTCAGATATGCAGCCTATGTGTAACCATACGAACTACAGCCTCAAATGCTTCTTCTGTATAGGATTTCAGTCAGGTCAGTCTGTTCAACTGACAGACTCCTAGCAAATCCACACACTTATCACCAGCTTTGCTCATGTAAGTACCTGGAGCCTTCGGCATAACTGTTCACTTTCTCAGTCTGACATACATGAACAAATTTCACAGAACTTTTTTCCTATTCACACCTATCACAAACATCACCTAAATATCTTTGGCTGATATTTGAATACACTCACTCTGCAAAAGTTAAAAGAGTACATAGAGTAAATACAATGAGTACTTATATACCCAGCAGTAACTAATGATGTGCAATTTTACCACGGACATAAATGTCTAAAGCAGATAAATATTTCAATATTGTATTAGGCTGGGGAATTTTACTTATTTCCCAGATTTATAAGAAGGAGTCTAGCAATTCAGCCAATTTTCAGCAAGTCAAACTCCACTGTTTTCTGACAGCAGCAACAGCCCCATTGGTTTGTTTCTATACAAGACAAGCTGACAGGGATGAAAACATAAAAGATCTATTAGAAATTGGATAAGGGAATGACTGGGATTGAGAACCATTCTTGAAGTATAATTTCCTTTCTGACAGTATTATAGTCTTGAGAAAACATGTCTTTGAAAAACATAATTTTCAAAATGATATTGTCTTTATTTATAACTTTCTCCCAGAAATCAAAGCAATTTCGCAGAACACAATCATAAAGTTTAGTCAACATAACTGTTACTAAGTTTAGTCAACAAAACTGTTACTAAATATATTTTATCTAAAGCAGAAGCTAAAGTTTTTAAATATGTAAATATTTCAACTTTTATAAAATTAATTTGTATAGTATTTAACTACTTTCTATGGAGAAAGGAGGGAGAAAGAGAGAGAATGAAAGAGTACATACGTAAAGACAAGGCAAAGCCAAGATCCAAAGTATGCACAAAAAGGTATCCATAGGAAGGAAGAAAAGAAAAAAGTCCCTTTTCACAATTTTCCTTGGATAGTTATACACAGAGTACTAGCATAGCTGTAATATAACCAAAAATAGTGTCTGTGCTGTAACCAACAGTTTCTTCCCTTTTATGCCTACAAAGATTGACACACATGCAACAACAGAAGGTTTATCTCCATCCAGTGGAGAATAAAGCAAAGGTTAGAGGCAATTCACAGGTGCTTAATTAAAGGAGTTACCCTGACAACATCAAGCAACAGCAAACATTATGGCACAACACAGTAACTAGCCTCTTATAGTTAACTACTTGTCTAGATGTGCTCTACTGCTGTGAGCCCATGCTCATTTTCAAGAGTACAATTATAAACCTCTCTCACGTGCAATCCCTGGGCCTTGCACAACTCCTTCAACTTCATTTGAATTAACACCAGATGGAGACTTGGGCCAAAGGTTCAAAACTTTCAAAAGCTTCTCAGCACCAAGAAGATTTCTCATCGACTCGTCCTTGCTTTTCTTCAGTCTGAGCAAGCACAAGGTCTCCCAGCATTAAATCCAGACATTTCCTGGGTTTCTCTTAAGAGAGGACTATACCTGGCCTACTTTAAAAAAAAAAAAAGAAAAAATTTTTTTATAAAAAAAAAAAAAAAAAAGGTGGAAAAACATTTTATACCCAGCTTCTCAAGAAGCTAGTAGAGAGTAAATTCTGTTTAGGGCTGATTTAATTCATCTTACCACAACTACAAAAATATTGCAGCCCTTTCAAGAATAAGGAACCTGCATTATCCAGCTAAAGATATCATACCCTTTGCTTGCCAGATCACCAGCCTAACAAGCTGATGGATATACAAGGTGAGGAATATTTCATGTGACTACTGCTCCAACTATTGACTGCAAGTCAGTATTCGGAACAGAGAGGATGTATGTTATCTAGGCATTTTTAAACTTCACAATGAGGATATTATTCTCCAGTCAGGCTGACCTGTCTCCTTTCAACCTACTACAGAGGTAGAATTAATTGCAATAAAGTTTCATATTCAGGAAGCACTTGAAGGAGGTCTCTGTCAAGAGTCCACTTGGAAAAATGATTGAAAGGCCCTCTTCACATGAGAAATAAGCTTTTTAAATTCTCTAAACAGGAAGCAGGCTTAGGGTTAGTCTTCTGGAGTGTTAAATCCTTCACAGTGGTTCATAGGAAGCTTTTCGAGTTAGCATCTCGTTCCTTTATGTCTCTGCATAGCCTTTAACTGAATAATAATCCCCTGCTTTTGGCCATGCATTTTTATAGTAGTTTCCTTCTTTACAGTTGGACCTGGGATGTCTGTACTATTGCGATGTGGCACAGTGTTCAAAGAAGTTGAATTTTTTTCATTCTTGCAAACAGGATGTTTAACTACATTGCAAACAATATGTTATTAGTCAAAAAAAAGACAAAAAAACTCTAGCTCCATAAAGAATAGGAAATATTAATTCGCTACTACTTCTCATATATGTTTCAAAGTGTTATGCAGTGATGAGTACAGTTTTCAAACAGAAAGATGCACCAAGTTATAAAACAGTTGTTTTGCCCCCAGCTTTGTTCTCTTTTGTTCTCTCTAACACATTTTTTCAGAACTATTTTTTCCCAAAACTTCTTCATATCCTTGTGTTTCATTACATCACCCTAGATATCAATAGAAAAGCAAGATATCATATAAACATTAGGCTAGAGAGCATGTAATAATTTCTTTAGCACTTTCTGTCAAACAAGAGAAAAGTTAGAAAGGAACACTACTGATGACAAACACATTCTTTAAAATACTTTGAGTACAGACACTTAAACACCAAAAAGCTTAATCCTTCTTGCTTTTCCTAGGCCACAGCTGAATCTCTCAAGGAGTTAACGTGTTATATAATATATAATTTTATAAATAATATATAATATTAATCTAGGGAAACCAAGTAAGTTGCATAGTTTCATATAAAGACTAAATAACTTGAGGGGCAGAATTATGCAGTTCTGGGGTCCAGCCTATATCCCTGTTTCACAAGCACTATTTGGTCCAGTCACAAAGAATACAAGTAACTTAGTCATTATGTTAGCAGTGATGCATCCCACCAGTGCTGTTGCACTTTGCTTTCATTCACATTTGTTCTCCCAACCCTTAGCCTACACAGAGTGCTACAATGACTTTGATCCTTCATCCAAGAGAGAGTCCAAGCCTCTTGAATGGAGAGAATATGGAAGAAAAAAAAGAATAAGAAAAGAATTGAAAGAACACAATCCCCCAAATTTGATATTTTAACCATTTCTAAAGCCATTTTAGAATATGTATATACACATATATATGTATAAATATATATATACATATATGTATATACATATATAAATAATATATTTAAAGCACTAAGAACATTAAATTTTACTAACCAAAGAACCAGACCTTCAAAGAAAGACCTTGAAAACAACCTTCTTTCAAAATTTCTCACTATTTGACTTCACTGAAAGAGGATGGGCCTCTATAAGCAGAGGATCTGAAAAAGTTGGTCAGGCTTGCCACACCGTCTGTCCTGCTGCTGCTTGCTAGGCCTGTTCCTTGCTACTCATAACATTCACCAAAAAGAACAAATCTTAGGAATTTGTCCCAAGGTATCTATAGGTACCTATTTGACACTCAACAAACCCCTTGTTCATCATTTCATCCTCTTCCTGCACTGAATCCACTTTCAAATACTTACTACCTGGACAGCTGGACTAACTCAGCAATGGGTTTTACTTAGGCTCTAAATTTATTCAAAGAACAACATTTTGAACCTTTACCAGAACACACAAGGTGCAAGAATAATCACATGGCACGTAATTATTACTTACAGATAATCTTTGACACAATCCAAGGACTGAAGGCCTCTAGTGAGGCTGCAACCTGGAATACTGTGTGCAGTTCCGGGCTTCCCAATATAAGAGGGATGTGGAGCTCCTAGAGAGGGTCCAACAGAGGGCAACAAAGATGTTAAGGGACTGGAACATCTCTCATATGAGGAGAGACTGAGTGAGCTGGGCCTGTTTAGCTTGGAGAAGAGAAGGCTGAGAGAGGATATGATTAACATGTATAAGTTCATGAAGGGGGAATGTAGGGAGGAAGGGGCCATGTTCTTCTCAGTGGTGGCCAGTGACAGGACAAGGGGTAATGGGTGTAAGTTGAAACACAGGAAGTTCCATCTCCAGGTGAGGAGGAACTTCTTTCCTGTGAGGGCGACAGAGCAGTGGAACAGGCTGCCCAGGGGGGTTGTGGAGTCTCCTTCTCTTGAGGTCTTCAAAACCTGCCTGGATGCTGCCCTGTGCCCCGTGCTCTGGGTGTCCCTGCTTGAGCAGGAAGGTTGGACTGGATGATCTGTAGAGGTCCCTTCCAACCTTAACCATTCTGTGATCCTGTACTGTAGATGTTACCCATATATTATAATATCTGCTATATCTTGTCTATTTTACCTTGTAAGCTCTTCAGGACAAGCAGCAAGTCCTTTCTTTTTAGCATATGCCTCGCATATCTTTAGACACTATCACCTAAGCATGTATATATTACCCTTAAAATGTAAAATGTAATAGATTTGGTTTTTTATCAGTTACAACACCTGTGTGAGTCAAGTTTGTTTATTGTTTGTTTAACCACAGGTTAAAAACAGCTTTGCTTGTACAAATCTACACAAGCCTACATGCCACAAATAATTACCATTCACGACATAAGCACCTCCTACTTTACTGCTTGTAACCCAATGCATGGGTCATGTACCTGATCTTGGATTCTAATTCTACGGCAGAAGCCCTAGGCCTAGTTTAAAAAAAAAAAAAAAAAAAGAGAGATCATTTAGACACCTCATTTATCAGCCCTTTCCAATTGTCTGCTTTTGCAGGGCCAATTTCAGATGCAGTTCATGACATCATCACTGTCATGCCATCTCTTCCCCCAAAATAGTTTGTCACTGAATGACTTCACTCTCATCTCCAAAGCTAAATAACTCTGAATCCAGAAGAGGTTCCAGAAGAGATTTAGAGAGAGAGGAGGCATTTGCCATTTGCTTGCCTTCCCTTCACATCCCTCACTGGCACCAAATTTTGTATTGCTCACATTTCCCTCCCAATGTTATATCTTCTGACCTTTTTCCTTCAGTTTATGCCCGCTTGCACATGGCCCAGCTGCTCTGTCTGCTCTCTTGCAATCAGCTACAGCATCTTTCTTGGCTGCACCAACTTTGAGCAGGTTTGTGGGCAAGAGATTATTTTAGTTTCTCCCTGACTGAAAGTTTTAATGTTACAGTGGCCCTTTCAAAGTTAATCTTTTGGCTAAGTTGTGGCACAATGATTTACTTGATTTAATGGTCCAGTTTATCAGCTTCCACAAGTTATCAGTTGTACCCACTGCAACTGAGTTAAAATATTCTACTTCAGCTGAGCAACCACCCTACATTTTTGCAAATGGGAAAATTAATCATTAGACTAACCACAATAAAAAAAAATCCTTTTCTATGAAGTACAAAAAATATGAGCTCTGTCTTCTCTGAGCAACATGAAGAATATTAGACAGACTTTTTGTCCTAAGTATCAGTTTAGTACCTGCATTCATATATACTTCAGTAGGGCTTCCGTCTCATATCATAGTGTTAGCCTGTACTTGCAGTACCTTAATACAAGTATTTTGAGGAAGGATCACTCATTTAAAAAGATCATTTAAAAGAATTAGTGTCCTGCAGGAAAAAGAAAATAAAGAAAAGGTTGCCACAACTAGAACTTCAGAGATTCTCCTTGTGCATGATAGCTGTCATACTTCTTTTTACAGTGTCATTTTTCCACTTATATTAACCTTGTCTGTTTTTTTCTGGGCTTCATCAAAATGGTGTATCAGTAACCTAAGTCTTTCTCAGAGAATTTCTGAAAAACTTTTTACAACTCTGACTTTTTAGTGAAAAAATAGAGGAAAAAAAGTTATCACATTTGATTTGAAATGTATTGTGAAGTCCACTTTTAGATAAAATGAAACTGCATGATGAAAAAGATAGAAAACAAATCTGCTTGTTTTCCTTAAGCAGAAAGGATCCTGAGAGCAGAAAAATAAGAGATGCATAAACAAGACCTTCAGCAGAAGAGAGAATAAAATGTTTTAAGAGGAAAAACACAAGATTAAGAGAATATAGGAAAAGAGAATGACAACTCTGTCAGAGGAAAATACTATATATTAATGGGGAAAAAATAATCAGTGTTTTACAGTCATTTATGCATTTGTGGGCCAACATGGTAGGTAAGCATTAGTGATAAAAATAAAAAAGAATGAACATCTGTCTTGGATTTTATGTTTTTCAAACTGGTGAATAATCTTTCTTTAGATGAAAAACAAAACAAAACCAAAAAGATGAAAAACAGTTCTAGCAAGCCTACCTGTAGACATTTAAGTGCACTTAACAGCCATCTCTTAACTAAATCCAGGAAACCACATGCACTATATCTACTGATTGGAAGAGAGTTTTTCTCCCTACAGGTTGTGAAAATAGAATTTCCTCCCTGAAACATAAAGAGAAAGGAAAGAGGAATGAGAAAGTGAGCGAGAATAAAAAAGGATGAAAGGTTATTACAGAGAAGAAAGGACTGTTTTCCTTAGGATCATTAAATTATTCAGGGTTGGTTAAGCCATGAAAGTCAATATAGTACACAAAAAGGTGGTGGGAAGGAGGAAGAGGTCCACTAAGGACATCCATCCCAAACGTCTTCCCTGCTTGCTTGTGGAGTGAGAACAAGTTTCAATAGGAATTTTTACGATCCTTTCATTTCATACACCATCCAACCTAAGACTTCTCTTGTCTTGAATATGAAATAGTAAGAAGAGGCAAAATGTGTGCCAGAGTTAACCAAAATTTGCCCAGCATGGAAAGGAGAACTAAAGTTAGTTTTTACTTCCTTTTATCATTCGATTGAGTTAGCCTTAAGGACCAACTAACTTCATGGAAAGCACATGGCTTGAAGCGTCTGAAAATTACTGTGCTCACAGGAAAACATACCATCATTCCCAATTCTTCTTATGATGTACAGATCTCTGGTGTAACCCCTTCTTTCCCACAATACCAAAATCAAGGTCCCTCAGCAGACAGAAACTGAAAACTTCCCACATCACAGCAGAGGAAGCCAAGGGCCACAGCATGATCCATGGTCCATGTTAAGCTCTTACTTGATACTGTAGAACAAGATCATTCCTCTGCTTTTCTGGTGAGTCATTTATGACATTAAACAGTGTTTTCAACATAACCACTTCTTTGTAAACTCATCACATAATTCTCATGGAGAAGTAGTAGTGGGAGTTGGAACGCATATCCTGAAAAAAAGCTATACCTTTTCATTTACAAAGTAAGCTCAGCAGTTTGGACCTTCACCTTCACCTGTCAGCCACCATCAAAGTCTGGTCCTCTCCTTCACCTGTGGTGACACGACATTTCCTGCTGTCCCAAAGGACTACTTCCCACCAAGTCATTCCCACCAGCATTATCAACAAGGGCAATGCTCTTCTGTCCTCCGCACTTGTCAGAAGTGGGGAAGGGGGAGTAAGTCAGTCTCTTTCAGTCTGCCCGTTATGCTTTTTCCCTGGGGAATATATCACTTCAGATATGATTGTTGAGATTCCATGTGTTATTTAAGTAAAGGAGAAAAATCATCAACAGAAGAAAGAGAGGTTACCCTTGGCACACAACACTCAACTGTCTAACTGTTAGGGCACGCTTTCCTGAGACTCAAGTCTGCTCATGCAGAGGAGGAAGCCTGGCTATCCAGCAATCTGGCTTTGAGCCCTGAAGACAAAGAACCCAGAAGAAAGATTTTGCCTTTCCTAACACCATTTTAAAACTATGCTTTCATCTCCTTTTCTTTCCAAATGCCTGCAAATGAAGTGTTTAGCCTCAGATTCAATAGAGCATTTTGATGAGACAAACCCAAAAAATTTTGTCTTAATTCTTGGTTTGGTTGCCAAAAAACAAAAACATTAATTATTCACACAGCCTTACAATGCAAAAAATACCGTTTATAGGTATTCTACAATATCAACATGTGGTTTTGTTTTTTTGTAAATGTATGGTGGTGTTACTGGAAGCAACAATTTGCCAGTCATGGGGAAGCGATAGTGAACCGTTTTTTCCAGCTGTTGAAAGCAACCATAGCAGCAGAGTGGAAGATTCAACATGCTCTGTCAATAAAACATGATACCCCGAAGGAAATTATAAGCAGGAGCCTTCTAGGTTTTGGCAGATGTTTACGCGTAGGCCAATTCAGTTATGTGACTGCCACTTTCAAGCTAACATGAAATAATATTTTTCCAAAAAAAAGTAAAAGTTCTTGCATAGCTTTCCCTCAATTAAGTAGCTGACTGCAGTCTTTCTTTGAGTCTATTTGCTTTAAATCTGCATCACTATTATTTTTATTTCCTGATCTCTTTCCATTTATTGAATGTACAGCTACGGAGTTGGTGCCAATCTGCATTTAAGAAATCGTATAGCCTTTTGATGAATATCAGAGCATGTATTTTTCATGACCTTAACTGTCCCAAGCTCACTCCCAACATCTCTTCCCTTGTGTCTTTCCACAACTCCCGGGAAAACTCAAGCAGCTGTGGGATTAATGGGGCCATTTTTTTTAATTAATTTTCAGTATCTTCTGCATAAGCTATGTGAGAATCACAAATGGAGCACAGATCACCTGAATCTTGTACCAAATTCTACACTATGTTTAGCCAAGTCTCATCCCAAGGGAAAAAGAAAAACATGTTTATTCAGCAAAATACAATCCACTTCATTCCAAGTGTGTCTCCTATGATCTGACTTGACATAATTACACCTTCTCTGCAGCACTCCTGTGTTTCCTGCACATTTATGTCAATTGGCAATGATCATATCCCTCCCTAGAATTTACTGGACATCATTAATAACTTTCGCAGAGAGGTAAATCATATGGGAAACAGGACAGAGCCTCATCTGCTCAAAGCCAACAAGCTGAAGCCAAGCTGAAATGGAGCAGCTCTGCTAGCAGAAACCTGCACAGTCCACATTGTGTCTGATTCACAGCTCCTTATGAAACAAATTACACCATGCTGCTCAGCCACATCAAAGAAATCTGAAACTAATAAATGTGTAAAATTAATAATTACAGCAGCTACTAGTTTCTTTGACGCTATTAACAAAGGTAAGAATACCATGTCAAGGGCTATACATCTGAGGTAAATGTGTGCTTGGATATAACCTGTGTAGTTACATACTTTCTAAAAGTCAAATAGATCTATACTCAGCATGTCCAGCATACTATTCATCTAAGTATTGCAGTGGAGGAAGAGAATTGATACAGTGTCCATAAATCCTGAAATGGAAATTACCCTTTACAATAAGAAGGTAGTTCAGCCTATTTACTATGTCTCCGAACTTACTCAGCACTCATCGTCAGGTATCTACAAGGTTAAGAAAAAAAAAAAGTAAAAAAAAAAAAGAAAAAAAAAGAGAAAAGAAATCACGTATTACGTTAAAGTACTTCATTTCTTTCCTAAATTAGTTCTTCTGGAAGATAATGCTGGATAGTTATCCATGTAATACTTTCATTATAACAGAATAGAGAATAACTACATTAGGCTCAAAAGAGATATGAACTGTAAAGGTCACTTTCTAGATAATGGGATTCATCAAGGAGACTGAGAAGATACTGGGCAAGATTCACAAAGAGCATCAATTTCTTTCCTCCACTTCAACAATTTTGGAGAAGAGTGAAGAAAGTCAGATTCACAAATTCACAAAGGGTTTTCAACTGGCAAAGTGATTTTAGTCCATCACTGCAGCTGCTGTACAGGCTTTTAGTATGGCTGTGAACAGGAGCTGGTCACTAGAAAGACCTGCATGACTTAAAAAAAAAAAAAAAACAGCAAAGAAAACCTCTCAGAGCTCTTTGATTTCTACTAATATATATTCATTATTTTTACAAAGAAAAATGAATTCCCCTCTTCACATGAATTTCTGTTCAATTTGAACAACAGCTATATTTTTTCAGTATTCTTTTATAAAACGTTTTTCATCTCAGAGTACACTAAAGAAGTATTATTTGCATTTTATGTAGGATGAAATTGAAGCACAGCCAGGCTAAGGGGCAGATTGTGTACCACTTGCAAAGCTGAACTATCCTAAGAAAGCGAAAAAAAGTTGTCATATGGAGAAGGACTCTTCCCAAATCATTCCTGATTCTTTCATTATGGGCTAATAAAGTTAGGGTGATGGCAAGATGCATCAATTCTATCCTTTACTTTTGGATCAGGATGAACTTGCGTGAGAATGCCTTCTTTGACACCATGAACTGCTGATGCAGCTGATTCTCATTTAGGTCATACCCACATGTTTTTTTCTTGCACACACTGCCAGTATAAACAAAGTCCAGTCCTAGTCTTGCTCAAAATAAACCAGATTTTCAGTTTGCAGTAGAGATTTCTACTGAGAACTCTGTACAAAATCTCTGCTTCCTTTCTTCTCTATGGCCACTTTTCCAATTGAGCTCCAAGAGCTGGGACGCATGTACTGCCTTACAAGTCCCAGCCAGCCTCTTGTTCAGTCTCTGCTCTGCCTCTCAGGGCAGCTTTGGGCTGGTCCATGCAATTCCTAAGCCTTGTCTTTTCCTGTATGTGGCATTTTCTGGCGTAGTTTATGAAGCACTAGAGAATCCTGAGAGTTCCCTCCCTTGGGGAGAAGACATTTTCCAGCCTGTGTCACCATGCATTTATTTCTGATGGAGCAAAGTATTAAAATGCACTGGTTCAAGAGTACAGTAACTCTTGCATGCACATGAGCAATGGAGTTTGTCAACTTTCTTAGGAAAATGCAGTCTATTTTCAGATACATGGAGGTCTTAAGTTGAAAAGTGGGCCAGAACTGTAAAGAAAGACTAAATGAATCCATTAGATTTTGACTATACCTAGAAAACAGAGATTCAACCAAGCCATTACAACAATATATTTTATAAGATGATATCACTGCTCACAGATCCCTATCCCCCTGCAACTCAAGGCAGAGTTATTACATATGCTATAGCTTGACAGTAGTTATTTATGACTTTGATACAAGTAAAAAATATAGGAAAAGAGATATTAAATGTCTCTAAGAGCAATGAATGATCCAGCACTAGGAAATATTGTAAATAAATTTTTCAAGCAATAACAAACTGGCAGAAGATCCCTCATTAAAAATGCACCTTTCCTAAATACTTGTATTCATCCATGGAGCAAATCATCATTTTTAGATAGCTAAAAGCCTGACATAGCCACAGAATCATACAAATACAGTAACTTTTTTTGCTCCCGTATGGCCAAATGCCACAAGGCAAATGAATGAGCCATGGAGACACCTGAGACTGAATGCTGAAAAAATTTATGGCCGCATGCCATTAAAATATCCTTAGCTTATGTGCCAGGCTTCCAACTGCTCTCAGTTCTGCAGCAGAATGGACTGAAGACTTGGCTTCTGTTTTCATTGCTATATAACACACGCCCCCACATACCGCAACAGATGCCTTTGGTGTTTCGCCTTAATGCTCATCGACAGTTAATGCTCTTCTAGGGGATATATGGAAAAAAGAGGTGTTTTTCACCTAGATTTCCACCCCGCTATGCTCCTGTCACCACCTTGCAGTACATAGTGTCCAGTCACTTGGAATCTGAAGAAGGACTTTGCATATGTCAGAATAACTTTATTTTTCAGGAACCTTCAGCATATCGGAAATTCATATATTCATGAGACACTGCTCACAGCTAACTAGACAAAGCTAGCACTGCAACCAAACATTTCCAATTAGTATGGAAGGAGTTAAACTCTTCCGACATCCCAATCCAAACAAAATTGCTGAATGCTTTGATTATCAATATAGTATTGTTACTGATTCAGCCCTTTATTGGTGGGGCTTGGAGATATAAATTTAGATTCTTTAGATTTAATTTCTTTTTAGGTGTTACCTAATACTGTATTTGAATGCTCTGCTGTGTTTGGAATATGGACACAAATCCATCTGGATTCTGCTCAAAATAGATAGTCAACTTAGTGGATTAGCTGAGAAGGTAATGAAAATCTTTATAAATCAGGAGACTATCTAATGAATCAGAAAGGGCTTTTTGATCCATCTCTAACTCATTAAAGCTACAGTAAATCCCACTGAATTACATTACAGTTCACTCTGTGTAAACCTTAGTGAATTAAAGAAAATTAGCAAAAGGTTTCCAGAAAGAGATACATATCAAATGCTAATGCATCGTACTCTTCCTTTCCTAGAACAGGCAAGAGATGGGAGGAAAAATGTCCCTGCGTTCACCTGCACAGTGTGTGCAAGCATAACCAGCTATTACAATGATCGAATGGGGAGGAGGAAGATGCTAGGAGAGAAACTAATAAACAAACCGGGCCAAACAATTTTTCCTATATCAAACACATGTGACTATATTTAGACCCAGCCCAGGCTCTAGTAGGGCCAAAAGGTATGACCCAGAGCACATTAAAATCAGACAGGCCTCCCATTAACATCAATGGCTGTTAGATGAGGCCACAAGCAGAGAAAATCCCTACTGAAATCCACAGGAGATCAGCCTGCATAAATGCTCTGCAGAAGCAAGTAGCATTTTTTTCTTCTTTCATTTTTTTCATAAATATTTTATAAATAAAACTCACTGGACTTAGAATTTGTACATATAACCATATGCAGCATTTTTGTACAAGGCTCTTGCTGGTCTTAGCAGAGCTTTCCTGTACATATCTCCATGTCAGTTCAAGAGCAACGTGCAGATAGAATCTCCTTTGGGAAGCAAGCTCCGTGGTTTATCTTGACACTGTCACTGCATGGAAGTTATGGTAGGCTAGAAACAGCTGCTAAATTTAAGTATAACCAAGGCTGTAAAATGTCAAACTAAGTATGTTTCTACCTTGTTTCTGACAGAAGAAAGTAATCTTTCTTTCAGAGTTTACCAAAATGAAACACTTCTTGTTTCCACTCACAAAAAACATAATACACTAAGCACACTATTTAGCCGAGTTTAGTAAATGCACTGGGAGATTCTGTTAAATGTCATTTGAAATGTCTGCCTCAGAATGAGAGCAGCTCTACTACTTCCTAGGGCTAATGCTGCAACCTCCCACTCACCACTGTGCAATTAACGGCAGGCAAAAATAAATGGATAAACAACCTTTTGTTGTTCCAATGCAATTTTTTACATCACATACAGCTAAATGTTAATTATGGGCAAAGGGAGGTTTTAATTTGTTTATGAATTCTGGATTTATAAAATATCACAGGAAAGCATGAAGTACCCTAAAATACATTTAGTAGAATGTAAATCTGGACATGCTTATGCTTTGTATTGAGAGATTTAGAAAATGAAAAGTAAATTCATGGCACTACCTAGATAATTGTCATTGGTTCTTATAGAACTGTTTTCTTTAAGTGCACCATTAGGATTTCCACAAATAGCCTGAAATATGAGTTTCACTGTTGTGGCAATCCACTGCATTCTATTTTAATTTTCCATTTCATTTTTTAAAAGTACAATCTTTAACAAACACAGGAAAAATAGCATCAAATAAGAAAAAGTTAAACCAAACTTTCAAAGAACAAGAAAAATTTAGAAAATGTGTTAACTGAGTGGCAACAAAAATAGAGAGCTGTGCCATACACTGACAAAGAAAACTATGAAAACTGAGCTAATAACACCCACAATTTTAGCAGTCCTTCTCCCACCTCCCAGTCCGCAAGCCCTGACACCAACAGCTTGTTGTGTGCAGGATGAAGTGGGAGATGAACTTTTAGTATATGCTGTTTCAATTATCCTAACTTGGGCAATAGGCTGCAGCCAACCTTCAGATTTACAGATGAAAATGATACCAAAGCGAATGGCTCTATTCACAAGGCAGCTCAGACAATGTCAAGAAGTTGTTTATGGGTAGAATTTTTTGCCCAAACAGCCTAAAAACCCTTAGTGCATCTGAAACAGGAAAGAGAGGAGCAACTGAGAGTAAGACAAAATATAAGAAAACAAGCGGCAAAGGAATGACAGAGGAGAACAGGGGAATATGTGGATTCCTGTCACTAGCTCAAACATATATGCTGGCACAGCTGAGGAACACTGAGAATTGCATGAGAGACAGTGCCTGGAGATAGGCAGCAAATGCTGAGTTACATGGTCTAACTTTAAAGAAAGAGATGTCATCTCCACAAAACTGTGTGCAATTTGGGTAGTTTGAATAGGTCCTAGTACTCCACTCAGGTATCACTTTAGTGAACTCCTTACTTGATTCTGCATGTCATCTTCATTAAATGCCAATAGGCATCTACAGGAGAGTATGGATTACCTTCTAGAAAATGGTCCAGCAAAGATATCACTCCAAATTTGAAAATAAACAAATAAATATATAAATAAATAAATTGCAAATTTACAGTACTGATCCGTTCAAAATAAGGCCTACCAGATTTTATCATCTATGCAGAATATATGAACATATTATGATTATGTATGTTTACACAACAGGGTTTTCTTCCTTTACTAATACAGTTGTCACCATTTTAAACAACAGCTTGTAAACAGTAGCTCCTGGCATGATTTTAAGCTCCAGACTGTTGTGGGTGAACACTCAAGAAGAACACAGCTATGGTCTAAACTCTTTACGTTGCTCAGTTGCAGAAAAAGAGCTGAAAAATGACAGTCTCAGCCCAGTCAGCCACAAGCCACTTACATGCATGTCTTTGATATTTCCCAATCTGGACAAGATGGATTGCACCAGAGCCAGCCGGCGACAGTCACGTAAAGTTACAGACTCCTATATTTTTGGAAATAATCAAATTCCACCCTCCTCCCATCTTTTTTCTAAACTCCCCAACAAAATTTTCAAAAGGAAAAGACGGCACCCTGGCTGGAGTAAAAATGTGGGCATACCACAGTTAATTGAGCCAGTAAACTTTGGCTGCGCTGGAGAATACCATTCTCAATCTTAATTTTGCCCTTTTCCTAGCAATTCAGAGGCCAAAGGTTCCTGGTGTCAGACTACAAGCAAAGATTTGCAAGAGAGTATGTAAGCTCATGTCTCTGATTTCAGGTCTATCCAAAGCACAGCTTCTCTCAACTATCAGACTGACAGATAAGATATTAATGGACCTGAATTCCAGCTAGGAGGTGCCAGCTGCTTTGATAGAAAGCAAGGAATCTGGATTGATAGAGGGCAAGAATGAAGTTGATAAGCAGCCACATCCACTCAAATGGTTTATACACAGACCTGGTTAATTGCAGATCATTCACCAAGTGCAAGCAAACACTCAGATCCCATCAACACTGCTCCCACTAGCATCTTCTGGTACCCAGATGAATAAGGATTCTACTTATTTACAGAAAATGTGACTAATTTACAGAGGGAGGGTGGGTCTTCACTACAGGCTAAAGCACAGGAAAATTACTATGCATCTCACTGGTTTTGAGAAGACACATGTGAAGACAGGATCTCCCAGTGTGCAAAGTATCCATTCTGAGCATCAGGAGAATAAGCCTTACACTGTAGCTTTGGGTTATTAGAAGAAAAAAATGTCAACAAGGTTAATCCAATTCCACACTATAGGATTCCCTCAAAACTCAAAAGCAGAACTTAAAATGTATAATCTGGTCTCCTGTGTCTGTTAATCCTTTGCACCAATGATTAGTTCCTGTTTAGGTTAGCATATAAAAAAGATTAAATGAAGGTTAAAAGTCATCTAAGCCTGTTTCTTTTCTTTTTTCCCCCCTCACTCTCTAAATCGATGTACTAAGGAAACTTAAGTAAGCTTTCAGAATAGTCACTGGACATCCCCTTCTTGCACCGAAACATGTGTTCCTTGGTTACATAAAATGCATTAGGTACAGTCTCAAATAAAATCAAAGTTGGTGGGTTACATGGATCAAACAAATTAAGCTTTCTTTTAGATTTGCATCAGCATCTGAGGCCAATAACATGCCTCTTAATTGAATATTAAGCACCATCAGTTAAACCCAGCCAAAGCAGCTCTGCTTATGTAATGGCTTTCAATTGTGATTATTTCAGTCTAGCATATGGAATATTTCACATCACACTTTGCTAGTTTTGCTACTGCTGACATCTTAATCTGAAGTGGAAGCTGTTTAAAGTCCTATGATCTCTCAAGTGATCTAAAATATGAGCTATTTAAATATGTATTTCCTAGCAATTAATGCTTATCAGTGACATTAGCCAAACATTTTGTGTACCTTCTGTCTATAAATAGCTCTACTGAAGTAGTAAAGAGAAAACCTGAAAAATTTTTTCTTTCTTTTTCTTTCTTTCAATGATAATATAGAAAATTATCAGTTCAGTAGATGAACCACTTTCATTTTAAACATTCATAGAGCAACTCCCTAAGCCATCCATCTCCTTCCAAACAGCTGAGGCACCAGCAACAGTATTTATGTTGTCTATACTGAGCTGCCTGTGTTCTGCATGGATATAAAATCAAAGTTGCATGAAGCCCTATTTACACACCAACAAGATGCAAAATAATGATATCACTATTGGGACATCGCTTTTATTGCTTATTTCGGCCTTTCCCAGTCTTCATCTTTCTTCTTTCAGAAAGGGGAAAAAAAAGTGCTTTTATGTTACACTGTGCCTGATACATTGTGGACAACATAAACAAATAATAAAAGTAATAGAGATTACAGTGGTAATTCCACTAGAGAAGAAAAGAGCACACCAGGTCTGCTGCATCAGTACATTATAATTCTAAGCAAGAGCAATAGGGTAATTTCTCTTCCAACAAAGAAAGAAAATGCAGGTACAAGGCTAAAAGCCAAGGCAAGATCTGCTTGAATACTTTGATATTGTATGTCATTTGACCAGCACGTGATACATACCAGGTTCTACAAATCATCCATTAAGTGGAATATCTAAAAATGCAATTTTAATTATATAAGCCATAGATTTTTCTTCATGCACCATTCTTTGTTTCAGAAATATATTATTTCCTCAGTGCCATGTCATTTCTTTCAAATGCTAGTAAGCAACCTATTTGACAAAGAATGAAGCTCATGTCATTCCACATAAAGAAATGCTAAAATGATAAGCGTATTTCGTTGAGACCTTTATACACTCTAAACCCTCTTGCGCTTTTTTTTTTCCTAGGGTTTTTTTAGGTTTTTTAGTTTTTTTTTTTTCAATGTGGCTCTGCTTTTAAATTGTCCTTTCTCTCACGTGACAACAGGGAAACCTTCCAAAGATACAATTACCCTGGAATGCTTTTGATGTCAACTCTACAGTCAAAGCATATAAACTCACAGAGAACCACGAGCTGAAGAAAACATGAACCCCCATATGAATGGTTTAGTTTACCTGTATTTTCAGTGGAAGCTGCCCGCCTGTTCTTTCAAAGGGGAGAAACACAAGCACTCTCACTGCTATTTCTTCTCCTTAACTCATTCTAGCAGAGACTTTAAAAAAAAGCAATCTTAAGGACATCATGTTCACAGATTGGAGGGGAGGAGGGGAAAAAAATCAGATATTCGTCTCATTTCATTCATCAGACGTTTTGCCAATGGCAGCAGTTGAAGCAGGATAAGAGTCAAAGATTGTAAAATGTTAATCTGGCATGCAGGCTACTCAGTCTTCTCACGGGAAAAAAAATGCTTTGTCCAAAAAGGATAAAACTATGGCTGGAAGGAATACAAAAATATATGCCCATCATCTCAGTTTGAAAATGATACCATTTTGGGTGCATCGTTGAAAACGGTGCTACTCCTCCCTTTCTCATGTGCATAGATGAGGAAGATAAAACCAGGAATCTAAAGGTCAAATAGTGCAATTCATATTAGTAAACCTCCTGCTTCAGTTACTAACCAAATATGTTCTCTGGACTAAATTGCTAATTCAAATGAAAATTTCTTATTTGCTCGCCAGTGTTAATATGCAACTTGACTGGTTTCTCCTTGATCCGAAATTTAATGTGCTCAAAAACCTGATTTCCTTTTTCAACATAGGCATAATAGTCCATATGCATTGTAATTAAGAATACACTTCTGATCCTTTGATCACATTTCACTGAAACTACTTATTTTCAGAAAGTCCATTTTCTCCCCTAAAATTAGAAGAGACCCCCAGTCCTTTTTTACTTGCACTGTCAAATCTGCAAAGGGCATTAAACCTTTGAAGCTGAGATTTTTCCTTGACATTCTTCTAGTCTGCCAAAATCTTGGCAAAATTGCCTGTCTTCTATGTAAAAGAAAACTTAAATGAAGGCTCCGACTTGTAATTTGCAAAAAAAAAAATCTCATTTGTTCACTCTCTGAAAAGCAATTTTCCTTATCAACAAGTAAATATCTTTAGTTATTTTGTTTTTTTGATTATTGTTATTCACTCATGGTACAGGGTGAGAAGGGGTTTTACTCTGGGACCAACTTATTTCAATGCAAACCTGATGTGCATTACATATCAATAAATCTATGGGTGACAAATATGTAATCATCGAACCTGCCCTTCATCTCAGCTGTCATTTTTTGCATTTATTTTCTCCAAGTTCAGAAAGCAAAGGAGAAAAAAAGAAAAAAAAAAAAAAAAGGCCTGCCACTTAGCGAAAATTCCATGATTACCATGATTACACAATGAAACATATATTGAAACCAGTTCACTCCTTTTGAACCGCTTTTCCACTCCTTTTCCATTCACTCCAGTCACTCTAATTTCTCATGTTACCCTCTTTTCCAAAGCTCTGGGAACACATGTACTCCTCCACTTGTCCTGATATTTAACCCAGGCTATTTCAGAGATGGGACAGAGGGATATTTCACATTACTATTTCTGCTCATGGCAAACATAGGAACAAGCACAGGACATTCCATAGCTTTCCTTAATTACTAGTAGCTGCTGCCACCTTTCCCTTCTCAAAAGCAATTTAAGAGGCAGTTTGTGCAGTTCTGTGACATAGTCTACCAACAGTTACCAGTAAAGATTTTGCAAAATACACTAGCATGGGCTGCATACAGAAGAGTAAGCTCAAAGTTTTGTTTGCAAGGCATTTAAAATATACCTCATAGCACCTCTAAAGCTCTGCAGAACCCTGTGTAACGCCTATTTGAGTTACTAAAATGTGCTTTGGCTCACTTGCAACTAGATATGTCTACTTATAGCAATCATGCTGACAGCAACAGCATACACATTTTCCTTTTAAATGGCACAGGCTTCATAGTCAGGTCTCTAAAGCAGAAACCATTAATGAACAGTGTAATCATTGGCATTGGACCAATGGTAAATATTACTATTATGTTTTTAAAACTCACACAGAGAGAGTTTCCGTCATATTTTTCCAATCCATCATTTCCCAAACAAGACTTTGTTAACAACTAGCATCCAGTGGTGTAGATGGGACTTAACAATAATAGATATCTTCCCAACTGTGAAGCAGAGGGGAGCACACATTAACAATCCCTGCTCTGCATGGAGCACTCTGATATTCAATCAGATGGATTAGCAGTTCAGAAAAGTTCACAAGAAAGACAGATGGTAGTCAGCTAAGATTTCCTTATCATCGTGCAGCTTCACAGACCTGCATGTTTTACTCTGGCAATGTATGGTTAGTGGACATATTTTAAACATATTTTTTGGTGAAAAGTTCTTCCTAACTCTTTCCCAGTGGATTTTCTACCTTATGTAAAAAATACGTAAACAGAACCCCCTTTCATCTGTCCACGTTTTCATTTTCCTTTCCTCTCCTCTTTTCCTTTTTAGGAAAAGGATAGTTTCCTAGATACTTTCAGTTTCCCCATTTTCTGCTTGCTTTTTAAAAGTGGGGGAAAAAGTAAGCAAGAGAAAATTCCAAAGAGAAGCAGATGAAAAAAGTGCAGAAGACAGCAGTAATCAAGATATGATCCTTTTTCATACCTGGAGAGTACAAATAAGTTATTTCAGTTGTTAAATGGCACTTCCCCTCTTTTTGCAACCCATTGTATCATAGTTATTCTCGCCCACTTTCCATTTAATGATCATTCAATAAGCAGATGGAAGTTATTAAACTTGTATTAGACCCAACTGATATTGCCCATGGTACAAGTACAGGAACAAGACAGCCACTGATTAGAGGTGGATTTAGTGTTTTCTAAAGATATATATATATATTATACTATGGAAATACAGAAATCTGCATAGGCTATTTTTTTCCTTGTTAAATTGTCAGCATAATGGAACTAAAACTATACATAAAAATATATAAGCAAAACAATTGAAGAGGTGATTTTGAAGATTTTGGGATGAGAAGATTATTATTATTTTCCTATGCTAGGTTCCTGGCTGTGTGCCTTTAAGGAATAAAACATCAACAGGCAGCAGAGTGCAGCTCCAAGCTACCAAAACAGACATATTGTCAACAGCTGTGCAGGGGAGAGGGGACCAAGGCCCTGGTCTGCTATCACAAGGCTAGGAAAGCACTGTCCTTTTGTCCTTAGAAAGCATTTGTGGGAAGCACATAAATAAATAAATGTAAATGTCCTATAGACTCAATCTACCAAGCTCATTAATTGGGGAGCACCTTAGTAAGAAGATTACATCCAAAGTTAGGCATACTGGGAAAAGTAGAACAGGCTCTTACAGGCTCTTGTTCTGTTTATAAAAGTTTATATTTTTTCCCCTGATTTACTGCATTTCACAGACCTTTCCTCAAGCATAGGTCCCTGATATTTGAATAGTCCTATCTTTCTGTCCACATCATTCTCGCTCCTCTTTCATGCTGTTTAAACATGTAAGTTTCCTTGTTATGAATAAGAGTAGTCTGCACTTAAATAAAATGTCACTATCTCACCCAGTCATGGCTGATCTTTTGGACAGTAACATGCATATGCCATTAACAGAAATCTGCAATATATGCATACAACATATACACACACTCACAGATATATGCACTACATATATATGTATATACATACACTCACATACAGAGAGTCAGATCCACACATACGCACAACTAAAGATTCACTTTTATTTTTATGCATCGTAGAGAACGCTCACTGCTATTGGAGTCAAACCACAGATCGCATGGAGATAAATTCTAGGAGTTTGCAGAGACTGGGATGCACAGAGAAGAGCTTGAATCTACCCAGAACTACGTATGTACACTAGCCAGATAATTACAACACTGAGGGAAAAAAAATCCCACTGCTCTCAGGATTGAGGGTTGGGGTTTTTTTCCCCTGCAAGGGAGAAATGGATTGCGAATAGAATGATTTTGTCCAATATTTTCACACTATTATCTTTGATGGTGTAAGAGCCATGGGATACATATTTATGACTTCCTGAGGTACACGCTTTTGTATTACATGCCACATTACAATTTATTATTCATTGCACTTAAATGTGAAATCCTTTTGGTGTATATATATATTTTTCAAAATGTATTTGTACATACACACAAAAATGAGAGTTGAAGACCAACATGCCATTATTAGGAAGGATACTAGCATCCCCTCGTTACTTGCAATCCACCATCCTATTGCACTAACAATACAGTCTTTTTCTGATTTATTTAAGTCGGAATAAGCCAACTCTCCAGGGGAGCAGATGGATGTTACAGAGATATCTTTCCCTTTTCCCTGAAGACACAAAATGATGCATTTTACAAGAGTCACTCCTCTGTATTTTCCCCTGAAAACAACATTCTAAATGTATTAATTTGCAAAATGTATAGAATAATGGCAGGAATCTTTATGTTTTACTGGAAAGATCTGGTACCAGATGCATCATTTTTATCTATGCTAGTAGAAAGTCCCATAGCAAAAACACATTCAAACACCATAATTTCCTCATATCCCAGGCTATTACCAACCCACTAACTGCCTAAATTTAAAGAGAAGTTTCCTCTATAAATAAGCATTTCCATAATTTTCCACCCCATGGGGTAAATAGCTTCCTACATACAGGTTCTTGTTCTGGCCACTAATGAAAATGGGACAATTCCAAACCAGAGGAAATGGATCAACTATAAATAGCGTAGTTCTATAATAAAAATAAGCACATTCAGTCCAACTCACAAAAGAGCCATATGAGCAAGTTTACGTATGTATTTTTTCTTAAAAAACACTCTCCATTCATTCAAGTATCCAATCAGAAGTATGTATAGATAGGAATCAATTATCACTCCTTTTAGCACAGCACCACTATATATGCATTTAAATGATGCCCTATCACACACAATCACTACTGTACTTTATCATACGTCTGGGCATACTTGTACACCACTTTTGTCATTTCTCAGAGAAGATACACAAACAGTGTGACAAAAAGGCCTGAAGCAATGGATAGCTGAAAGGAGCAAATCACATGTTAAAGCCTACAAAATATTTTTAAATAGTCATGTTCCAAGTTTCTGATATTTGATTTCTATTGCCAAAGGCACACAGTGGGTGTCTGAAGTGAGAAATTGTATTCTGCCTACACTCCACTGTCTAGTAACAATACTCAGAATAACTTTGCCATAGTGGTTTAATAGGGGGTTTTAAAAAACAACAAATCTTGGCATACAATTCTTCTTCACTGTTTTCCTTCCCCACAACTGTGGCTGTTCCTTGTAAAAAATACCCTGGAGCTAGAGTCAAAGGTCTTGATGTGCCACTAAGATTTTACACAAAAAATAGTTTTCCACTAACAAAAGAAATGAAGCCTAAAACAAGGTAACAATGGATCCCTTTTAGATCATTCTGATAATTTTTTCTTCTTGTTTCTTTCTTTCTTTCTTTCTTGTTTCTAGGCAAGATTATCTTTGCTCACACATGTTTTCTTTCAAGCAAGAGAAATAACTTCTTTTACAGAACGAGTGATATTCACCTTTACGAGGCCCAGACCTATGAAACATTTAACTTTCACTTAGGATAATTCTGTAGATTATTAGTGTTGTGATTCCATGCAGATTTAGACATCTATGACATCTGTTATGTAGTAAATTGCATTGCATGCCACATGCATAATGAAGAGGAGAGAGGGATTTTAGTTCCTAAAACATGCCTCATTATGTGTGGTGCATAAATGCAGGCAGTGGCACCCAGGACAGATGGAAAGGCTGCAGTGCCATAAAAATGTACAAATAATGTTGTTGTTTTTATCATTTGGAAAATGAATATGTTATCTCTCTTGAGGACAAAAAACACACCCAAAAAAAAACAACTCTTAGCTCTATGAGGATTAGAAAACAGAGGTGGCAGACACATGACTAATGAAGACATCTCTTAGAAAGAGCTTACATGAATCCACTTGCATGTAGCTTGACCGTTCCTCTTAAGAAATATGTTCTGTTTCTTTAATTCTCCAACTCCTTTCTTGGTGGTTTGCACTTCAAAAACAGAGAGGACACATTACAGATAAGCATAATATTCCAATGCTGAGGACTCCACTACAAGATGATTTAAAAGACCAAAGAAGGTTCTCCAGACACACAAATAATTTCCTGCCATTATACAGCTGATTAGATTCATTAAGCACAGATTAAATCACACAAAAACATATTTACAGGTGAAATTTTGAAACTCCAAGCCATCCCCATTGCTAGGGCAAATTTAGGAGGTATGCAGAGCGTGCAAACGACCCTTTTCATTATGGCTTATTCCCAAATGAGCTCCAAGGACAAAGGCCCCATAGAGTTAATGTTAGAACTAAATTTTAAAATGCAGATGCCTATGCTGAGAAATTCGGATGCAGACTCAATATTTAAATAACTGATGAGAGCATGTGGACCTACATGACTAACGTAAGGCTCCCAGGCTCAAAAAGCTGGGCTAACTCATGCAAGGAAGGAGTTATAGCGCTCGCTGAAAAATAGCATTCCTTAAAGTGATTTTTAAAATTTGTTGTTTTAATCATGCCAACAGAATGAACAACATCTTTCTCCCTTATCCAAGTAAATGTTTTCTGTATTGACAGGCACCATCTTTAAATGTTGTAAAACTATCCTTCTTCGGGACAAAGAAAAGGATTTCAATACTATGAACTTTTTGTTATTACCATTATTTTGTTTCAAACCATTTAGGATATACCAATAACTTCCATAAATGACAGAAGAAATACTTCTAGAATTTAGAATATTGTTATATTCAGCTTTGCTTAATTATTTCCTTGATCATTGCAGAAACATTCTTGGAAGAGCTACAAAGAACAAATAGATCTTAAAATGATTTAGCGATTTTTTTTTTCTCTATTTTGGCAATCTATGTAGTCAAGAAAATATAGCCTAAAGAGGGTATTTAAGCAACTTAAAGACAGAAAGATCCTGTTTTCTGCCTATTATATTGACAGACATTTATTGATGATAAGCTAATTGCATTTGTAAATCATTGAAGGAGGCTGCCTACCTCCATTCGGATTTCCAATTGTGTGGCAAGTCAAGAGAGATTTCATGCAAGCTCATGCAAACCAGACGAGAGTTTTGGTCATTGGAAAGCAGAGAGAGGCAAAGCCTCCTGGACAGCTCTGAATGCAGTAATGAAGAAAACACTTGACTCTGCCTTTCACTCTTCTTTTCCCGCACTGTCAGTTCGCTGCAGATATCACCAGAATGAGTGAAACTTTCTCATTCTTAAGAGCTGGTGTCAAATTCGTATTGTCATTTTAGTTTAGAGCCATCTATGTGGTAAGTAGCATGGCAATTGGATGAGGAAACAGGGCTGCACACAACTCTCTCCACTACATATTACAATAGTCAAATATTTCTGTAAATAACTCTGTCATTTAAGAGCCGATCTAAATTTTCAGACACAAAATTCCCTTACAGGACTAAAGAGCAAAGAGCATGGGCATAACAGCAAGGATTTATTGACCACATCAGCAAACATAGAGCAATTATGAGAAAAAAAAATCAAGCAACATCTAGAAAGGAGGAAACATATATTACGAAAAGAAGCTGGCATTTCCAGCTTTAACATTTGTTAAGACATGGATAAAGTAGAGGTAAGAACAGATTTTATCTCTAACTCTGGTGATGGAGAGAAAGAATCCAACTGAAATATAAAGGTTTTTAATAACTTAGTGGGAAATTATTATGAGGATACAGTGAGAAATTACTGTGAAGTACAGTATTAAAATACTGGCACATGGGAGAAGAGTATTTCATAACTCAGAATGAAACATCAGCAATTGTTTCCTACCTGAAAACAGGAGAGAGGGAGAGTAGGAGTAGGTACCATAAGAAATATATACATCTGTATAAAAGTTGAAAATTGTACTACCTGTGTATAAGATCTGAGACACAAAATGCTTCCTAAATAGCTAGTCATTCTGGTCATTACCTTCCAGATAAAGTTGTTGAGATAAATGAAACCAAACCAAAAATTTCATTTCCAAATGGCAACAGCAGCTGAACTTTCCACAGAAAGCATGGAAACAGAAGAGAAAAAAGAGAGAGAAAAAGGAAAGACAGAAAGAAAGAAGTTCTCTGCAACTCACATTTTTCTTATAAAGTCAACTCTTAAATCTCTACGACTCTAAAGAAAATTCATCTGAATCCATTGTTCAATACTATCTGAAAATTAAGGATGCCTTGCAAACCAGTCATACTAACTGTTGTACTCCCAATAGCACCTGCGTCAAATTGCAGCTTCAGAGAGCCAGGGAAGTTCCCCCTTCTGAAGCCTTTCTGAAAAGCCCCCTTCTGAAGAGATAGAGCAGCAGCAAAATCATAGGACATTTCAAGACAGAGAACACTTGAGGTCAACAATAGGCATGTTATTTTTCTGCAGGTTTGTATAATTGTTCTCCATCTGCTTGCTTTCTTTTCCCTTTCATTTGAAATAAAAGCAATCTAGATTGAAAGCACACGTTTTCCTGGTGGCATACAGCAAGTGTGACAAAAAGTGCAGGTTTCATTGTACTAGTTCAGTAAATCCTGTCTGAAAAAACAGCCTGCATCATGCCAGCCTACACTGAATACACAGTTTTTACATATTTAAGATGGAAAGCTCCTCGTAAACCATCATGTGAAGCAATAAATCAAAACTAGGCCTTTAAAACTTTGGTTTTTTTTAAAAAAAAGCACTTGCATATACTTCCTTATCCCTTCCCAGTCCTTTTTACAATGCCTCGTGCATGGCATCAGCATCACATTAGCACTGTAACAGTAAGTACACTACAAAGAAAAACAGTCATTTTTTTTCCCCCATAAATAAATGCAGTACCGTTGATATTTCAGAGAGATACACAGCAGACCACTGAAGGTCTGTCAGTGCCACCTCCTCAAACAAGTGAGTACATATAATCCTTTCTCAGCTACTTGGCACCTGCAATGTAGCATTGTCTTAAAGAAGTGTGCTAAAAATTCCTGTGGATGCTGTTTGGAAACAGAAACTGCTTGCTAAGCTTTGCACTGACTAACTTCACTTTGTAAAGATATATTATTTCAGAGGCAACCACATATCCAAAAGCACAGCATCCATCTTACTGCCAGATGCTACTGCGTTAATCAACTGGCAAGAGGTATGTGTGGAATAGTTTTCCACTTTATACAAATCGAAAGACCCACAGCTCCTTCAGGAAATCAGCTAAAGTGCAGGAAAAATTCAATCGTGACTCTAAATATTGCCAGCAAAATCAACATCAGCAATAACATTTTCATGAGTAAGGAATATAGCCTAACTGAATGTATTGGATGGGGCTGCATCTATTTGGATCCAGTCCTGGATGAACTGGATTATTTTATAGACATCAATTATAAAGAGATGATAAGTCTCAAGGTCTTGTCTCCTAGAGAACCTTCTTACAAAATATCTATATCTGTCAGAAGGTCTTTCATTGCATTTTAATTGGAATGTCTTTTTTTGTTTTCCTTTTTCTCCTCCCACTTTTTCATAATTTTCCACTTTAAAAGAAGTCTTGCTTTAGAGGGGTTTTTATCATAGCAACATGAAGCATTTCTTTGGGTGCATTTTTCCTGCTGCTCAGTTCCTGACCTTTATCAGTTAGTCAGAGATCAATAAGCAGGTAATAACTTTTAAGATCAAAAAAAGTCCAAAAAGTAGTGATGTGGTGGGTTTTGGAAAAATCACCAAAAACTGTCAGACAGCACCCACAAAGGAGCAGCCCTTCATCAACGAGTGAAAAAGTGAGAAAAACAGTGAAAAGACAACTCTTCAAGAGCAATTCACCCTTGTGAAAATATGAAGTTGGCAATATTGTCAAAGGCAGTCTCCACAATCTGTCATGTAAGCACCAGTTAGGAATGTACAGCTGCCCACCAGCAGCTTCAAGTTGCTCCCTTGACTTCTGTTGGAGGAAGGAAAGAGTTTTTCATTCATAAAGCTAGACCTTTTAGGTGTTTCCCCACTTTTCCTCTTCTGGTTACCCTCCTTTGCTAGCAAAAGAGGTATTTAAAAAAAAAAAAAAAAAAAAAAAAAAAAGTAAATTAGGCAGAATGTTTATTTTAAACAAACTATTCCATGAAGTAATTTGTTTAAAGACTATTTATGACATCCTTCATTACCATGATCTTCCAAGTTCCCAAAGTTATGCACACAGCAGGTGTGCAGGAATAATTTGCATCTAGCTAGCATATACATAAAGCATAAATAGGTCTTTTTATTACATAAATTTCTTTTAAATCACATAGAATCAGAATCTATGTGCCATATGTCATAATGCAGTAGGTAATAGTAATTCATTTCAGTAAACCACCAGATGTGGTTTTGCATAAAACATCATTATAGATCAAAAAACATTGTATATCAAAACTAGTAGAAGTCTGAAGTGATAACATATTCCTCTTTATCTAATTAAAGTGAGATAAACTCTTGTAGAGCAAATCAATTCTGATACGCTGCATTGCGATCACTTGCTCAGTACAATAATCCAATTTGAAGTAATTGATCCAAGAAGATCAGATCAGATTTGATATCAAAGGATTTTAATTTAGATTTAGAACAAAAATATCTTTACTGAAGTTTTGTCAGAACTCAATACTAACCTACTAATAATATGTCAAATCTTCAAAGGGGAAGCCATCTGCTGTAAACACTGGTGAATTATCCAAAGATTTCAAAGACTTGCTCTTGACAGTCTCATTAGTAAGAAGATTCAATGGAAATTGTTAAAAACTCTTAATTTGTAAGAGATGTAGAGAGCTTCATAGAGACACATGAAAGTCAGTTAAAAAATACAAATTTTGGTTAAATTGCACTATTAGAAATTGCACTAGCAAACTATCTGCTGTTCCTTCAGAACATGTCCCAGATTGGGAGTCCTTCTGAGAAAGCAGATTCTTTTAGCCATACTACAAGAAGGATTCCTTGGTTCATTTTTTTTTTTTATCCAAAACATTACTTTTTGTGAAAAACAAATAGGCACTTGACCTATACTTGTTTCAGATTTTGTCTTAGTATTTCATTTGATACAGTGATGTCAGGTTTATTTTAATCTGTGCCTATTTTTAGCTTATAGAGCTAAAACTTGCTTTTATTCAATTGTAATGAGAAGGAAATAAAAATAAAGCTGAATTAAATTTTGAAAATTTCATTGAAGACAATCCTAAGATTATCCATACGTAGCATATCCATATTTTTTACCTTCTTTCTCCAGTAGGCCAAACTGTATAGACCCAGTGTGAGGGAAATCTGTATCATTAAGACAATCTATCCAGACCTTGAATTCTACATATGCTATACATATCAGCATACATAGCATGAATACTACAGGTATATTGAATTTGGGGGGAAAAAAAATTCTATTTCGGTTTCATTATAGTAGTAATTTTAACTTGTGAACATATCCTGCCCATCACTTCGTAGAGGTCAATTCACTGATATTATAGGCACAAAATAATGGGCATCACCAAAAGGTTCACAATACATCCTGGATTAGTCCATTTTCTTTCAGGTCTTGCATCTTTTCTCCAGTAGTGACCATTTTCACAGATCAAGAGAAAGGTAAAACACTTCAAATGAGGTTATATCTGGTTTGCCACAGAAATCTGAAAGCTGATTACCTTTCTCATTATCCTAAGTTGCACAGATATAACTATTAGTGGTCATAAAATTAATCATCCATTCTGTAAACCCAATTAATAGCTTGCTTGTTTTGTTAAGCTTCTTTAAAAAATGAATGTTGGTTTGAATGAACAGTGCATATACAAATCTTTCTTTTTACTTGTTTTAATATCTGGAGAGAACAACAGGGTAACTCAGAGCTCTAGGACTCCAGATACTGTTTACTAACCTGTGCTACTCTTCATTTGTCTTTTGATTAACTTTCACTGTAGAGAAAAAATGCTTTTCCAGTCAAATCACCGGTGGAGGTGCTGGTTTAGCAGTGAGAATTTGTTCTTCTTCATGGGGCTGTTCAAAGGAAATCAGGATTAAATGAGTGTCTTTGACTCTTGGACTTAGCTGCAATGGGCCAAGGGGAGCAAGTGCTGGGGGTGGCAGAGGGCCCTGGTAGCTCTGGGGCTCCCTGATGGGTCCCATCCAGATGCATGGGTAGGACTTACAACCCCTAGTCTACAAAACTTCTTAGAAGCACACATTTCAATTATCTGTTTTTAGCACAGAGAAAAGAGATGATACATTGCAGACAGATGGGTAACACAAAGAAACGACACTCAGCTTGACAAGTGCCTTCTGCACTCAAGCCACTTTCTACCCTCAAGAAGAAAGTTATTGAAGGGTATATTTTAAAAGAGAGCATTAAAGGATGAGAAAAAGGCAACAAAGTGAATGTTTACAGGGAGCTTTTCCTCATCATAAGGGATCGTTAGATAAGCAGAAGTAGAAAATGGAAGCTATCACCACTTCCAGACTGGAACTTGGAGTCAATATTTTGACACTGTGTTGATGTATAGTGGGGACAGGTCAGGAAAGCCATTAAAAATTAAGACAGGGAGCTTAAGTCGGATGCAGTAGATAACAAGAAGCCAGATGGTATGCAAAGAGCTTTACATATACAAGGAATGTTATGGTCACATTGATGGACTGAAGTGATCACACGAAAACAACCCTTTCATCAGTATTCTGAATGGATAAAAGTGGAGGAGGTTTGTGTTTCTCAAGATCAGAGAAAAACATGTTGCAAGACTGAGGACTGGGATGAGACTTTCAGCTTTGCAGGTAGTTGTGGTTTTTGATGCCATTACACAAAAGAATCAAAATAATGCAGATTGAGTTTAGAAAGGATGCTTTAGACATGGCTCTGAAGATAATACTCAAAAAAGGTGGCTGAGTTAACCATAAATTCTACACAAATTCTACATAAATTCTAAACAAATATCTATTTGTTAGCCTGTCATCTTTAGATTAGATTCAAGATTATCAAAGTAGAAAGGAACAGAACTGATTCCAAGTAGAATGAAAGCTTACTTCAACAATACATAAATATTAACTTAAACATTTCTAATAATAAAGAATTCAATGGAAACTTTGATATATTGTTTATTTTTCTTACTATGAAGGACATTTCTGTACATGTAGATTGAACTTATCTAGCTTCTGTTTCCATGTTTCACACTTTACCATTCTTTTGTTAAGCTGAGAAGATTGTGGGTTTTAGACCTTCAAGTATTTATCCACAAGGCATAACTTGCCAATCCTTTAATCCTTACCAAGTTACCTTAATTGATTTTAAAAGTTATTTTGGGACTGGGAAAAAAAAATGAATAAAGTAAGGACATCAATGGTCAATATGTAATTAATATCACTGAAGAAATGGAAAAGTATTTGAGAAAATACTTTTTTAAGAATAGGGACTTTAGGGACAATCAGGGACACAGGCGCACAGGTCATCTTTTCTTCAATTCCTCCCAGCGCTGCCAGCAATACAGAAAGAAATCATAGGGTACAGTCCATCGACGTGTCGCTCCACAGCTGGTGTCATTGCCGTAACTTTGGCTTCTTTGGTAACAGGAAGCCTAACATGGCACCAGGCATGATGGTATCCAATGGGGTCCATCTTTCTCAAAGGGGGAAGAGGGCTATGGGTCAGGACCTAGCTGGGCTCATCAAGAGGGCTTTAAACTAGATTCAAAGAGGGAAGAGGGTATCAGAGGGGCAGCAGATGAGATGGTGGCTGATGGTCCGTTACGCCACTCACAGCAATCTAGTGCTATGGCCTGTGAAGGGTCCTCTAGGACTGAAGAAGCCAGAGGGCAAAATACAAGAACTTCTGGAGGCCCACATAGTCCCGACAAGAAGGAGAGGCACTGTGGGAGCCCCACTCAAATGCCTCTACATAAACGCACGCAGCATGGGGAATAAACCAGAGGAATTGGAGATGCATGTGCGGTTACAAGGCCATGATCTCATTGCAGTTAGTGAAACATGGTGGCACAGCTTCTATGGCTGGAATGTGGCCATGGAGGGCTACAGGCTTTTCAGGAGGGACAGAGTAGGAAGGTGAGGTGGCAGAGTTGCTCTTTATATGAGAGAGCAACTGGAATGCATAGAGCTCAGCATAGAAGAGGATGGAATGCGAGTAGAGAGCCTGTGGGTGAGGATAATGGGGCAAGCCAACAGGGGCGACATGGTGGTGGGAGTTTACTACAGGCCTCCTGACCAGGACGAGGAAGTGGACGAAGCCTTCTACAGGCAGCTGAAGGAAGCCTCCTGATCACAGGCCCTGCTGCTTCTTGGGGATTTTGACCACCCTGATATCTGCTGGGAAAACCGCATAGCCAGGAACAGACAATCCGGGAGGTTCCTGCAGAACATTGCAGATAACTTCYTGATGCAGGTGGCTGAGGAGCCAACAAGGGGAGGGGCACTGCTAGACCTGATACTAACAAACAGAGATGGTCTAGTGGAAAATGTGAGGGTTGGGGGCAGTCTGGGCTGCAGCGACCACGAGATGTTGGAATTCACGATCCTGCGTGAAGGAAGCTGGGCAAGAAGTAGGATAGCTACCTTGGACTTCAAGAGAACCAACTTTGACCTCTTCAGGGAGCTCCTTGGAGCAGTCCCCTGGGTCAGGATCCTAGAAGGAAAGGGAGTCCAGGAGAGCTGGCTAATATTCAAGCACCACTTCCTCTAAGCTCAGGATCGGTGCATTCCAACAAGAAAGAAGCCAAGTAAGCACAGCAGGAGACCTGAATGGATGGGCAAGGAGCTGCTAGACAAAGTTAATGAGAAAAAAAAAGAGTGTACAGCTTGTGGAAGAAGGGACAGGACACATGGGAAGAATACAGGCGCATCGTCAGAGAATGCAGATGCGAAACGAGGAAGGCCAAAGCCCAGGTAGAATTAGAGTTGGTGAGGCAAGTCAGAGACAACAGGAAGGGTTTCTGTAAGTATATCAATAGCAAGAGGAAGACAAGGGAAAATGTTAGTGCACTGCTGAATGGGGAAGGGGGTCTTGGTGACTGAGGATACAGAGAAGGCAGAGTTACTAAATGCCTTCTTTGCTTCTGTCTTTACTGCTAAGGCGACCCCCCATGAACTGCAGGGCTC
>NW_020455589.1:0-45274 GCF_003342845.1 Nothoprocta perdicaria
CCCGGTTTCCTCTCTCTTTGCCACAAATAATGGAATACACCACACTCACACTTTTTTAATCAAGCCAGAAAAAAACCTCATTGTCATTATTGCTCAGCCATAATATCCCATCACCTCCTTCGACCCTTAATCCATCATAGACATTTTATCCTTTACTATTCTTTCAACACTGGATTATTTCTATATCCCCTTCTTACAGAGTCAAGTGACATTTACATGAACTTGTTAACCCCCTCATTCTAGAGTACATTATTTGCACAATATTTTCATTTCCAGACCCTGTTCTTGCTCTTACGAAACTCTTATCAGTCACTTCTTGACCTCTTTCCCCCCCTCCCATACATGTTTTTTACAATTCAGTCCACATTACAATTTTCACACACATGCCTGTTACTTGGTGCTACTCTCTCTCTGCTCTTTTCCTGCTGAAAAGCAAATGCTCTACTTACCTAGCCCAGGCAGGTGTCATTCACAGGTGCTGCCCCTTGCCAAAGCCTGACTATTTCAGTTCTGCCTCCCTCCCAGGTGCTAGGAGCTCCAGCTTTCACATTCCTGCTCCAGGGAGGCTGCAAGAGGCATCTGCACAGAAGATCTTGATGCTCCTTCAGGAGCAGGTGCATAGCAGGAGCTATGTCCGGATACTCAGTTTCCTTAGGTGTTCCACTGCCACACTGGCCTCTCGCTTTTAGAGGACAGGCCTTTCATCCAGCCCCCCAGCATAAACACTCTTCTCCACTTAGAGGGTGTCGCAAAKGGCATACCCAGCTCGTTCTTGTCCCTTAGGGTTGGCAAATTGCAACTCCGTTGACCCTGTTTTTACATAACCAAAAGTGCCTAGTAATGCCATTTAATTGCAACACAACTTCCATTCTGACTGAGCTATTCACTTGGGCTTATTTTACATGAGCTACCCGTTTTGTTACACACTGACTTCAATAGCTCACCTAATGTACTAGGTTAGTCAGTTTTCCAGTCCAAGCACATCCTACTTTTCCCCCCCCAAGACACTGACTGCAGGCTTCTCTGTACCTGGCAGGCTCCATCGGCTCCCACTTCTTTCACCCAGTGTTTTGTCCATCAGAAACTCTTTACTGAGAGCATGAGGCCGCTGGCATGGCCCATGGGTAGAGCTCCACATGGGGATGGGTGAGGAGCTTGGTCTTAGACCCACAGGTTCATCAAGCTGCCCCTGAGCACCAGAGGTAGCCCATCATGAGTTGAGACTACAGGTCTCACATTTGAGACTAACCTCCCAAATTGCCACTCCAACTAAGAAAACCATGAATGATGGTGGCTTCACCAAGAGACTCTGCTCTGCCAGCAGTGAGAGTCTCCCTCAGCCTCATACACCTCTGTTCACAAATCACACTCTCAAAATAGCCATAGCCGAGTATTTAACTATCAACTGGGCACTTGCTAGGACAAGGCAGGCTCTTGGCAGCTACTCAGCATGGAGTTACTGCATCTACACCTTTTGGTGCCTGCATGACAACAGCAGAAAAAAAAGCAGGCAAACCTCCCCGCAATGCAATGAAATCTGTAGTCACAACTGCAGCCCACGTGTTAATGTTGCCTTCCATATAGATATTGCTGTGAGTGCAGAAAATTAGCAACAGCATCCAACTTCAAGCAATGAAATCTTGACATCCTTTTTCAAAACACATCCAAAGCACMAAGGACACCACAGGGATAGATTTTAATCCAGACGAAACAAGGCATTCCATTTCTCTTAGGCCAGTACAATACACACACCCTTCTTTTTCTCCAGGCAGCTACTGTTTGTATACAGTTGTTTTACCTTTAGCTGACATCAAGCTGGTCATCCCTGCCTTTTTCCTCCTGGATCTTGCCTTCTAGATGCAATCTTCCAGGCATTAACTGCAGCAGTCCAGAGGAAGTCACCGCCAGCAAAGTCGAGCAGCAAACGGGGCGGGAGCCCATGTTTGCCCTGTGACCTGGAAGACATCCTCCAAAGGCACAACGCAGAGGCTGCTTCTGCAGCATGACACATTGTGGGGCCAACGTGCTACTGTGAGAGGCAGGGCACGACAGGAACTTTTTATCTATACAGGTCTAGCATGCAGCCCCGTTAGGCTGATCATGCCCCTCCTGCACATAGGCAGGTGTACAGGACTCACCCGGGAGCATSTGTCACCGTCAAGTCAGGCATCAGGGAAAGCCTCGAGGTGCGTGCAGCAGACACAGGCCTGCACAAAGAAATCTGTCATTAGTCACTGCTTTCTTAGAAGGCAGAACCCATTTTTTTGACTTTTACTTATACCTACCCTTTCACCAGCTAGTTGTACTGCTCTAATGCTCTACATCAGTATAGAATCGCTCTCACCTTCATCCCAAGCCGCCACTCGTCTTCAGCCTGACCGGGCTGACAGAAAGCCATCCATAAGGTCCATCATCACACCGGTCAGCCTCAAGGATCTTGAGGATCTTGGATTACACCACACGCATGCAGCCTGCCTTCAGGTTAACRTGCACCTCTTCCCCCCACCTCCCAAGTTCCATAGATGCTTTGTTGATTCATCCACATAATTTCCTCAGACCGCAGATCCATGTAAATGGCATTCTGCAAGTCTGCCTCTCCGCGCTGAATAGATGCATCTAATAAAAGCTTTTTAACCTCAAAATAGCTGCTGTAACAGCTGCTTTTCAAAAAAATACCAGAGGGACCTATTTCATCCTCCTCCTCCTCCCTAGCAATAYATATCTATGTTCTGGAGACTATGAATATTTGGAAGTAGGGATAGTCATTTGTTTTTATGGGCTGCATCAAATGGAGGATTTAAAACAGTTGGAAGGTTATAGAGCACAGGGAGGAATGAGGAAACTTSGTTTGCCTCCTTGGTAACAGAATCTACAGCACAGCAGGAAAACCAAGCATGGTAATTAGGGAATTACAGCTGTTAGTCACAGAAAACATGCTGCAGTTGCAGGTCAGAGACCCGAGGTCACAACCCAGGAAGCAAAACTGTAATTTAGAGTCTGCAAGGAACTCGCCGCATGCGCTGGGCTTCTGGCTACTTATAGCAGCTCTACACCTGTTTTTCCAGGGCAGAAATCAGACAGGCAAAAAACACAAACCAGAAATGAGCAAGAAATAGAGTTTGTCTAGCAGTCTTAYGGCTTAAAGGATGCAAAAACCTGCCTTTTTAAAGAACTTTTTTAGTTAAAAGGATAGTCTGTCAAACTGTTCTATCACCTTCTGATAACTGCTCCTAGAAAGAATTAGAAAATCAAAATGCCAGTCTAGTTTCTCATATTTTGAGGACAATACTAGTTCACTTTCACAGCTGTGAGCCAAGAACAGTGGTTAACCTCCCATCAAACATACCTCAACTCCAAAGCATCTACAGCCTTAAGGCAGCTCTAATCACAATTTGCCCAAAGGCAGTTTAAACCAAAGCCATGACTTACAGCAAAAGCATTTGCTAGGCACCTTCTGCAAAATAGTTTTCAGCACCCCTTCTTTCAGTGGGGGCCACGGGCACCACCTCTCAAACACAGCCTGTGCTGCAGCTTTCTGTGCACCAAAACTCAGCTGGCTTCAGCGGCCCCACAGCTAYGTGAGCTCAGCCTCCGGAGACACCCCAGTGCCCACTGGGGGATGGCATTTCAGCAGGACAGGCACATGGGGGTACTTCCCTGTCACATGCCCAGAGTCATAACAGACTGTACCCCAAACACCTTGAACACTGCACCCATATCCATGGGAAAAGCACATAGCCTTATCAAAGGGCTGCAGAAGCCMCGTTTCAAAGTCTTTTTAGAGACTTAAGGAAATTCACAGGAACATGCTTGCACCATACTGATACACATGACGCACATAAAAGCTGGTCTCGCTTCCGGAGATATGCACTCTCCTGGAGTCTTTAATTACAGGCCATGCTCTATAACATTCCTTCTTTATCTTTCACTAGAGGGAGTATTTCAATTCAGTTCTCTACATCTCCTCCACCCTARCTCCTACAAGGGTGATGTTTAGCTCTGCAGCCCTCCGTAGAGCCTAAGTCTCTCATTCAAATGACAGCATGCCACACAAATCAACCAGGGAATTTCAGGCAGGAGGATGTGTCAGCACCCCAGAGCCCAAGCCTCCAGTTCAAGCAGCTACTGCATTAATTCACTTACCAACCCTAGCAGGTCTGCAGCATCCCAGCAGGAGCTYGCAGGGCTGAGCGGACACCTGGGCTTTGGGATAACACCCAGCCTGCCACAGGCCAYGAGCAGGCTGACTGCCACACCTTGCAGGTTATCAGGAGGCCTGACCAGCACAAACCCACACCTGAAGGAGTCAGCAAGCCTCTTCTTCCTCAGGGAGCTCTCCTGCTGCAGGAGCCAGGCCTCACTCCAAGTTCACTGCCACCTGAACAGTTCACTCAGCTGGAACAGGCCAAGTCACATCAAGTGACTGACTCAAAGTTCCTTTCTTCCCCATTTCTAATTTAGGCTGGCAAAGGCAAATAGGCTCCCCATCCATGCGCTCAGCCTTACTGAGCTGTGACACCCATCAGATAAGGGACTGATGCAACTTGGGACCTTTTTTCCTTTTAACACAACTAGCATAATCCAAGCTGCATCTCTCTCTTGCTGCTTCTTCTTCACAGGGGGCACTTGGGCATAATGATTTGAAGGCATTTGATTCTGAAGCCTTGCACAAAAAGGTAATCTGCACTGCAGAGCCCTGGGCAGTGACTCATCCCGGGACAGTCTTYGCTCCCGGCCTTTCTTGTCAGTACCTGTGCGATCCTTTCCCCGGGCCACGGGAGGGTTTGCCACGTTTTGGCACAATACAGCCGATACACCTCASTTAAGCTCCAAGTCAAGCCTGATCGTGCCAATGCCCGATACCGTTTTTAGCAAGTGGACATCTGTCCTTCCCCAGATAGCTCCTAGAGAGGAGGGTCCAACCGGCAGCTCTTTCTTTGGGAGCTTTTGGCTGGCACTATACACACTCCATAGTGAAGTAGTGACTTTGTGCTTCTGATTGATAAATATCACATCACACCACTGCTAAATAGACCTGGCGACTCCTAGCCCAATTGTTTTGCACCCTCACCCATTTCCCTCTGAGCAGCTGAAGTATCTTAAATGAAACTGACCCAAGATAAATCTAGTTTTATTACTGAGCAGTGATGGGCTTGGGGGACAGAGACACATAATTTGGCATTTCATAGGAAATGAATACAGAGAGCTACCAGAATATTCACAAGGTACTGAGCTAATAAGATGTAGTCAAAAACATAARACTTCTGCAACATTTTACCAGCTGCTGCGAAGGGAGAGCTGTAGCATGAGCCTGTGCATTTAYACCAGCTAACTGAAAGCTCCAGGCACTAATTCCACCCAAAAGACCCCAAACAGACACATTCAAGGCAGCCAGAGAAAGCCCCGACAAGCCCATTAAGCACAACAGCTAGAGTTTCCGCAAGATACTATATYGTTTCTTTTACAGTCACTCAAATAGCTGGGCCAAGAGCCCCAGTCCAAGAGACAGCCCAAACACAGAGCTGAAGCTCGTGTCAAGAGCAGCCTATACTGCAGCAGTCCCAACTCCTTCCAGTCCCCTTCATACTTTAACTAATCCACTGAGACTAGTCCGTTATCTGAACTTAACTACCTGCCGTCTTAAAAACAAAACTAACGAAGAAACCCACGCTAAGTCAGTAGGGTTAACTGGCTAACCCAGTTTGAGTTTCTTTTTGCATGCACTTAGCTGAGAAATCACCTTTGCCTGCCAGAGATAAGTTTAGGCATCTGCTTCCTTCAAGTGCTTCATTCTTGAGACGGGAAGTCCCTGGAGCTCTCTGCCTCACTTCAACTGTTTAAAGAACAGGGAAACAAGCAACACAAACAAGCTTCTTAGAAGAAGACAGATCTGGACCTTGTGCCATTTAGGGGAGAAATCACTTTTTAGGGGAGAAATCAAGTTCACCTTTAAGCATCCTCATCTCTGTGCTGTCACATGKGGACAGAGGACCAGAACAGGCCAAAGCATAGCCTTGCACAGCCTGCTGAGGGCCAGGCTACCCGATAGCCAGGCTGAGAACAAGCAATGCCACTCATGTTTCTGCAGTGTCAGTCTGGATGACATCTTGCAGACAAAGGCCTACCCAGGAGATTGTTTGGGGGAAGAGCATGGCTTGACAGCCTGAGCAACAGACCAGAGGCTTCTACCACAAGCTCYTTGCTGTCATTTAACTGCTCCTTTCAAATGGACCTGAGACAACCACAATGAGTGCACCTGAACAGCRTGACTTTGCCCAGCTGTGACTTCTTGGTGCCTCGGGTTCTTCTGTTGGAAAGACTTAACTGACACTTTACAAGACCTCTCAGCAGGGTAGTGCCAAGGCCTCTATGGACACCACCTGAGCAGACAGCTCCATGCTGAATGCTTGTAAAGATCCATGAGCCCTATATGTTCTACTAGCCAAGCTACCTCCCTCGCAGCACCCTTCTCTCCTCTGGGGATCTCCCATAGRCACCAATAGAAGCACACAGTCTAGCCACCTACCCCCATGGTGTGGGCATTCCTCACGCCCTCTGGCAGCTGAGTGTGACACGGATCACAGGTAGCTCTGTTACTCCTTCCATGTTCAAAAGCTAGCCACAGACTTGCCAGGATCACATAGGGATTTCCTTCAAGTTGAGGCACCCTCCTCACTCAAGGGCCAGCAGTCTGTGCCTTCACTACAAACCTGTAAAGAGGGGAGAGAATACAGACCATACGTGTCCCAGACACACTGGGGCAGCTATAGAAAAGCCACAACTCTGACTGTAGACTAAGAACTGCTGCTGCCCCAGAAGCACTAACCTCCTGGTCATGGAATAGGATCTCTTGTGGATTAGGTAGATGCACAATACTCAGCACTATAGATGGACRTGTGGCCTCTATGCTGCAAGACTGCAATTGAAGATGCTAGATGAAACCAGAGCTATTTTACCTCCTTAGACTCCTCTGCAAGTTAAGCRGTGGCTCTTAATGCAAAAAGCTATTACCAGAATTAAATACCAGCGAGAGCTCTCTGAACACTTGCTAAGTGGCAGCCTATGCTAGACATCAAGGTATTGGCAAAGTAGTACTTGCTATTCTGCTCAGAAGCCTTCAGAGATAAGAAAACAAGTCTTGAAAAGCATGACTGAAGCCTTAGTCCCTGGAAGAGTTGGGGGAAAATAAGAAAGTCTGGTTACTTAACCRTCACGATGAATATTATCTAATGGAAGAGAATTAACTTGAAGGGAACACTGCAGCTCAATGAAATTCCACTACACTTTATTAGGTGTGTCCAATTACTTCCAGTGTAAGTCAACTAAACAGTTTAAGACAGGTTAGCAGAAAGTTAATCCAGCTGTATGACCAAGCAAGGGAAGATCAGTTTCCCACGAAGCAATCACAATTTGGAAGCAACTTCAGGGAGTTCTCAGACCCTGAAAGATCCTTTGGGCCTCCCACCTCCAACACTGATAAGACCCAGAGCTCCAATGACAGTGCTCAATATTAAGTTGGTAGAACAGTGTTTTATTCCCAACGCCACCGGAACTAGCCTCAAAACACACTTTGGAGCTACACAGCAGCTGCGGGAAGATGTCACAAGCCACCTAGTAGCCAGCACCTTCCTCCCAACTCCCTGCCACTAACCGTCACAGCCCTATGGCAGTTCCAGTAGGAGTTAGCACTGCACACCCATGTCAGGGAAAAGGGGGATTGACACCATGCACCTCTACCACTGGTGCAACTTTTGGGTCAATTTGAGTTTGGTTCTCATCAAAAACTCCCCATGAGTTCAGAGTTTATCTAACCCCTACAGACGAAGCCACAAGTTTTTCCTTCTAGAAAAACCTGGCAGTACAAAAGGGTCAAGACAAGTCTATTGCACCAGCATACAGAACGTGGAGAGCCTCATCCTACCTGCCATGCCCAACATCAACAGGACATACATCTTGTTCTGAAGCTGCAGTAGCCATGAGACATGCAACCAATCTGAGGGACGACTTCTCCACACCAAGCACAAGTGGACTGGCCTACATGATAACCTGAGGAAACAGAGCATGAAAAAGCCTTGAACTTGCAGTAACTGCAGAACTGCAGTGAACTGCTTCTGCATGGATGCCCTGAGGCTAAAGAGCACTCCCATCTCCAGAGCCCCACCTTCTATCTTTGCTAGGCTTGAGGTTTTCCATCTCTCAGAAAGAGCTGGACCTATATGGGGTGCCAACAGGAACCCACRGGGCACCTACGAACAGTCCTTCCAGGGCTGTCCGCATCCTCCCCTGCATTTTGGTGGTTTGGGCTGGGACGGAGAGGGCAGAGCAGTTGAGTGAAGTTCAACCATCTGGAACAGCGTGATGAGCCCACACTTGGCCTCGCTGTAGCTGGGCGAAACTGGGCTGCGTGCCCCATTCCCCTGCGGGCTGTAAATGCCTGACAAAGATCCAAGGAGACRCTTAGAAGCCCCCCAGGGTTTCTCAGACCAGCCTGTCACTTAGGATAAGAATCACAGAAGAAACAGCTCCACCTTACCCAAACTGTGCATTGAACATAAGTCAGTCAAGCGCCTCAGTGTTTCCACTCGACCTACAATTGTTTAGCCAAGAAGCTGAAGCACACAAGTAGGCCACAGGTTTTTAGCTTAAGATCAAGAACATATATTCACCAGAAATGCTACCAAGACCAAAAATAACAGAGCAGGTAGATGTATGTTTCACATACAGCTAGGTTAAAGTTTCATTTAAGGAGAAGCTTGTCATCATATCCCTCTGACATTTTTTCAGTCACAGTAAGAAGACTCAGACTTTTGTGACAGGAAGCCCATTCTTCAAAGCAAGGTTTGGGGCCAGTTACAATAGTGATTATAAATATTGCTCGAGCCATTACTACAAAACACTTCTAGAGCAAAGTCAGAGGTTTTAATACCTCAAGATGCTCCTAACTCCTTAAATTGAGACTACCACATCAAATGTGGATGAGAAACATGAATGCCTCCAAGGGGCTGTGCACTAGATACCCGCATTGAGCTGCATGCCAAAAATGATTGTCACTAATGCCAGCCCAGATGAACAGAATTAGAGCACTGTAGATGGTGTTCTCCTAAACAGGAATACTTCTCAGACCTTTAGAGAAAGTATTTCCCCCACATTGGGGGAAAAACCTCTCCTCACCCCCGGCATTGAGGTCCAAGCCATCACAACAGGCCTCACCCAGTGGAAATCCTGAACAAGAGGATGAGAGCTGCATGACACACCATTGTGCATAGAAGAAGTCCTGGAGTGGTAAATCTCACACTCCAATCTGCATTCACACAAAAAAAAAAACATCAGTTGAGCGGCAGAAGCAAGTTTAAGATGAAGTTTACCATTACAAGCTCCTAGATCCAAGTTGCTTGACCAGACTTGACTCAGTAAGGGTCCAACAACCGCTCTCTGCTTAACTGGCCGTTAGGTTTCATATTTGGCACTTGAGATATGCAGGTTATACAATTCCCAAAAGAGACTCCTGTAAAGATAGAGGAAATACATGAATGCAATAATCATGCCCTGGGTGAGGCAAAGCCAGTTGGCAACACCGAGCTAAGATCCCCTGTGACCACTGGCAAAAGTATCAGACCAACTCTTGCTTTTACTACCCCTTCTCTTATCCATTCCCCAGAGCAGACCCAGGTAGACAAGGACATCGATGGGTTCTAGGCATTGCTTCAGAGCACACAAGTTTCAGAAGATTCAACAACAAAAACTACCAAGAAGTAGGCAACTTTCTACAACTAAGTCCCAAGCAGTACAGCAAAAGCCTCTTGGACTTGGAGCTTTTTGAATGGGCAGTATGCACCTGCAGTCTGTACCAAACCTCCTTCCCTTGTCTTTCAGGGACCATTAGCAACAAGCAGCAGCAGGACAGATGCGACAGAGCATCACAAGCTCTGTAAGGTTCCATGGCTTGTCCCTGAGGTGGCTGCAGACTTCAGGATTAGGTCTGGATTGCCAGGACTAGATATTAGCTTTCAAGCACAGCCTGCTCTCTCYCCCAGACAATTTTGCTCAAAAGACTACCGTTTTTTGCCCCACACTCTTCCTTGGGGCTGACATGATGAGCTGTCTGAGGGCCCTGGTGCAGCAGCAGAAGGGTGTTGGTAGGGGATGAGCACGGTTTGTGCATGAGCTCAGTGGAATCAATCCTYGTTTCTGAGCAAGTGCTCATCCTTGAGTAATTGCTTGGCTGCTGGCAGCAAAAGGCTCACTGCACTATGAAACAGGTGGTCTAAAAATCACCCCCTTTCCTCGAGTCTGCAGATCCTACCAGCTAAGCAGGACTCATGCAGCAAGAATTTCCCCACTTATTTCATTGCCATGTTTCTGCCAGCAAGGGAGAAGCAAGGAGACAGGGTGGCTGGCTGSTCAGTACTTTTGCTCACTGCTTCCATGGTGCGTTTGATCAAACAATAAAGTGCCACCGAATTTGCACAAGCCTTAAATCAGGAGGCCTCACAACACCCCCACGC
This sequence comes from Nothoprocta perdicaria, assembly GCF_003342845.1. Lineage (NCBI taxonomy): Eukaryota > Metazoa > Chordata > Aves > Tinamiformes > Tinamidae > Nothoprocta > Nothoprocta perdicaria. The sequence continues at coordinate 10,506 of NW_020455589.1, forward strand.
AGCTAAGAAAAGGACATGGGCTCATGCCACCCACCACTGAAACAGACACCTCTGGGCTGGAGCCGAGCAGCTGCGTGATACCCCACAGCAACACTTCACAGCAGTTTAGGGTAGAAAGTKATTAACCTTTGGCTGAATCCCCTTAGCTTCAGCATGCAGAGCTGGCTCTGTTTTGCTCTCCACCCCCACCTGCACAACTCTGCTGTTCTCATTACCTGAGACAGTAGCTCCCAGGCTAGTGGAGGACCTTGCTTCTGGGCTATTTAGTCAAACATCCCTTTTGACTCTTACCGCTAATCCAAGCGGCRGCAGCCAGGTAAATGAGTTTCCACAAGACAGAGCTGTAGCACCCTGCATCTGCTCACCAGTCAGGGCAGGCACTCACACCCCAGTCTCTTTAGGGTGAGTTGGGGCAAGCTCCTGTGCACAGATCCCTAGGGAATGCTTCAGACAAAGAAAGGCACCTCTCTGTTCATTGCCGAAGTCCTTCCACATTGGCAGGAAGCTTGGCACTGCATTTCCTGTGCTTATGCAGAGCCTTTATCTCCAGATCCTGACCTAGGACACAGTGTACCAGGATTTAATCTCCAAGCTTGGTAGCTAAAGCCTGAAACTCCCAGTAGAGCCATGTGTCCCTTAAGTTAAGCCTTGGATGAGCATCTTGAAACAACTCCAGAATTACACAGCAGATAAAGGCAGAACCAACAATATGACCCCAGCCTGACTCACCAGGTGGGATACATCCCACCTTGTCCCAGACAAACTCCCAAGCWCATCTGCCTCGTAGCCAGAGAGGGGACTCATCTCAACCCAGGACTACATGTAACACAGGCTTGGGAAATCCTGCCCCTGACAGGCCAGTTTGTCTGCTGTGTAGGCAGCCTCCAGTCAGCTAGCTAGCCCAGAGACATCTAAGCTCCTGCAAACTGCTTCTGTGGCCATCCTTGCAACCTACTGTCTCTGTAGAGTCAAATTCATCTCTGTAGGGTGAAAACTGAAGTGTTACTTCCCTTTCTTAAAGTTCTACCACCTCGCAAGAATATTCTAAGCAGGAAGAAATCATCCTGCACAAACCATTAATATGCTACCAGTGGCCTTAAAGGCAAAGGAATCCATAAAACCTCTAAACATTCTTTGAGGCTGGTACCCTAGACAGGATTCGCAGTTGAGGGAACAGCTTCATGTCAGCCCCCGCAAACCGACCTTGACAAAACAAGGAAACATTTGCACATTACAGCCATGTTTCTGCTCTGAGTAATCCAGCACTYCAACTTAATGCTCCATTTTGCTGGTGGAAGAAAACATCTTATGTTAATACATTAAAAACAAATAACTAAACCACATTAAAATTATATTGGAGAGATTTTTTCAGTCCATTTAATAAGATCCTTCTACCCATGGAATTTCACTCTTGTTCATCGTCACGTCTCTCCCGCATAATTGGCAATTATACACATTATAAACACATAACACTTTCCAATACATCAGAAGTAAAGTACGTATTCTTAGGCTGAAAAATGARGAAATATTTTTGTGGGAAACAGCCTAGCATGGATCTTTTACAGTCACTCACGTTTCAGTGAAGASAGAGCGAGTGGCTCTACATTTCCAGGCAACTTACCTTACAATAAAACCTTCCTTTCTCTTACTGCCAAAGGAGAGAGCCTGTTGTCAAGCCCCATGTATCACCACCACGGAGCARGTCTCCCAAAAGTCAGTACCTGCAGATGTGGCTCGCTGCACACAGGTACAAAAGCGGACGAGAGCTGCCCGCCAGCCAGGGAGGGAAGGCGTCCCATGCTCCTCGTCAGGGTGCCGTTACGTACAGAAAGCGCTCGGCAGCTCTTTGGAAGAATCACACTAAGAAAACAAAGCCTAGAAAAGAGCCAGAAATGGGAGTCATTAGAATGACAGRTCTGTAAACAGTTCTACTAAAAAGCTTGTAAAAAAGCACAACACTGAGCTTGTAGAGATTTATCATCTCTAYGTTGCTCGTCTCACAGCTCAATGGAAGCCTTATAAAGGCAGACACAAGTAACTCAAGAGAAAGACACCAGGGTCTCATCTTTGACTTACAATAAGCAAGGTACCTCATCTAACTTCTTTGCATCTCAGACAGTGCACTAAGAAGGGTATCTATCCAGTAGATAGGTACTAGTCGATAGACCAATCTACTGGATTCAGTCATTTAAGCCATAGCTTCAGGAAAAGGGAAGCCAAAATATCCTAAGAGACCAATGAAAGGCTCAAGAGTCCAGTGGAGGGAAGATACTGACTTCTCTAACAAAGTGCCTGTTTCTAGCCCAGGTGGATGGAGAGATGCAAACTGCAATAAYAGGCTTTTGAGTTGAGCTAATCACTGTCTGTGGATTCAGTCTTCCTTTGCCATAGCAAGGGTCAAGAGGAAAAGCAGAAACACAAAGGATAAACTGAAGTTCTACCAGGTCTTTGAAGCTCTCCAGCCACATGTTTTTCAAGGATCCCCAGGCAACAGGAGAAATGTGATATCCAAGTTCGTATAGCACATGGCTCTGCAAACGTGCCCAGAATTAGCACATTCACATGAATAGAAGCRTAGATATTGAAGCAGGCCATATATCCAGCCATATTTATACTATGCTTGTTAGTACTTAACATTCACAGAAAACCCTKTCTAGTTTCTCTGCAAACCCTGCAATCTTAGGTTTGCTCATTATACTAATTAGCTTATGAGTAAAAGTCTGCAATAGTTCAAGTTCAATCCCCCTCTCCCCAACCAAAAAAAAAAATCACAAACCAARATGAAACAACCAAAACAAAACACACCAGCCAGCCACACCTGCACCTCACTAACCCCTCAGGAAGGCAGCATGTCACTCCCCACTCCCAGCACTCCAGCAGAGCTATCTATCCAGCAACCTATCCCCTCAGCTAGTTCTCCAGGATACAGCTCAGTCCCTCAGCAGAAGCCCAGCTTTGAGGTAGCACACCCCTGCCTCAAAACTCAAGCCCAAATAGGAACTCATTTTACTCACAAAGTTACAGTTGATGAACAGCTTCTCAGGGTCCTGAGCAGACCAGTTAGCGCTCCCAGGCAGCGGACAATGCTTAAATCTCCAGGGCAGTTCATGCCCAATGCTCAGATGAGCAAGCTGGGTGCTCAGAGGTGAGCAATCGCATGGCATAGACTTCACCACTGGTCAAGAACCCATTTGTCTGACAGGATTGCAGCACTTAGGTTGACATCCGAGGACTGCAGCTTTGAGACACAAGCAGGATGGCTTGAAGAAGGTTTCTCCCAAGGTAAGGGGGACACTGTGCACTCCCCGTCCCAGCAAGCAACCTCCAGCAACCACACAGCCAGGCACATAGGCTGCCCCAGTTTACCCAGGGCATGCAGCAATTCTCCYGCTAGTGCAAAACCTGGGAGCAAACAAAGCTCAGGAGATGCATTCAGCCTGGTGTTATTTGACAAGGCTGCAAACAAGCATTAAACTAGTGCAAAACTCATATTTAACAACTCCAAAAAGCTCCTGGAACATCTACAGAGTGCTCCTTCATTCCTGCTTCCCCTTACATGGGCAGGTGCAGGCAGTAAGGCAGGAGTGTAGAAAGAAACTCTTAACCCTCCAGACAGCATAGTCTCCCAAGCCRGCGTTGTGGTCAAAGAGCAGAGTCAATATACCAGCCCTTTTTTGTCTGTCATCATCCCGGCCTTATTGTCATGGGCTTTGCTTTGTTCGCTCCGAGCGGGCATGCTCAGATTCCCAGGCACATGCCAGCAAGCCTGCTGGCACGCCGCCCATCCTAAGCGCCGTGTAGGCAGGGTGGCGCCTCCAATACTTAAAACAATATTTAGTGTTTTACATCATCGTGGGCCTGCGGATTGCTTTGCAAATCCATGAAGTAACAGGGGATCAGCATGCGTTTCACTAATGCTACACCAGGAAATAATGCATAGGGAGACAAATTAGTGTGGAGCACACAAAACAGCAGCTACCATCAGCTTATAGAACAGCAGGTAGCCTGCAAAACTCAGCTCATTCCAGGTTCCATTGTGCACCTAACAATGTACTKGGAGAAAAGCACATATAGAAGGAAAACTGTGGAAGCAGCAGATGCAGCTCTAACCTCTCAAAGGGGATCCTTGAAGAAAGTCCTTTYGGGAACTGCTTGAATGAAATATTGCTCAAAGTTCACTAATAAGGCCATTATAATCATTGTTTTCAGAAAAAGCACAATTACACRTTTACAACTGAAGTGTATGTCTCAGAGCACATCAGGATAGCCCGAGAGTGCTGCACTTGCAGATACTTACACTACAGACCTCACCAGCAACCTCAGGATTGCCCTTGTAGGATATCTTTGGAATTGATCTTCCTGTCMCTGAAGTCAAACAATCTTAGCAAGACCCCTGGAAGCATCACAAAAAAAGTCCAAGAAGAATATCATAAGTGGGGAGAAAAAGATGGTATTTAGGAGCAAAGAATGCTTTAAATCACAGAATTTGCCCCAGTGCACAAATAAACCTTGTTACTGTCATTAGTCAAGTCAGTTCTGCAAGATGAGAGTCAGACATTCTTTGACTGCCTTGGGTATCTGTTACTGGTGAAGATAGCTGCATGGGCTAGAACTGCTTCCAGCACATAAGTTTGATGACTGAAGAGTCTGCAGTGGACAGTCAGGCCTACAAACACCAGAGGCAACCAATAATCCAGAGCAAAATTTCCCTAATTCTACTCATAAGACTAAATTATAAAAAAAGAAGTCAAGTCTTGATCCTTCATCACAGCTCCTTACTTGTTGCTTAGGACTAATGGATTGAACACTGCAGGTACCTTAACTGCCTCTTCCTGGAGCTGCCAGGTACACAGAACCATATCAGCCATTTCACACAAGTCRTTCCAGGCAACCTCAACTGCATGGGGCACCTCAACTCAACCCTGCAGAACCCAATGCCGTGCTTTTATTTAGGAAGATGTGAAAGGTGAAAAAAATCTCCCAAACTGAAGGAAAGCTCAGTTTCAGACGGCACTGTGCTTCCTTCATACTGTTAGGGAATTCGGGTCAATCAGGCTTTTCTCTTACCTGYTCAGGCACCAAACAGCAAAGTTACTCATACGGCTCTAGTTTTCAGCTGAAGCTTGTTCAAAGGAAGTTTCATCCTCTACTCTTCGATAGCAAGATTCTCCTCAGTATGGCAAGAACATCCTTCAACAAGACAAGGATCAATCTAAGTGTTAAGATCAACTGCTTAACCCTCCCCCTTAGGTGACTCTTCATATTACAAAGAAGCAGAGAAGACTTTCAATAAAACATGTTCTACTGCCATATCAGAGCAAGGGTTAGTACCTCAAGTATTGTACAGTCAGCTTTTTGCACTGAGCTGTTCTCCAGTTAATGGTATTTTAATATTATTTTTGCCTGTAGAGGCTTCCAGCTGTTGTAGAACGTAGGCTACATGTAAAGCAACACTTGTGCTTGAAGTAGACATAGTCTTACCCTATGAGTCCACAATTATTTCCTCTCAAATTTGATGGGGACACGTGTGTTACTTTATAGTGTGATCCATTCCACCTGTGCTCCAGCAAGGTAGGTAATCCAATATTGTCCCASTTTCATAGGAATCCAGGCTATTTGAATTAATAGCATACAAGTATAGCACTTGCCATAAACACTGAACAGTTGCTTTATTGCACTTGTCAAGTGCATTCCTCTCTTTGGTCACAGCTATGGTCAGACAAAGAATTCAAGAAAAAATGAACAAGCTACTCACAATAAAAAGGAAGGCAAAGTCACAGAACCAGAGAGTTTTGAGAATGCATCACATACTGACTAAGAAAGAAAACATTCTGGAAAAGCCTAAGAAACCAAATACATGCAAGTTCCTTACAGCTCCCCAGCCCTTGTTCAACMTATCTCCCACAGGGGAATTTGCACTGGGGATACTCTTCTCTTCCACTTACTCCTCCGCTCCATTGAAGTACACACAAATATCTGAGCACCTTGGCAAGCACTTCAGTTGCTTTTACCAAGCATTTTTGCACTCTTTCCAGCTTTAGGTGCTCTGTCACACCAACCAGCTTTGAGAAAGCCCTAGCCATCCCAGTTGATCAACTTGACAAACTTAAGGACCACTTGAAGGTGGGAGCTACTCCCTGGGTGCAGGTGGCCAGGGGAAGTGACTAGGCATTAACAGAGGGTGGGATGGGGAACAAAGACAAAGGAATTCCATCTGGAGAAGAGGCAATGGACATGACACAGGGCAAGAGCTTGTCCTACTGAAGAAGAAATGAGAAGGAAGGATAATAGGAATAGCTATGCACATACAACATCATTGTTGAGGTTCTTGCCCAGCATGGCTTGCACAAATAGAACCATCCATACTAGGCTTAGCCTCAAGCCCCAGCCTACCCTGCAGAGCAGAGGGCTGCTGCACCCATGCAGAGCACAGTTTAAGCGGACAGACCCTCCCCAAGCTGCCAAGCTTCAAAACACATCAGCCTAGCTAGTCTGGCTGCAGGACAAACACCAAGACACCAAATAAATCCCATTTCTTCAGCAGTAGTAAGAGAAAAAGGCTGGTAGTAGTCATTAAGATGAATCTTTGATCCTTCAGCTGTATCAGCTACAACTGATCTGAAAGAACTACACACCTGCTCTAGTAGACACATGCAGCTTGCCAGAGCTCCATAAAACCTGTAGCTTAGTGTTTTGAGACAGCAAGGTGGCACAGAGCATAATTTTGTCTGCTTTTACTGCACTGACCTCTGAACCTTACTCCTATAGTTTGAGAACCAGCTCTGTATTTAGACTCATGACACCACAGCAAGCACCTCTGTCAGAGRAGCAGAGAGTCATTCCTCTGGGTGATTAGCACTGCCATCAAGGAGGCTGTGGAGGCGGTGGGGGGAAGCCTATTGCCCCCAGCCTGAAACAGGTGCACACTCCTGCCACAGCCCAACAGGTGTCCTGGACACCGCTCAGGACAGCGCTGCCAACTTACCTACCTGCAAGGGCAACACTATCCTACAGGAGACTTCCAGCAGCTTGATTTCATCCCAATAGTTTCTGTCAAAGGTTTGTTTTCTCCCAGGAGGAGAGAGGAAGGTTTTTAACTAGTGTGCTAGGATCTCAGCAGGACATACTACAGGAAGATTTCTATTCTTAAATAGAAATTAAGATGTTGTATAAGATAAAGCTAAGTTGAAGTCACCAAATAAAATAGAATTTCTTCCCCTTTTGGTCTGCCAAAGCCTAGCCAAGAATTCCCCCCCGTGTACAAATTAAGAGTCATAATATAGACTAATGCTCACAAAGTTCATTAAAATGAGCAGTTTAAGAATGTTTCAAAACATGCCATCCTTGTCAGTCATGGATGTGCTTTAATAATCCTGGAAGCCCCAAGATGCACACAAAACACTGCTGAACGTTGCCTGTTACTTGAGAAGGAAAGGGACCCTCCAGCATATTAGCATTTTGGCCCTGAGCCAAGAGAGCACTTAAGCACATGCTTAACTTTAAGCACATGAGTGCTCCCACCCACATAAAAGGTCCACTTCTGCACTGAAAATTTAGCATCTGCAAAAATACTTTACTGTATCAGCTTCTTTGCTCACCATCTTACAGGATTACATCCTATCAAGTGACTGTTTGGAAAAAAATACTACCTAAACAGAAGTTGACTTGAGGCTGGATTGTTGGTGTCCAAAAGCTGCCCGGGCGCACGTGTCACTCCCCTGTGGYGGGGAAAGTCCTCCCTGCTCCCACAACAGCTGCACACCAGCCAGGAGCCTCTCTTGAGGGCAGCATGTGCTTAAGAACTATTTAACCCAACCAAAGGTTTGCCTACTTCGCTAAACTGGAGTGCAAATCTAACAAAACCCCCAAAATAACAGCTCTGTCACAAGGCACTACACTGCATTTCTCTTAAGGTGTTGCTCCCAGTTAACACCAAGGAGCCCATCAAGGTGTTAACCAGTAGAACAGCAATCTACTCCAGACTGCTGGCTTTGGAGAAAGCCCTTAAGGACTTACCTGGATTATACAGGCACAGCTGGCAAGGGAGAGAATAAAGCACCAGTGTTACTGCCCTATGCTCTGCTTCTACAGGCTAAGAGCTAGTTAGAAACAAGTGGCACACACAGACCAAACTTGGGTTCTGGCTTCCTCAGCAGAGGAAAACTTACTATCCTTATCCTCCCAGGTATAGGTGCATTTGGGAAGAGGGAGCCAAGCAGCCACAGGCAGCTCTCGGGCAGGAACCTGGAGGTGTTAGCAATGAGGCAGCAACCTGGCCACCCACCATGCAGGTTTCCTACCTGCTGCTCCAGTCTAGCCACCTCCACTGCACTGCAGGGCACCCCACACGCCAGACACCAGCGCCCGCCTGTCAGCCCTGGTGATTTGTGACACATGAAAGGGCCGCAGGAGCTGCCGTCCGTGGCCTGGTGTCACTCCTGGCTGTGTGTGTTCCAGCTGCTGCTTTGCACCAGACATGAGTTTTACAAGTCAATCGGCTGTGCAGTACAACAAGGGGTACCTGGGGTGCCCTTTAACATTGCTCTTCCAGAGCCTAAGCTGTTTGACATCTTAGGCACTGATTGATAAATCAGACTGGAATCACAGCCTCAGTGCTAACATCAGGGCATGCAGCAACTGCCCAAGTGAGACTGGATAAATAGTTTAATATACATGTATGACCAGGCCAAGCTTCTTGCTCAGTATCTGCTGCAAATTGAATGCAGGATGGGTGTTACTGCTGATCAGGTACACAAACCATGTCACCAACTAAACACACAGCCTCATTGCTTCCGACAGCAGGCTCCAAATTGCCCACCAAAAAGGGCCTTCCTGTTTCTTAGCTGGACTACTTCAAAATGAAAGAAAATCATTCCTGCATAGAGATTCAACATACAAGTCTGTTCATCTAGCAAGATCAGTGCATGGGTTAGAGAGATTAAAACTGTTGACCTAACTGAAATGAATGAAGGCCATCTCCTGTACTGTTTTTGGCTGGCAGCTCCCAATTTCAAGGAGAAATAAGACAGCTACTTCTGTATAACTATTTCAGACCTAAAGGAAAAATAACCTGGGATTAGCCATTTCCTTCCCCTTTCATCTGCTAGCGACATTGATCAACAAGCAAATGCCCCACCACCACACAGACCCTTAACAGCCCTTMGTTTGTGTGACCCCTCTCTACGAGCGTAGTGTTTGCGCTGCTTTGTCAGACCCCACTTGAAAGTACGACATGTTTACGCTAGAGGCGTTGATGGCTAACACAGGCCTCGGCTCAGCTGCACACGCAGGTCGCTGTCACCGAGGAATGCTCTCCCTGATTTATGGCCACCTTGTAGTTATTCAGGTGGAGCAGCAGGACCTGGCAGCCAGGGCCATCGCAGACATCAGAAGCATTTTAAGTTCACAGCTCAGGCATTGCTGCAGTGGAAACCACGTGCTATCTTTAGCATGAAAAGCAGTCYCCGGAGAGCAGAGCTGCCCTCTTCCATAGGTCTTACATGCACTGGCTGCAGGAGTCCTGCTCCACAGCAGGAGCACAGCAGGTGTGCTGATCCAACAGCACCAAGATGCTAACACTGGCCTGCAAGGTGGACTCCAACACCCTTCTGTGATAAAAGACCAGAGCAATCCACTGCCCCCAGATACCCCCTTGAATTGCATTGAAGGACTCACCTCCCCTTTCATTCCACTGTATTTATAGAGATAAATMATATCTAATTCAGCCCTTATGCCAGTGTAAGGGACAGTGGCATATCATGTACCCAGTTAAATAAGCACATGTGCATTCTTGGCTCAGATATAAGTATCCAAGATCAAGCATAACAAGTCTCATTTTTCAGGATCCACCACGGTCTTTGAAGAGTCACAGGCTCTTCTATAATGAAGACAAGAACAAGCTGTTGCAAGGATGCGTTTCACAAGATTGAAACGAGCATGACTTGTATCAGAGGCAAACCACGCTGAGTACAAGAGAAGTGATGCTCCTCAGTCATTTAACYGAGCCTGCACTGCTTACCTATTCACTGGTCTGCCACACGCCTCTTACAGGGTCATCTGCTTCTCCTATGGCAGGATCTTGGCTGAATCCTTCAAGGACAGRGGTTTCACCACTGAAGGCACTAGTGAATCAAGCTCCCCTGACAGCAAGGAAGGATTGGCAGCTTGTTCACACCTGAAGGTCACCTCTTGCATGGAAGTGTTTAGCTTCATTTTCTTATGCTGTTATAAGCAGCTCCCATGCTTTTAGTTGGCCATTACAACAATAATCTTGACCTCATCCAAAATCCCAGGTTGAATTAACAAGTCTACAAATTGAGAAGGAGTAAGTCCTTCCTTGTTTGAGGAAGCACAGAAAGTCACCAGAAAGCAAGTTCTCCCCAGCATTTCTTAGGCTAAGTCACCTAGAATCATTTTAAATTCAAGCAAGACCATTTCAGATATCCCTCTTGTCTTAAAACCTGGGAGTAGTCACTCCACATAAAGACTGCTTCATTAGAAAGAGTTGTGAGAAGGAGTTCTTAGGAAACATAACTTGAGATTGAGCTACTCATTGCTACAGCAAGCACATCAGAACACACCACATAATTCACCAGGACAGTAAAAGCCAGTAACACCTTCATTAAATGTCAATTCCTGGCCTTCCCCCCCCCCCCTCAATTAAAGCAGAAATCCCCTGCACAAACACCATTAGAGCAAGTCATAGTTTAACTTAAAAACAAGAAAGCCAGAGGAAGGTTGCAGTATCAAGCCTCTATTTAGTAACAGGAGCCCAGTAGAGCACAGCACAGGACTGGGCCATTCCACCAAGCTTTCCAGACAAGTAATTGACACTTACAYAGTACAGAATAGTTACCTTCTACACAGGTAGCAGCCAGGCATTAGAGAGACATCAGCAAGAACATTAAGGAAGAGGCCAAGCACTTCAGCACCTCTGGAAAACTAGACTGAGAAAAAAAACAAACAAACAAAGATTCAGTGCACTATAAAACATTTAAGTGTTTTTCTGTAGCATCTTTAAGCATTAAGAGTTACATTTCAGAAGTTAGTGAAAGAAGTTCCTTTCATCAACTGCAATTCCCAAAATATAACTTAAGCCTCAGAAGTTAGTCACATACATTACCACCATAAATGGGAAAAGCAACCAACAAAAGCCAYATACCAGAAAATTATTATCAAATTTCTTGAAGTTAGAGACCATACCACTATTTTATCCTTCAAGAAAGATATAAAATTCTTCAGTTACTATTTTAACATAAAAGCACCTTTTCAAAGCACATTCCTCAAAAAACTCAGCAGCACCTTCAACCCTTCTTCCTCTAAAAAGCTCCCTACATCCACTACTACCCTTTCCCAGGAGCTACTGTGCTCCCCCTGCTTCAGCACCCACCTTTTATCGTGCCTTATCAGGGCTCGTCACCCCACCCGACAGCCGCCACCTGCGGCCAGCCGGGCCCAGTGCGGCATCCCCGGCTCTGTAAGCAGCTCTGAGCACTTTGCACGGGGCATGGAAGCCAATTCCTGTTTCCTGATCTGGCTCTTCTGCTCTTTAATCAATAAGAATTGATTATCACCATTAATTGATATGCAACAAATTGAGCCTGGGGACTGCATCAGACTCTGGTTTCCCAGGCAGATAAGGTTCAGRTGAATCTTATTGATGGGACATTTAGGAGAAGAGAATAAATAGGTAGCTCACTTGCAGCTGAGCTACCTATAAGAAACATTCCCTGTCATGAGGTTTTGAAGAGACTATTTTTAGCTTTCTTTGCTGACTGCACCATGACTATCCTTGAAGAAAAAGCCTTATCAGGCAAATATGAAGCTGCTTTTTTTTCTTTTTTAAGTAATGAACTTAGGCCTAGGTTTCATATTGGTGACTTTGAACTCTGACTATATTTTCTTGCTAGTACTATCCAACTATAGCAACAGATATTACAATGGTTAAGAAAAAGGTAAATGCATTAACATGCAAGTTTGATTACTCCAAAATGTTCTACTGGAAACAAGAGATTAATTTGTTTGTGTTCCTACATACAATGAAAAACAGCCAGAAGAGGCAAAGGCTAAAAATATATCAGGTTGTGAGGGCTTCCCCTCAATGAAATGTGCTAGGCTGATTGTTCTAGGGAGAGCATAAGGCTTAATTAGGCTCATTCTGATTTTTCTGTTGGATTCCTAGGTACTGAAACGCAAATATAAAGACAGGTTTGCATCCTTGCAATTGAAAAAAAAAACTGATATTATGTACAGAGTAAAAGAGTTGTCAAAAATCTGAATTTTAATTGCAGTTATGGCGTTACTATGGAAAACACTTAAGAACAGTAGGAGAGAGAAGGTTTACAACCAAGAACTACCTGTAATTGTATTGTTGGCTTGATTACTGKTTTTTTTCTTGACAATGTAAACCAAAATCTATTCTATGCCAAGTAATTTRTTTACAAAGCAAGCTGCATTAGAGTGGTCCTTACTTTGTATGTAATTCAAGGTGTTATGAATGATATAGAAAAAATAAAAAAAAAATCCTCTACAAATTATTCCTTTTCTCATTATTTTCAAAGTATAATCAGGGAATTCTAGACAAATGCTGGTCAGAAGGGACCTCCAGCGGTCTCTGGCCCAACCCTGTGGTCAGAGTATGGCCAGCAGCAGAGACATCACTCAGGACTTGCCAAGTTCTGCACGTGGCTGAGGATGGAGACGTCTCTCCTGTCTGGGTCCTGCTGTGAAGCACACCTCCGCGCTGCGGAATATTACATGGACTTTTCAATTTATTTTCATATTGTATGTGCAAAATTGAAGTGTTTTAAAATAATACTGTCCCCAAACTGAAGTGCCTTGCAGTCAAACACCACAGTCTTGGGCTGTCAGTCATTTGATTGCTCAATCGTGTCAGTATATGACTCCCATTTRTAATTTTAGATAGCCTTTCTGTAAGGAATGTAACTGAATGTTTTTCATGCTGCCAAACCACAGGTGATAAATAAACAAATWAACACACAACACATAGGAATACCAATGGAAGATGGTAACATAGAATCTAGGCTGGATGGATTTTAGAGAGGTTTAATAAAATTATCTGAACCCGCATCCACATAAGCAAGGGATTGTTTCCAGGTTGAATACAGAATAATTTAGGCTAAGATGCCATCTAAGTTGAGCCGCTTTCTCAGAGCATGGCTAGCACAGCAAAGTTAAAACCAGGGGTTCTCAGCTGAGGATCACCTTTAAAAGAGACACAATCTTTTCAGTGTTTCAGTTCCAGCTCTGTCAATGTTTTTTATAGCCCATCAAYAGCCATGTGAAATATCAATTTCTTTTGAGGTATAAGTCAGGAGTAATACAGTTGACATATGTCAGTTTACCATTTAAAGCAACTCATTCTTTTTTAAAAAATGACACCGCTCTGTAATCGCTCCTCCAAAAAGCTCATGCTTTAAGTTATCAGTGCAAGATGCAGAGATAAAACGCTTTTAATGTTTTTGGTGACAAATCAATTCTACGTGAAATTATATAATAGCAGCAAAAAAAAGCCACTGGCACCTATCAGGAGTCAGTGTCACCTATCTGGAGTCAGTCAGAGCTTTTCCCACTCCTAACATCGCATCGCCATCTAAGAGCATCTAAGATTAAAAAGAAATGAAATTATTTGGAGGGTTCTCACAAGCCCCCAACAGTTGTCAGCACGTGCCATTCACACTGACCACAGGGCACTCGCAAGGTATCACGCTGGGCTATGTTAACCTGGCTGGGCAATCTCATTTTTGTTCCAGGCTGTAGGAAAGGAAACAAAATTCCACTTTTTCACCCAGCAAAATGCTTTTAGCTCCATACAAATTTGTCATAACAACAACACACTTGATGTACAATCCATTGCTGGCTTCAATCTGCGTTCAATACAGACTGCTAAAATGCCTTTGTCATTTTGWTATGCTACACTGATGTATGGCACCTTTATGGATCTGTTTCACTCCCTTATGGTGGGTGTAATTCAAACGTATTATGCAAAGGAACAGTCCCACGTGGGACAGCTTAACCTACATATCTGGATGTATAATGTACATCCAGAGTATCGTGTAGTCAAAGCTAATTAAATGCTCCATGTTCACCATCATTCTGCCATTACAAAGTTGACTCCCCTTCCTCTCGAGGGCTTTCTCCTCTCTGTGCCATTCCTGATTTCCTTCCGCTGGTGTCCAAAGCTCTGAAGCTCTCTGTGTGAACACAGGCTTGCTCCCCAAGCCTACCAATACCTCCAGGTAGGTTTGCCTGAATTTCCCGCTCYGTTTCCTTCCAAAGGTTACACACCGTGCGTTTAGTCCTGAARATCTGAATTGAACAAAACTCCTCGGTGCCTTCTGAAGTGGCTCCATAGACATTTGTTGCTGGCCACCCTCCTGCTTCACTCCCCAGGTCCTGTTTATGGGATCAAGGTGCTGGGCCTACCTTCGTGCAGTATCTCCTCCTGTCTTAGTGGAGCACGGCCAGGGAGCGAGCAGACTACAGTGCTCCTGATGCACCCAGAGTCCYTTCTGCTTTTCTAAGCAGCAGCCTAGGCCCGTGAGCAGAGAGGTAAAGCATAGTCAGCCACAGCTGACACTGTCTATCTCCCAGCAACAGGACATTAATAACCATTAACGAAATGCTATAAAGTTCCAGCATGATGTCAGTGGCATTAACCTCTGTCAATCCTGCATCACCACTGGAGAATGACTATTTTTAGTTTTTTGTTCTTTAAAACGTACTTCWGAAATATGCCATAATGTTAAACACAACAGCGGCTACTTAGGATAGCTCTTCTTTTTCTAATTTTGACAAAGAAATGCCAGTAATCAGCAGTGACTTTATGCCAAGCAACAGCTGGATTTATCTCATTTAAATCTTTTCACTGAGGTTAAAAAAAAAAAAAAAGACAAACGAAATACTTTCAAACTCTACAAACTTGCGAGCTACTTTTGAGAGCTACTGCTTAGGACACGCTACCTTCTAGAGCAAATAGGTGCAAGAGATTTGGGAGGATTGACAGCTTATGTGCAAATTACTCTTGAAATGGAACTTTTTTTAAAAAARGCTTTACTCCTCAAAAGAAACCAAGAAGTTGATGTGTTATAGTCCTTCAACTGAAAATTGAAAGAGTGTGTGCAGGATGTGCCACCCCTCCAGCCTGTTCTAGTGTCACACAAGACGACAGTCACCCCAGGTTTCTCCGTACCAGTGAACAGCAAGGTGATGAAATGCAAATTGGCTCTGTACAAGYTCGCACCAACCGCAAGGAGGGCAGCGGGGTGAGCTGGGAGCTAGCAGAGCAGCATGAGGCTGAGGGAGGAGATGGCAGGAGGGAAAGAACACAACATTTGCAATTCCTCAGCCCTGTTGTGGACTTCCCAGGAAAAGGTACATCCAGCTTTAAAACAGCTCTTATGCATACTCTCTAGCAGAGGGCAAACCTGCCAACAGTACCTGAATGTGGGAGATAAACCCCCACAGCTTCTTGCATCTCTGCAGAAACCGCAGAAGASCAAAGAACTTGGTCTCGCATCCTTTCTAATAAAAGGTAGTATTTGCCCTATAGCACAGGCACACAATTCCTACCGAAGTAGCAGAGCAGAAAAAAGAAGACCCTACATGTCCACCCCCTCCCTGGATCATAGCAGTCGGCTGAAGCAGGGGAGAGATTGGGTTTTCTGCAAAGCCTGATGCTTTGAGGCAGCAGAAGGGCAGAGCTCAACTTTATCGCTGTTGGCCCCGACACAATTTACCATTTAGAAGCTAATCCTCCTCCATCCAAGAGCACAAGGCCTGCTAAAGCTCTCGTGTCCACTTCTCTGATTCTTCATTGTCCACACTGACAGAGAGAAGCTGAAGACCTAATCAGTGTGTAATTCAATCGCGGTCCAGGCGGTGTCCCAGCACAATGCTCTGCCTGTAGTGCCACGGGTTAAGTCAGCCAGCTACTGTTATGCACCGCAGCAGGTGTGAAGAATGTCACTCGGTGTAACTCTGCGTTGCCACTCTGCCGAGGTCCATTCCCGACGCTGCTTTCACTCACCACTTAATGATTGTTTTTCCTACTGTCAGCGAGCTGATATTCAGCTGTACAGTAAAGCAGCACTTTCAGGATGTTTCATCTTGAACAGGAATTCCCACTTAGCATAGCAAGGGCCTCAAACAAAGTAAATCCCTCTGTTCTCCAGATCCCCAAAACATGGATGGCTGCTAGAAAGCTCTTTATTTCCTTAACCTCAGTCCAGGCATTAGTAAGTTATGACTTACTTCACCTGAAGGGCTGTACTCTGCTGTTCGTCACTACATGCACGGTAGGCTTTGCCACACACCTTTTGGTCACGTGCAAAATCTGGCAAGGTCCTGGGTACCCAGTTCTATTTGAACAAGTGACAGACAGACTCTTCAGAATCTCTTACTCATGGGTAGGCTGTTAGAAACCTCTGGAAACCTAGAGTGGATGACTGACACAACTGCTGCTACAGGTCTCAGGTACCTCTGAAGACTGCACTGGACTTCTTACTTTTACTACACCGGTGGCAGTAGAAAGTTGCATTTCCAGTTTTCTTGATTCATGTAACAGTGCAAGGAAACTGAGGAAGAGGAGCGCAGAGACTGAAGGCAGAGGAACGCAGAGCAACACACCTGCTGCTTCAACAGAGATGAAGCAGCAAGAGACGCTGTGCAGCCCCCAGCCACGGTACTGGGGAGATGACACAGTGGGGAACTATCTGCTGAATTATCTTGCTSATAAACCCACAGCAAGACAAGTGACCTGTAAACTACTGAAAGTKCAGGGGAAAAGTGGCAGTAAATAAAAGCAGATCAAAGGACACCTTCTTTACACACAGATGTGTATCACAGTTTTAATAGTCCTAAGTGATGTTCTTTCTTGCATAACAGTGATGTGACCAAGAACTGTGAGAAAAAAAAAGGGGAGCTAAGAACCACTAATATCTACTGCATCTGTTTCCTGAACAGCCATGAGTATGTTTTCCTGGGAAGTTTCTGATGCTGCTTCTCTAATTCTTCACCTGTAATGCGGAAGTAATACAAGCAGGAAGAGCAGTCAGTGGAAGGGCTACGCTGTAACATAAATTTGAACAGCCTACAACAAAGGAACAGTTTTAGTCCTAAAGAGCTCATAACTGAAGTCATCTAGTTAACCTGATTAATCCGATAGATAAATGAAAACCAAAATAATTTTGTTGCTCCCACATATATTGCCTTGCAGCTATGTATTTTTCTGTCCAGAGTCTTTCTATGTCATTTTTAAATCCYTGAAGGCCAGGAAGAGGAGGGAGGAAGATCATCCAGCTCCCCGGCACTTGCTACAAAAAAAAAATCAAAATTTTCATTATTCAAAACATGCATCAGACCATCTGTACTTAAGATGTCTAGCAAGTCTTGCTCAGCACTGAAGCCAAGCTGCTCAYTTCAGCCATCCTTGTCCACTGTCATCACTGACGGCTGATTTCCAAACATGGCCAGACGCTGGTTTACATGGCCGAGGTCATGAGACATTCTTGCATCCTGATTCAGGATTTAGCAACGTCGTGCCAAGCCTTAGAAGCACGCAGAGCATTTGCAACTGAGCACCTGCGGAAATCSCATTTCCTGACAAAGAGAGCCCTCCAATATCCATATTTTTCTCCTGGGCTAAGACTATGGTGTAATGAAATATGGCCTAAATAATCCCTTTCATAGCTACGCAGGGGAACGTCCTTGCTCAGCATTTACCTCTCCTAATGGGCTTTAGTGGGAACTTGTTGGAGAACAGAGATATAGAGTGCAAAGCCTAGCTGATGGAATATGGCAGAAACTGTGCTCAGGGCGGGCACACAAAATAAACGTGCAGGTTACCAACCAGAGCAGCAGGAAGGACTCTGGCAACAGTGGTGAAGAAAGATCAGGGGACAGGAACCTAAAGAGTCATATAAAATATGGTGGGTGTTGTGATGGTGACATTGCGAGGCACAGGAAAAAGAGGGGGCAGTCATGAAAATAAAAAGGTAGAGAGAAACAATAGTTTCATACAGTCTTCCTGTGCCCCACTCCTCAAACTCTGGGTATTGTACCTCAACCCTCCTCCAGATGCCCCCAACTTGGCCTCCTCATCCTGTAGCTCCCTGCATTCAAATCCTCAGCCTGTCTGTGCTCTGTCCTCTTCCCTTGCTGGCTTCGGCCTTTTGAATGTGAGGCCCATGCTACCGTATCCAGCAGAGACGGAGCCTGAACACCGCTCTGCCAGGCAGCTCGCTTGAGCGTTACACCAACAGCTCCTTACATCGAACACTGCCAATTCTCCAAGTTTCTCATACACACTACCATGTACTTCAGCTGACKAGATGGGTCTGAGAGCTTGCAGGTCAAGCATTTATAACGGACCTGCTGGTCTCGAGTCATCGCTCAGTCTGGTTTTGGGAACCATGACCCTTCGCTGTGCTGTGCAGGCTCAGTGTGTGAAGGACGASAGCCACTATCCCCATTTCCACCAGGCAAGTGGGGTGATTCTACTCTGCTAACTGCTGTTTCACACTCCTCCTTGCCTTCTGCTGATGTGCTATTGCTATGGGTCCTGTCAGGGGACCTACCCCTCCTATTGGCCATGGCAGTGCACGCTCAAACAGCTGCWGGGGCTGGATGAAGCACCTGCTCTGGGCAACAGCAGCTGGAGTTCATTTTGGGTCCAAAGGGCTGGGGCCAAGCAGGCTGACCGCATGTGCACTAATCCGGTATCATCACCGCCGCCACCAACAACAGCTGCTCTTTGAAGAGGGAGGGGAAAACTATTTGGGGAGGAATCAGAGCTTTATAAAGGACAATATGGGCCAGGTCCTCAGCTGGTACAGACCCAGTTAAAGCACATATGCTTGTGAAGTTGTAAGAATCATRCTCATACACATTATTAAAAGATTTGCCCCACTCTTAGTGCTGCTTCTCTTTTCTTTTTGTTTTTCCTATCCCTCTTTGCTCTGAAACGATCTTCCTTTAAAAAGCAAAGTAAACTTGCTTGTCTCTTGCTTCSGAGCATACAGCCCAAAGTGATAGGCTGCATATACCAGACTGCCATATCCTCCTCTACACAGGCAACAAGAATGAAGCTTTTATTAGCGCCTAGATGATGTGCCCCTTGTTTCTGCTTGCCTCCCACATCACGGGCATGCGTTAATGGGACACGGGAGTTCTCACCGTGTAACATGTCAGAGGCAAACACGGTCGAGGTTCCCTCAGAGAAGCTGCTCGTCCTGAGCACCGTAAGGCCAGTGAACACATAGCCCACATAGTGTGTTATTTCAGTCAGTGGTCATGACTATGTGATTTGGGAAGAGCAAAAGAAACTGGCACAGGCATAAGCTTAGCTGCCTTCAAGGAAAATTTCTTACCTCTTTTAGCTAAAAGTTGGTTTATGACCCAAGCATATAAAACTCTTCTCTAAGTCCTTCCTAGTATACTAGTGAGAAATGCCCCTGCTTTCCTGGGGAACCATGGTACGGAAGCCTCAGACACAGAGAGTTGGCGCTTGCCTAAAGCAAAGGAGATGGCTGATTTTTTTTACTAGCACCTAAAAACAGTCCTAGCAGAAAAAGTAATATCTAATTCACAGTACTATTTACTCCTCACTCACAAGATGTGCCAATGTAAATTGTACTTGCCCATCCAAGTAAGTCCTAGACATTTCACTCTGACAACACTGAGGTACAGGCTGACAAAGCCATTTCCTTATCAGCCAAAAGATTTGCAGAACTGTGCTGAAATGTCCGTGGCTAGAGGGATATTCTCAGCTGCTGCAGTCCCACAGGTTCCCTCTGAGGCTTTAACCACAATTCCAAAGTTGAAAACTATCAAAGTATGTGTAACATATACAGAAAGCAGTATTGTCCAGTTACACACCTGTTTTGTCCACATATATGCATATATGCCTAAGGGAACTGCATAACAATCAGCATTTGCACTCTTAACTATCTGTATGGAGCAATATAGATACCTTCCTATGTGTTACATCCTTCAGAATGAAAGGAARCTGCCAGGGAGCCCTATTCTACCGCAACAGTGTATGCAGACCGGACCCTACTATGGGAGCTACTGTGCAAGAATTTTTAAAATGATATTACCCTCACCTAGAAAAGTGCTCTTTTCACAACAGTATGCTGCCTGCAACAATCTATGAAGTGCATTGTTCTGATCTAGAAACAATACAAAGGAGTAAAAAACACCCCTCGCCTCTGACRGGCACACAGCCCAGCCAGACCCTCAGAATCCTCTCTGCAGCTTGCACATTTCATGCAGACCAGCTGCACAGGATTTAATTGGGCCAGTTTGGGAGTATCAAAGCTAACTTTTTTTTTCTCTTTGCCCCAGGCAGGCGGTTAGTAGGCAGGATTTAAATCAGAGAACAAGCCGTTCTGTGAAATCTGTAAATATTCAGCACAATCTACATTTATATAAAGGATAGCAACTGTAACTAGTAGTTTTAAACTCAAAAAGTAAAACATTTCACAGCAGTATTTCTTTTGCGCAACATCAGTGTCCTAAAGACCATAATAAGTAACCTCTCAACACTATCAACTAATGTTACTGGCTGCCTTAAGTGACATGTCCCTCATGAAGTTATGAAGTTACACTTCATAATTCCAATTATGAGGGGAAGGTCGCACAGTTCCTCTGCATTAACACATTGAGTTCACAAGTGCTCTGTTCAATACTTGCAGATTCACTCAGAAGACTCTGCCTGAGGCCTACTGCCATAAACAGCCTGCACTCTAACAGCTATTGTTGTATTTAAAGCCATTAAAATGGCAACAGACAGAAAATGATAGGAAAAGGCTAATATATAGGTGGTGCACAAGTGTAGTTTGGAGCAGAGAGCAACAATAAAGGCCCATTTGGTGACCAGAGGTGGAAGATGCACTATTCATTAGGAGTTAGCATAATCTTTAAAGCATATAAATTTTGAGCAGAATTAGCCACTTCTGCTTTTTCTGATTCACCTCTACAGAATCCATATTAACACACAATTTAAAATAAACATTTAGCAGATGAATATTCATACTGTATTTTCTAAGCAAGGGCCGTGAATGACTCTTTGCTCAAAACTCATTTTTGATTCTGAGAAGGAATCAAAGAAGTTTCACTTTCAAGTGAAAACTGRGGAAAGAGCTCATTTGTGATTATTCAGTGAATAGAAAAGCTAAAACATTTTGAGTAATCTCATTCTCACCTGCAAATGTTTTTCACACCGCTCACTCCTGGGGCATCTTGGTTTCAATTTCTTTTTTATCAAGCCAAGCAAGTGCTGCCAGTCCAAATCCCAGGAGAGCCTGTATGTCAGAAGCACTGTGAGTACCTGAAAGGACCAAAGAACATATATTGTCATGAACATATAAGACAATAAATGGTTTATAGGCTTTTGTGCCTTGACTGTTGTTAAGTTCCATTAAGCTTAAGAAGCTCTGAGGATGTGCAGAGGGTATCTGCTCATGCTGACCCTGAACAGCTCTTCCAAGGGCCACATAGAGCACAGAGCTMATGTACCAAGGCTTGCACTGCCTGGCAGTCATTTCCTGTAGTCATCAATTTCACACTACAGCAAAAAAAGGAACTGCCTTTCTTAACACGTCAACTTATTCTCTCATTGGCCAGAAAACTGATGGAGATTCTTATCCTTGGCTTTGGAAAAGAAAGCAAAAGAGGAGGGTAAGAGATACAAATTATGAGAGCCTTCAGGCAGCTTGGGGTTGCACAAATCCCTCACACAACTCACTGCCTTCCTTAGAAACCTGCTTCAGTGCTGCGATTCAGTGGCTTCAATCTGCAGTAAGGGACTGGCCTTACAATGTGCCATGCAAGGACTGTAAGGACGAGCCTTAGATTTGTTGGCCTAATCTTGTTTAAATTAATCTAGAAAAAACAATTGCAAAGCTCAGAGGCAGAAAACTCCTGCCATTTTTTTATCACTTGCTCCTAAAAGCAGCCTCTTGAAAAATCAGATGGGTAGTGGCAACCGGTAGTCACTTGAGATTAACAGTCCACTTGCAGCATAAGCAGGTCTGTAAGAGAGGAATGAGRGAGTGAGAGGCCAGGTACCGCCCTGCAGCCTGTTCTGCCTGCGGCCCCTGTGGCCCCGAGGCAGGCGCTCGGGCAGGGTGCACGGACGCCTGCTCCTGAGCAGCCTCTCCCAGCCTCTCCTCAAGCCAAACCGCAGGGAGCTGCCGGAGGGCTCCCAGTGGCAGGGCTCTTAAAGACACAGATGGTGAGAACGGAYGAGGTGGCACACTGAGCGACTCGGCATGCTGAACAGCCCGGGAAACGCACGGGGAGAAGGCTACAGCAGAACTGCTCAGTGTACCCGAACTGTCAGCATTCAATACTGTTATTGCAAGGAGCGGGACGTGCTTAAGAGAAAATAAACAGACATATGGTGCTTAGATGAAAGTTTGCTGGTAGTAGCTACAGTGCAGTTTTACATGAAATTCCAGCATTAAGAACCTGCACACGCGTACAGTCACACAGGCTCAAGCACAGCCCCGTGCAGCTCGAAGAGAACAAATTCTCTGCTGACAGAAGAGTCCCACAGTGAAAGTCAGCATTAATTACGGGTAATCCAATTTGAACACTACAGAGAAAACCAGCATGAATTAGGAAGTCCTTCTAGCGCTTTGCATACAAGATTAAAGATAAGTGTTGCTTGCATTTCAGAAACTCTTAAGAGCTTGTCTTCTACATTTGTGCTTAGACACAGCGTGCCAACATGCTGTGGGCATATTATGTTTGAAGTTAAGAACAGATTTCAATAACCGTCGAAGACTTCTGTAAGTAACACGATGGTTAGTATTATCCAACATTTGGAAAGCTCCTTATGTATGGACTTCACTGAAAAAAAATCAGTTAACATATTACATATCTGTGCTATGCAGACTTGCATCCAAGAAATCTCTGGAGCTAAATGACTGGAGACACCAGTGACATCAGTGAAAGGTCACACTGCTGTCAGCTACTGATGCAAAGTGGGAAATCCAAATGATGGAAAAAGGCRTTACTGCTTCCACATCAACTGAAGAATATCCTGATATATCTCAAATAATAATGTGTGCTTTCCATATTCAAAAATATCAATGACAAAAGAAAATCTAAATTGTCTAGGAAAGTGGACAACAAAAACCTAAGCTTTGAAGTATTTGAAGCAAGTGTCAGAAAAAGACATTTTATATGTGGCTTCCAGAACTGAAATAAATGCCAGCATTTTTCATATAGGATTTTATTGTGATACTTTATTTATGTAAATGAAATATGCAGGCGTGCGTAGCCAGGGCAGGGCACAACCACACAGCAATGTTCAGTTTACGTGGGTCCAAAGAATAGGCTCCCCTGTGCTCTGTTTGGTGTCAACAAGAACTAGGTCACTGGCTTCAGAGGAGTAAAGCTCTAAATTTTACCTCTCAGAATCCTTGTTTTACATTGCTGAAACATGCCGATTTCACAGTGCTGTAAAGTGGAAATTCCCCAAACTTTTTAATTTACTCAATGACACAGAGACAGAAAGTATTTCCTAGTAAGTCCACCTCACAGCTTAGTCACATTTTGTCATCCCAGGGCCATCTCATGTTTTGTGGATGGTAACTTTTACTGCAACACAGCTGAAAAAAAAAGTTATTTTTCTATGTTTACTTAAGCTGTAACCTTCCAAATTTCAGGTTGCCTTTTTTTTTTCCCCTCTTACTTTATGAGTCATGCAGTGCAAAAAGACAAACAGCTCAGAAGTCTTGCTGGCTTTTCCTCCATGGAAAAAGGAAAGCAGAAAGAGTAGGATCAGACTGTAACAGTGAAATGATGCACCTGTTGAGAATGGCAAAGCATATGGATATATGGCTTATGTGACTTTGAGTCCAGCACTAGCAATTGTGAATTCACGGGTGCCCATATGAATAATTTTCCATTTCCTGCCACAGAGCTCAGGTTGCACTCAATTACAAAGTAAAATCATGAATGGAGAGGAAGGCTGATTTACAAGAATATGCACCATATATTTGCTTAGCTATTTATTGCTTTATTCTTCGCACAGCCCTCAGTTTTCATCACAGCTATTGACGGGCACTGAATAACCACTTAAGGAAAAAGTCTGGCATCCTTGRACATACAATTTGCAAAGCACACAAAAAATCTGCCGCGGCTAGAAAGGAGCTAACAGATGGTGGTGGCTGGACAGAAGCAACAGTCATAACTTTTGCTACCTGCGGTTGAAGGATAGAAAAGTAAACTCCAGGTTGCAACGAGCAGCTTAAAGAGCCCAATTGTAATTGACAAAGAACAAAGAAAAACTAAAATTAAAAGATTGCAAAGTGGCCTTGGCAGAAAGTATATTTTCAGATGATTGTTAAAGCCCAGTCCTCCCTGCTGAACTCTGCCAAAGATTAAAAACAAGGTGTGTGGGTGCAGACAGGGGCTGTCTGTGCAAGAAACAGTCCTTCACAGGGATTATAACATGTGTGGCTGTTTGGTGTTCTGCTCTGCTGTATCGCTTGAAATACTGTTTATGTTTTCTATCAGAATCATCCTAAACCATGAAAATTAACCAACACTCCTTTCACCAAGGCATGTGCCTAACATGCATTTAAACACTTCTGGATTATGGGAATGGGTAGGATTAACCCTGTCCCCATCCTATTTACAGACCCCTTGCTTGCAATGCGTTTGTATGGAACTGGCCACTGGGGTTTTAGGGGCTTGTGCTTGGTTTCAATTCTTGCTTCCCTCATTCAAGAACTGCTACTTTCACCCCCTTCAGCCCAACAATAGCTGTTCACGTAGGTAAGCTGTACAATACAAACTTCAAGATTTAGCGAGAGTAGGGATCTAATCCAGATTCCCCGGCTGCAAAAAAGCCACATATAGATATAGTTACCCAAGTGTGTCATAACTTTTCCAAAGCACACTGCTCGGGCGAGATACCTAAGACTTCCCCCTCACTTGGAGGCAGGTGGGAAACAATTCATCTCTTATCTTCAAACCCTCTACCCCTCACAGAGCAGCTGCACTTATCCTATGCCAAGCTAAGAAACTGAACAAGGTACCCATCTCCCAGGATACAGCTAGGAAAACCTACTCTTACAGGAAAACCAACTCTTAACACCACAACTTTTTGGAGGACAGAGGCAAATTATACTTTTGCAGGCCAGCTACAAACATGATCTTACTCTATGTAAGTATAAGAARCTCTAGGTTATTTTGTAATGGTATGTTTCCATAATAAATATTATAGTACTAATTACTTGAATTTCATTTAGTTCTGTGATTCTACGATTCGCAAAACAAAATAAATTGAACATCAYTTTCATAAAAAAGACAGTTTTGAGAAATGTACTGGGATTATGGAAATTTGGGGTCAAGTTCTGAGATCATCCATAAACTTCATTGCTGGCCTTAAGAAAAATCTGTGAGTTTTAGTTCTCGCTCACTGAAAAGGAATAATTTAGATACTGATTTCTGAAGGACCGTGTGYGATCAGGAGTTAATATGAGCACGTACGAACATGTATTCACTGATATTCTCAGAAATTACTGCTGTCAACATGAAAACCAACCTAACAAATAAAAAGCAGCTGTCATCTTTCCTATGGAGACACCAGCTAACTCGCTTTCAATTTCAAATTTTCTGGACTACACACCTACTGGGAGGTCACCGAGTACCCTGCTCATATTAGGATGTCAGTAATACACATCCATACATCACACCTGCTCAGCTTTTCCTGAGAACCACAACAAATTATCCTGTTGTAGCTGAACACTAGCAACTATTTTACTGTCTGCAATCAACACCATCCTATGAGGGGAACTAAMGAACGCTGTTTGAAACACATCTTTCCAGCAGAAGTCTCTAGTGCTATTAGAAAGTCCTTCAGAGCAGAGTCATACACAGTTGAGCAGTCTAGCACATATATTACACCTCATGAGCTTAAGCACTTACTTTAACGCTGCAAATACTTATGCTCATATTTAAATAATGTGAGCTGCTTTACTTGTCTTGTGTTTTTTAAATGAGAACTTCCCATTTTTTTTATCTTGTGCTTTTTTATCTTGTGTTTTTTAAATGAGAACTTCTGCTTTTGAAGCAGAATCTTCTCATTTAACCACAATGTGCAGAGTCAGAGGCAGGTGAAAACCGAACATTAGGGCAGGCAAAGCGCTGAGTGCCGGGAGCGGTGGAGGCGTTAGGCTGGAAACACTTAAGGTGGGCAATTTCCTGGCGTTTTCCACGGCTGCTCTCGCATGGGAAGGTGTGTCTCGCATCGGGCACTCACATCGGGTAAGGATCAGGGGGCGCGGGGCGGGCCGGGGTGCGGGGAGGCGCGCGCGCAGCGACCGTTAACGGCCGTTAGCGCGGCCCCGCGCCAAGCGGCCCCGCGGGACGCTGCCCGCCTGCCCCGCGCACCGCCCGGCCGCGGGCGGCCGCGTGCGCCAGGCCTTCCCGCCCGCCGTGGAGGAGGCGCTGTGCGGCCTCACCGGCGCCCTGCTCGAGCTCGCCTACTGCCTCCAGGCGCTGGTAAGCGGCACCGCCGCGGCCGCGGCCTCGGCCTCTGCGCGGGGGGCTGCTTGGGGCTTCGCTTGGCTTCACCCCGCGCCACAAAGCAGCGGGCGAGGGCGCCCGGCAAGGAGTCTGCGGGAGAGCCTCATCCCTGCGGGATGCCTGCTGCTTGGGGCTCCCCGATCCACAGGCAGGGCCCTCAGGCACATTTAAAAAGCACCCCAGTGTGAAACTTACCGCTTCTGGCTGCTTCTCAGCTTCTTGGAGTATATATTTAATAGCAAAGACACTAAAATTGAGAAGCAGGATTATCGGGGGCAGCACCTGCTGAGAGGCAGGGCAAGCAGAGCTCGAGTGGGGGGCCGAGCCCCTCTGATGAACCCAGGGAAAAGCTCAGTGTGCAGCAAAACCTCAACCTGTTCAGTGTGCGAATTAAAACACTGCTACTGACAGGCAGCCAGGCTACTGACTAGAAACAGACTATGGCCATCTTAAAAGCAGATAATGACTTTAACAAAACCTACCTCCATGGTTATGTAGGTGTGGAAGCTTGGCTTCCAGCAGGCTTACAGCTGGTCCCTCTGAGTGAGAGTGCTGCAAAACGTTCAGTCTTGATTCTCCTGTCAATAGAAATATGAATGAATGACTCCGGAAGACTATGCAAATTATACTGAATACTCTCAATAAACATTGCAGCGTGTGCTTTCTTTTGAACAGCATGAAGTGGGGTGTGTGTCACTGGCTTCGGGCTTGAGGTATCCCAGATGGTCATCAAAACATGAAACACAAACACATCATTATGTACATAACCTTTTCTTTTTTTTTTTTTCTCTCCTTTTAAGAGAAGGGCCACATAGGTGAAATGTAGGTATTTTATATTGGCTCACAATAATGAGGGAAGGAAGGGAAGACAGAGCTAGAGAAATTCATGATGAAACTCATGAATTCAAATTTCCTGTTTTCCCCCTCCTGGATATGCTACAGGCCAGCAGTTTAATCAGAGTCAGCACGCAGACGCTGTGCTGCTGCTGTGTGCTTGGGAACCTGTGTGCTGGTATTTTGTAGCTGTCAGTTCTAAGCATGTTCCCCGCTGCTGCCGGTGATATCAAAGTTGTGCAGAGCCCCAGCTGAACCTCTCTGCAACCTGTCGCCTTCGGGTGTTATCTGTCCCTCCAGCACCTTCTCTTTATGCTATTCTCCCTAGTGCAGGCAGGAGCTCGGCATCAGCCTGCCACACCATGCATAAAATCCATCCAGCAGAAGAGCTAACAGCTCTGTTAGCCTAGTTAATCTCCCRTTGATGGAAGCTACTTTCCCATAGAGGAAACCCAAACAAACCCTGCAAAGTCCTCTCAGGCATGAGCTGTGCCCTGCCACTGAGCTATACTGTGCACACCTTCAATATTCTTTTTGCTATAAGAATGATAGGAATAAAGGAGCTGATAAACATGTACAAAATTGTCCTTGTTTTTCTTTGGCATTTGCCTCATTCTTCTCATACCTTTAAAAGACATCTTTTCATAGGAATGCTGATCTGGAGGGATGAATCCCATGTCCTCTATTTTTCTGGCTCAACCAGCAAGACTATTCAATTTTCTAATGGAAAATAAACAAACAGAGGATTGTGCCCTTACCAGTTCCAATACCTAAAAGAGGGGAATGCTGCTGCTTGATTATAGTGGGTGGAGGATCACAGTATGTGCCTCTGTAGTTACTTTTTCTTTCCTAAATGCACGTCTCCTACGTGGTATCTTGCTAGTATGTCTCCTAATGAGAGAGAACATCAATAATAGTCACCTGCCTTAAAAGACAGAAGGTGTGCTAGTAAAAGTATACTTTTTTAATTTAGAATGATTTCATTTAGTGCAGAAGTTTGAAGGAATACAATCTGCAAAATGATTAAGCTGGTAGAGCAACTTCCTTTGGAAATGTCTCCTGAGCTCTGACTTCAGCTGCGTGCTGCTGCAAGTGTATCCCATCTTCAGCAAGCTTTAATTCTATGGTTGAATTTTATTTGCTTAGGGTGAATTTTTTGATCAGTCACACGTGGCCCTACCAAATGTTTCCAAGTTCTTTCTGCATCAAGCTATGGAGGAGAGAGAAGCTGCAGAAGCTTTGATGAAGTATCAGCAAGAAAGAGGAGGCCACTACTGTTCTAGAACCATCCAGGTGTGTAGCAAACAGCTTCCAGTCTCTTGGACTAACCAGTAGTGCTAACTGTACTTACTGTAATTACTAACTAGTAATTAGTACTAATTACTACTAACTAGTACTAGTACTAACTAGTAGTAATTACTCTAAACTCCATTATATTGTTAATACCTCAGATTTCTGCATTGAGTTCCTGTTAGATTTCTGGGTATTGTTTTTCTGTTGTATTAGTATGCATGCTTTGGTTCTTGATTATGACTCCTAGGAGCTATCAGACATGCAGGCCTAACTGTATATGATAGCAGCTCTTGCCAAAAACGATATGAACAATGGTCCCTTTTTCTTCCACTCAGCTGGAGACTGCTGTTTCCAGTGTGCTGTAATGGATTATGTGAGTCCTCTTAAACTGTTTCAGTGCTAAATCAGCCAACTTGTCTGCCTTCCCACTGAAACAAAATAGAAGTCACTGGCATCTGAGAAAGGGATAAGGAAGCGGGAGGGAGAAGCATCCAGCTGGGAGCAGTAGCTCATCTGTTAGAATGTAGCCAAGGAGAGAATTTGAACTGGGATTTGACTCGGGCTTGCAGGTATGAGAGAATAACTCAGTTACCGGTTTAAAAAAACAAACAAACAAAAAAAACACCCAACCGAAAAAACTCCCTTGTGGAAGATTATGGGACTGATTCTCCTCTGGCAAAGTAGTATTACATAATTGAATATATCAGCTTGCTGTTTCTTGGTCTATCACAGCATTTGTTCTGCTGAGAGAAGTAAAAATAAAAAAAAAAAAAATCTATCTCGAGTAACTTTTGTAAATACTCAGTTTGCATTTATAAGGATAGGTTTTCTGATTTAAGAATGTTTATCAGGCATAGCTGCTGCTTTCTATATCTTGTTCCTTAACAAGGATTTATGGGGTCTGGCACTTCTGCATGTTTACAGCCATTTACCTCAGCAAAAAGTAACGGATGCTCCAAACTGAAGGTGCTGTTGCAAAAGCCTAGCATGTTTTGTTCAGTAGACCAGTTAAGTTACTGCAAAACAACAGTGATCATGGTAAGATGAGCCTGGTGCTCTGAATAAGTTATCTCTATGTTTGTTTCTAGAAGCCGAACTGTGAGTACGCAGTCAGTCTGATGAAAGCCCTGGAACTCGCGATGCACCAGTGGAAAACTATGACGCGGTATTTTGAAGAGCTTTACGCACTCAGCCTGGAAAATGCCGACCCGCACAGTGCGAGCACTATCAAGAAGCGATTCATYGAGCCCAAAATCCGGAAGGTCAAGCTGATGGGAGATCTTCTTGCCAATGCTCGCAGGCTCGACTGTTCCCAAGATGGCAGAAACAGTCTTGGGGATTATTTCATGGACCGCTTCCAGAAAGAGTTCAGAACAGGCGTAGATCCAGAGCCTAGTAAGAGGGGTAGCCCCTGCCCACCTCTCCAGCAACGCACAGGAGCTGCAGAGGCTCTGAAGCGCCCCCAGAGAGAATCCTCCCAGCACAGGAACGGCATAGGGCCCATATATGCAACTGTGTATTGCACTGCCTCAGTGCCACAGTGCAACGATGGGACGGGAGCAAAAGTGAAGCAGGGCAGGGAGGGACTCTAACGCTATGGCTGTTAGAGCTATGGAGCAACTCCTAAGGCTCATCTCTCTAGAGTGTGACCTTGAGACCAGCACCCAGGAGACACCCTGGGTTACTCCTGTATCACTCTCCCTTCTTTACAYCTGGCCCTCACCCTCTGATGAGCCACAACTCCAAGTCTAGCCCATACAATTGTTTAAATTGTAGTGAGATTGCTAGTCACCCAGATTATTTGTATCAATCATATTCTTATCTATGCAGTTCTTACCTAGAAGATGCCTCAGTGTAGAAACTAAAAGCCTTTAGGCCTCTCTTCGGGCTTAAATGATTTGCTAGTATTAGTTAAAGCCAATTATTTTTAAGGGTGTATACAAGTATTATTACAAGTATTATAAAAATGCTTTGGTACAGGGTCACTTTTATATGGGACAAAATCCAAAGAGCAAGCTTTATATTAAATATCTTACATTAGTATGGTAACATTATGAATTTTTTAAAAGACTTATTTTAAAGCAAGATGGATTTCTTGTCTGCTTTCTGTCATAGTAGCAACTTAAATAACTGATTTATAAGTAAATGAATTAACTTTTTTTTTTTTTTGGTATACTCCTTCACTAGGAAGGATACTAACTTTCTCAAGGTGGGAACAAGATAAGATTGTATTTCACTGCAGTTACTTACCTTGTTGCCTTTTGTAATAATCAAAAAGAGGATGAGCTATAAATCAGGGGTTCTCAGCTGTGGCCTTCACAGTTTCTATTTTACAAATACAGTCCTCAAAGGCTAGATAGTCCTCAAAGGTCCAGATACAGCCTGGGACAGTTACCTTAATTACCACACAAATGCTGTTTGGGCTGCATATGGTATGGGCTTACTGTGGTGGTAGATGACTACTGGTAATTTAGTGCCAGATCTCTGTATCTTGGCCCCAGGTGGATGAATAACATCCTAGGGAAAGTGCAGCACACTTGGCTAAAAGTGCATTACAAACGTGGCCTCCTGTGAATTTTGCATTTCAACTGGGGTGTGTGTGGCGGGGGGAAGTCATTGACACGATCGCCCTCACAACTCTTGCTTTAGCCAGCTGGGTTAAAGTTCAGGGGAGTCTAAATTCCTTCGAGCCAGCCCCTGCAGGAGTTCCTCTCTCTACCCTGACTAACAAGGTCACCTAGAAGAACAACTGACTAAATCAGCTGTCTGGAACTAGGTTTCTAAGTCAGTTATGTAGCACAGCTTTTAGGCAAGTGGCRTGTGCTCCAGTGAAAGATCAACACAAGTTCTTATGTTATACTATAACCAATAGTCTGATTGCTAAATTTGAAAATAAATTCAGTTCAACATAAAAAAATCTGCATTCTATTTACCATACCYGCATACTAATATTCTTCTCCGAGACATTTTGCAAATGTATATAAACTGCACCATTATCAGGAAACTTGCACGAGACAAATGGAGATAAACGTGGCAGAAAACTTGATTAACGTAAACACCCTTCCCTGAAACACTTGAAGTCAATTTGAATTCTACACATAGCTGCATGTAAGTGCTTATTTCTGTGCAACTGCATTAGCCCACCTACTTTCTGTAGGTTTTGTAATTCAAGACATGCAACTAAAATTCAGATGGTTTCCTAATCCCTTTCTGTTAATGATTCAGCTTTATTAGTGTGGGTGTGGATGGAGGAAATGGCATTACAACTTTCCCTATACAGTCCTAAAAAATAAACTGCATTGTGCCATAAAAATGGTTTGAAGSATTTCTAGCAACATCCTGGATTTGCCTGTGTTGTGGATGACTGGATTAGTTTAAAAGTTATTTCCATCTGGGCAAGGTTCCAGCACTCATCCTCATACTGACCATACCTTATTCAACAATTAGTTCCACTGACTCTAACTCAAYGTGAATAAGAGCAATGGAATCCACCCTTCTTGGTATTAAAATATATTTAGTATGAATGGAACAAAAATACTTGATGAATAATAAACTAATGCACTATATAAAAAAAAAAAATCAATTCCTACAACTGCCTTGTATGCTGGTAGCTTTTAACTTTCTGAAATGTAGGTAGAGTCTCTTCCACAGTTTCTTGCATGCATGCTGCCTCTTTCTTTACCTAACAGAAATCCAACACAACAGAGTCCAACATTTAAACTTTATAATGCAATACTTACTTGTCATTTCTTTCTCTTTCGAATAGTGCCAAGCATGTTCCTCAAAGAATCGCTCCTCTCATCTTCACGGCCAAAGGCGTCAGCACGTTCTCAGAATTTTAAGTCATTTCTCACRTTTCCAAAGTACCTTCTGGGCCCTCCACCTAGAGAAATAATTGCATTACTTTCAGATAGAGAAACTCACAATCTGTTATATTCCCAATCTTTATCCTCTCAAAAGGAAAATTAAATCAGCTAGTATAAATGACTGTAAGYTCTTGTCCATACGCTGCTTCTGGTGAGGGTGTGACCTCTAAGAGTTTGCTACCCATACCTGCAACACTGTGTATAGGAGGAGTGTCCCAATCTGCTCCGCAGGATATGAAGCACAGGCTGCTTCCCCTCTCCCAGCTTCCCCTGAAAAGAAGAAGATGAAGGATGCAATGCGTAACAGGCATATGGCACCACTTAATATAACTAAGAATTTGCTTCCTCTGCGGACTGCTTGCTCATGCACCCTCCCCGGCATGTGTAAATCCAAAACAATGCCCAGTCCATACAGACCCTGCATCTGTGAGGCTAAAAGAGCAAAGAAAGACCAGTACCAAAATACAGCATCCAATCTGAATGATCTAGAGAGACCTGATCTCTATTGAAATGATCAGTAAATAGCCAGGGTGTCTTCTAGACAGTGACTGGGAATCGTGTATTTCTAAATGCTGCCACAAGCACGACATAGTGTTGAAAAGAAAGCACCCTAGTTGCTGTCTAGTCTCAAAACGAGGAATCCWTAAAAATCTCTAAGTGAAGGTTGTGCTGTCCTTCATCCCCTCCACTATGGGCACCCCAAGTTGAAAAGAACATCTGAGGATTTTTTGTTCTTTGCAAAGACTCTCTCAGACTCACCACAATGCAAGATCTTTCTGGACAAGCCCATTCTTGAGAAGAACACTGGAAAGTGAATGCWAATTTTAGTGGCCATTAGTGGGGGACCAGTCATCCAAAGCACCTTTAGCGCAAGAGCATTCCACGTGTACTTCACCATCCTGTCACGGCACCCTTCTGACTTTTTCACCTCGATGACAAACTGAGATATTGCTTTTACTGGACACATATGTGCTGCCACAGGTTGAAAGAAGAAAGTCCCCAGTGCAGCAGATTGCATTGCACTGGCAATTATCTGAGCGCTCTCGTGTCACTTGTCCAAGTCCCGACACTTGTTACTGCCTTATGCAAGGCAACCACTATTTGCACAAGTCAAACATAACCTCAAAACACACTTAAAGTAGCAGAATATGCTGCAACAAATCTACGTGATGTAGACATCATGTAGATTTACCACAAACGAAACAACTAAGTTGCAGAGACCAAACATCTTCAGCCAAGTAACATGCCAGCACCAAAACCAAGCCTCGATCGCCCAGTTTACATGTGTACCTGCTACAGCACACAACCGTTCCTCCTTCAGAAAATTGCATTATTTTCAACATAAAATGTTTTTAGCRTTATTTTAGCTGTTCCAGTGGTGTTTTTTCAAAACAGAAAAGTCTGTTCATTCCTTCTGGATCAAAGGAGCTCTGTAATAACAAGAGTGTTTCCACTACTTGCTACTCTGCCTCTCAGAAACAGCTGGGAGATACATGTCTAAATGTGTTAGGGTGGTCAATAGCGGGTCTCCTTGGGACRTATCACATTTCGGCGCTGGATACCGTGAAAGAACAAAGTTGTACGCAGTCCAAAATACCTACTTTCTTGTTTAAACAAAAACTTGATCTTTTGGGGGTAATGACAGAATGTGACTAATAGCTGTTATCTTTGTCTGCATTGGAAGACATGTAAGTAAGCAGAAAATGGGGAGTGCAAATTAGGAACTCCTGCAGAAACCCAACTGTGTAACTACCAAATCGCCCACGTGACAATAACCCGCCTGAAGAGTCGCAGGACCCAAAGACTAGGCCACCGACTGACACGCTACCCTTACCGAGTCTCTCAATCCACCCTTTATCCCACCAAAGACAGAGCTTTTTGATTTGAAATGAGACAGATTTCTACCTGCACATATAACTGCAGAGGGGAGATTAACTTCACCTCGTGGCAGATAAAAGTCCCCCTACTTTAATCRTTAAATCAATCAAGTCACATAGCAGAGCCGCTGAATGCTTCTGTATCCCCCACTTCCCCCCAAAAAAAGTTAAATTTCTCAGCTCAAACAATATTCCAAAAACAGAGTAAATACTTAAATATTCTACTGAGAAACATTAAAAAAAAAAAAAAAACCCGAAGGGAACCCCAAAAAAAAAAAAAAAAAAAAAAAAAAAAAAAAAAAAAAAAAAAAAAAAAAAGCAAAAAAAAAAAGCA
>NW_020455589.1:45668-59830 GCF_003342845.1 Nothoprocta perdicaria
TTCCCTGCCTTCCCTCCCTCCCTCCCGCCCCGCCCCGGGCCGTCCCGTCCCGTCCCGTCCCGGGGGGCTCGGGCATAAATAGCGCCCCGGGCGGCGCTGCCGAGCGGCGGCGGCGCTCGTGGCCTCGCCTGGCTCCGGGGCGCGAGGGCTCCGCGGGCTCCGCTGCTCCCTGCTCCGCTCGCGGCCGCCCGGGCCGCCCGCCGCCCCCATGGACTTACTGGGCCCCATGGAGATGCCCGAGGGCTCCCTCTGCTCCTTCCCGCCCGTGGGCGACGACTTCTACGACGACGCGTGCTTCAGCGCGGCCGACATGCACTTCTTCGAGGAGCTGGACCCGCGGCTCGTGCACGTGGGCGGGCTGCTCAAGGGCGAGGAGCACGCGGGCCACCACCACGCGGGCCACCACCACGGGCACCYGCGCGAGGAGGAGCACGTGCGGGCGCCCAGCGGGCACCACCAGGCCGGCCGCTGCCTGCTCTGGGCCTGCAAGGCCTGCAAGAGGAAGACGACCAACGCCGACCGCCGCAAGGCCGCCACCATGCGCGAGCGGCGGCGCCTCAGCAAGGTCAACGAGGCCTTCGAGACGCTCAAGCGCTGCACCTCCACCAACCCCAACCAGCGGCTGCCCAAGGTGGAGATCCTGCGCAACGCCATCCGCTACATCGAGAGCCTGCAGGCGCTGCTGCGCGAGCAGGAGGACGCCTACTACCCGGTGCTGGAGCACTACAGCGGCGAGTCGGACGCCTCGAGCCCCCGCTCCAACTGCTCCGACGGCATGGTGAGTGCCCGCGGCGCCTCCGCRACCGCAGGACCGAGCGCCTCCTTCCCGGGAGCGCTCCGAGTGCTGCCCGGCATCTCCTCCCAGCCCTCCGCATCCTTTGGGATGGCCCAGAGGGAGGGAGGGAGGTCCCGTGGGCTTGGTGCCTGCAGGGGCTGGCAGCTCTTTGGTGACACCCGTCCTGGTAAGGGGAGCGCGGTCTCCGTCCTGGAGCCCCGTTCCTGACCTCCAGGAGAAGCTTCTCYGCTTCTCCTGCTCACTCATTGCCTTTAGACACCAACAGCAGAAAGGAGGCCCTGGGCTCTCGCTCCTCCTCGTGCATTACGGGGCAAGGCAAAAGGGAGGGAAAAGAGGGGGAGAAGAAGGGCGAGGGCCAGAGCGGGGCTCCATCCCCTAAACCTCCCTCCTGGGAGGAGAGCTTTGAGCTGCAGCCTGACTGGCGGGGGCAGGACACGGTGACCGGAGCGCAGAGCAGGGGTCACCACAAAGCACTTCCAGGGCCGGGGTTTTACAGGCTCCAGCCACAAGAGTCACAACTGAGTCAAAGACGGGGCTTACGAGGGGGACCCTGCTCAAAACATGGCCTTTTTTCAGCAAGAGCCATTATCCCAACGTGAGCGCGAGCACCAGAAGCAAACACGCTGGTCACGGCGTTGCATGTTGGCTCTTTTTTTTTTTCTATATGAAATAGCAGGGAGAGAGAAAGCCAAGGAAATTGAAAAAGCACAAAGGTGGGGCAGTGGATTTTGGGAGAAACTCATACTTGGAAAAGCCTTCAGAAATTCTATCAAAATGACTTCCTTATCTCCTTCTTAGTCGCCCTGCTGCAGTTTGAAGGTACACACGTAGGGCAGTCTCTGAGAAGGCTGGAAGGCTTCATTCCACTCCTAACAACCACGGAATCAGTTAGAACAATGCCAGTTTTCCTTTGAAGCAACTATGCCGCGCTCACAATCTGGGGGGATATTTTTCCCAGCCAAGAAAAGCTCCCTGCCATTCAAAGGAACTAGAACTGGAGGCATTTGGGCCGGGCCTGGAGCCGCGGCACAACGCGGGACGGGCGTACGGAGCCGGACGGCTCCCGGGCACGCGAGGGGGACGCGGTCCCCAGCGGGGCTCTCTCTCACGCGGCCTCTCTCCCTTGCAGCTGGAGTACAGCGGGCCGCCGTGCGGCGCTCGCCGCAGGAACAGCTACGACAGCAGCTACTTCAGCGAGGCGCCGAACGGTGAGCGCGCGCCGGCCGGCCCCGCTCCCCGCGCCCCCCCGGCCCCGGCTCAGCCCTTCGGCCCCACGAGCTGTCCTGGCAGCTCTTCCCTCTAGATGCAGTTGCAAATATGGGGGTACATTGTAGCTGTATTTCATACTCGCCATTTACAATACTGGATTAAAAATACGTTGGAATATATCCAGTAGTTTTCAGAGTTTAACTACCTTTTACATAAGGATAGTTCCAAACAGATATCACTGGATCCTGAAAACTGTACTTCAGCGGGGTCTTTTTGCCATTCCAAATCACGGTCTCAGTTTTCAGATAACTGATGCCTTCCACCAACACTCTTTTCCTCAATCTCAGCACGCTCACAGAATTGCCCYGTCAGCCACTGCTTGGGGTTCTCTGAAAAATACACCATCCTACCCATGTTAAATACCCACTGGATAAATTGACCACCTTTTCTGTCTGTCTTTAGATCCCAAGCCCGGCAAGAGTTCTGTTGTTTCTAGCCTTGACTGCCTCTCCAGCATCGTGGAGAGGATTTCCACGGATAACTCCACGTGTCCCGTCCTGCCTCCAGTGGAAAGCGTAGCTGAAGGGAGCCCCTGTTCTCCCCCAGAAGGAGCCAACCTGAGCGAGAGCGGAGTCCAAATTCCTTCCCCGCCGAGCTGCACGCCGCTTCCCCAGGAAAACAGCAGCAGCACCRACCCTATCTACCAAGTGCTATAAAGGCAGGTCCGCCCGGACGGTGCTGAAAACAAACTGTTACGTTCAGCAAAGCTCCGAGACCAGCCTCGTACCACTGAAAAGACTACTCAAGACTTCTTGTTCCAGTCCTAAAATTTCTCGAAATTCCTCCAAATGTATCACTTGTCAAACCTGTATTCCTTCAAAACACATCTAGTTATTTATTGGTTGTTAAACTAAAATTATTTAACGTGTCTAGCGATAAAGCTGTATACCATGAAATGGCCAATATTTAATCCGGGCTTTTGGGGAATAGGAACCTGGCTGTCGAAAGCAGGGGAGAAATCTACAACTCTCTAGAGTAATGGCATAACACATCCTTTCTATTACCCCTGTTCTGGCCAAAATAAGGTTGTGGACCACTTTTTATAAAAACTTTTTGTATAATTGTAAATAAGAGTTGCTTTGCAAAAAAAAAAAAGGGGAAAAAAAGGAAAAAAAAAGAAAAAATATTTAATGTTGCTTGGTTTGTCGTGCAAAACTTGAACTTTATATATTTATACAATGTGGTTGCCAAGAATGTTTTCAACAGTATTCTAAATAAAGACCCTTATTTATAAAATCCGTGGCATTATCTTGACTTTCATTAGAGCTTCTAGAATTACTAGCACATTTAGTAGTGGYGTTAAGATCTCTGCCTTGGCAGGAAGAAGATACAGCCTCTGATTCAGCAAAGAATCAAGCCCAGGCTTCAGTTGTGTTACTTTCAACTCCTTTGCATAAGTGTGTTGCTGCAAAGGGCTCTACTTTCTTCATATTGTATTTTTGTACATTTTTTAAACTCAAAGTTGAAATGTGAGGTCATTAGTACATAGTAAATGGTAACAGCATGGTAAATAAGCAGGTTCTTCTTACCCCAAAGTCCTTGTAGACTCTGTGGGCCACAATGTAGACACATTGTAGGATTTGATCTGTTAAGACTGGATAAGAACTAGGAATCTTGGTAAACTCAACTCTCCAAATTCTTTGCAGCTACCACGAGGCAAAGGTACACAGCACCACGGCACAACATAACATCGCGTCCCGCACACTTGCACGCACATTCAGATTCCCCATTCCAGTTCTAATTTTAATCTACCGTGTTCACATATTTCCAGGTAACTGAGTTCTTTGGGATTTTTCAAGAGTCATAAAGTTCAAGGGATAGAGCTCAGTTGTTCCTAAAGCTCAGGCTGGAACTTGAGCCAAAGATAGGAAGCTTTAATTTGGATTTGAACTTTCCCCATCTCTGGCAACATTACYCCAGGGATTTGTTTCTTGTTTGGAGCTTTCCTAAAAATAACCGCTGGGCTATGTTTCATTCAGTACATAAATGTGTAACCTTGCAAGCTTGCCATGAAACTGAAAAAATGTTAAGCCCTGAACAGCTTGTAACTGATAAGCTGCCACCAGGGCATATCTGCACATTTGGACATGAAGAACCAGCAGCCTCAGCCTGGCATGAAACAACCCATTGCTTTTACTTTTACTTCCCTGTGATTTACGGCTTTTGTTTTTCAAAACACCAAAAYGATCGTCATCAGCTCGACATACTTCGGTGACAGATCAGTCCCTACGTTCTCTCCTAGGTGACTATTCAAGAGGACACAYGTGCAGCTCCTACCTGTTGAGCAGGAAATTCGTCAGGATTGCCTCCCGCTCCTCCGCGCTCGTGTCAGGGCTCCCTGTGGAGGCGCCGGCRGCCTCGCATGGACGCCACGACGCGGCTGCTCCTCCGGTGGCACCGGCGTGCCTGGAGCTTGCTGCTTTTCCCGAGGTTGGAGCCCGTTTCKGGGGCAGGGGCTGCTCCTGGGTGACTCCATGGAGGCTGGTTGCTGGAAAGGGCATCTTTGAGGGGCTCCCGCAGGTCCCACTGTGGGCAGAAACACAGGGCAGGCAGCACGAGTCGAGTTTCCCCTTTGAGTTCCCAGTTAAACTCACAACTCAGACGAACCCAAGAGTGCCAGTTTAYTCCAGCACGAACGAAGAGCCCCTCTCACGTGGCCAGAAAAATGGGCTGGACTGAGCCAAATCCCCAACACAAAGACCAAAAGCAACACCTGTGGGGCCTCACGGGCAACACCGCTCCGGCCTCGCGGGCAACACCGCTCCGGGCCTCGCACGTCAGCACCCGCACAGACCAACACCCCACTTTTCGTTGCCTCCAGCAAAACCCCGACCGTGCCCTGGCACAAAGGAGCCCCGCGCGGGGCCCTGCGCGCCGCGGCCGCACGCAGAGCCCCGGGCGGCCACGCGCGCCGTCGCGCTCCACCACGCACGCGCAGCTCCCCCGAAGGCACGGGCACTGCGCTGCACCCATTTATTTTAGCCACCCAACTTTCCACATGCTGATGTTAACGTTACAGCAGAGAACAAGCATTTAGCACATCCCAAAATAGATGGATGGATAAAGAAGAAAATATTCATACATTTACTATGCAGAACCCATCTTTTCCCTGCAGAGCTCAGGGAGGAAAGACCACTGCAGCAAGGGCAAAGAGATCGGTGCCAATAACTATACGTTTAGATTACAGCTATGCTCAGCTTTGAACTTAAATAAGGAAAAGCGTGTGTCCTGCCTGCACAACTTCTTCCTGCCTCTTTCTAAGGTAATCTATTAAAAATAAATGCCTGAAGCTTCTTTGCTCCTCTGTGCCTGCCGAAGACGGCACGTCACCGACGGGACACGGCAGTCCTGGAGGGCAAACACTTTGGAGCAGGGGACGTACGGCCTCAGAGCTGCAGTCTGGGCAGCAACAGGGAGCAAAGGCAGGGCTGAGGAGCAGGTACATGGGGGGCCCAACGTTTACAAAGTCACCTCTCAAAACAGGCTCCTAAAGCTGCTTTTTGGCATTCAAGGCCAATCCTAGGGGGCAAAGAGCAGCGCGGCTTGGTCGCGGGAAGCCGCCCAGCTTGTGCCCCATGCGCCAGGGAGGGGACATCAGGAAACCACCAGACACCCGGCCTGGGGGTCAGCAGCCAAGCATTGAACGGGATGGGGCACCTAAAGAAACATTGATTTAAAAAATCTGACGCCCYGTCCATGTTGCACCAGGAGGCAGAGCTGGGGCGAGGGCCAGGGCCAGGCACCCTGCTCCACGACACAGTCACCTGGCTACGGACAAACAGAGGAAAGTAGCCACCTTTGAGCAGCAAGATAAACGTGCAGCTCAGCAACGCTTGATGTGGTCATTTGAGAGAGCCACAAAGAAGCTGCATGACAAAACCAGCATTACTGATTTATCTCATTCAAACCATTCCTCCAGATAAAGGGAAATAGAATACATTTTTACTTCATTTGTATATGCTAAATACTTTGATTTTGCTGTTTTGTCAGGTTATTTACAAGTACAAATGAGGATGAAGTGGGTTTTTTTTTTCTAATTGCAATATATTGCAACAAGKAGAATTTAAATAAATTTTCAATTTTCAATAAATTTTCAATAAATTTAAATAAAAAGTTTTTTTGGAAGTAACAAAGTTGCTTTTCAGTAGTATAGAGGTTACTAACCAGCAACATTTCCAAAATCATTACCCAAGCTGCTAAAGAATTCCTTCACATACCAAAACCTAAATTACAGGTAAAAGAAAAAAAAAAACATATGCATTTTTTTTTAATATTTTATCACCTATATCCAGATATATTAAAGAAGTACTAGCTTGGTGCCTGCATTGTACCAGATGCTGTTCTTCTAAAGTTACTCATCATTTTGAACACAAGCTGAAACCCCTACAGAGGCCCCTGAAAGCAGAAGGAAAAACAGAATCCCTGCTATTTCTCTAAGGAGAAAACAAGCATCAGGCTACATTTTGCAAGCAGGGTCAAGCAGTGCAAAGGGCAAAACCTGCTAACCCTAACCCTCAAGTGGTCCTACCACCTGCACAGAACTACATTCACAGGCAGAGGGGCTCATGAAGTCACTACTAATGCTTCTCAGCTCCCCTTGAACCTCTTTAAAAACTTAAGTTTTCAATAAACCCATGGCAAAATCTGGACCTCCTAGACCAGAGCATCTTCTTAGACCCTCCTCCTCGAAGGAGCACAGCTGGGAAGGACAGTGAGGTGGCCAGGGGTCTCCTTGCATAGCCTGAGGTTTCAGTGCTGCAAGACAGTGAGCAGTCCCAGGGCAAAGCAGGACCCTCCTCGGTCCCACAGGACACTTAGGACGGGCTCTGGACACCCAGAAATTGCCCTATGGGGCAAGAGACGGGGGCCAGGCACCTACCCTGGCCTGCATGGACACCTCTCAATAAAAGCCTTAATGCAGTGAGCTAAACAGTGACAACTGTGCTGTCCCCTCTCCACAGCATCACCCAGGGCCTGCCCAGTTATAAAGTCAGTGAACACTTCACGTGCACTTTCATTCTGAAAGGTCAATAGTATTTTTATGTTGTACACAGTGCCTTAAAATCACACCAGCCATTGTGCTATTTGCTATCCGACTCCGTGAACCACCAACCCCAGCACTGCTGAAACAGGGCATCAACACGGAGACAAATCCTCTGCCTGGACTGAGGCTTGCTGCTATTTATAAGAAATATATTCAGAATTCTCACAGGTAAAAACTCCCTTCATTGGAAAATAGTTGGTGTTTTTATCCCTTGGAGTCGCATTCACCTGGAGTCCTGGTGCTCAGCAGCCTCAGCTAATGCCACGAGGACAGACGTGTAAAACAGCTCTCCCAGTGTCAAAGAGCAGGGCGCTGCCTCTGGAAGTGCTGGATAAAAGACGGGCCCAAGCTGCACAAAACAGATTCCACAGATTCAAAACCGTTTTTTAATGCTGCTTTAGCACCTGCTTGAGCCCCTTTATAATGATAAACCCCTCCACTTTACCCCAAATCCCACAGTCTGCCCCTCACCTCTCCGCGAGCCCCATGGGGGCTGTTTAAGCCCCGCAACCCGAGTCCTCGGCAGCCTCTGAGCCCACCTGGAGTCGCTTTTGGKCCAACAGCCGCATCTGCTGGACAGCTCGGAAACTGCGTTTGCTCCCAACATCCCCTTTCTGAGGGATTCAAAGGCCTCTTTTCTCACCTTGCCAAAATAGAAAGGTAGATATTGGGGAGACTGCAAAAAGAGTCCCAAGTGCCAGGCACAGRAAAGAAAAAGCAGTAAGCATTTCCCTTCCAGACTGGCTTCTAAAGAAGCAGAAAGGAAAACTGAAGGGGTAGCATGATGTTATACTGCTGGCAAAATGTGTGCCAAGTGGTTTGTGTGCCTTTGTTCACTTAACAAAAGAGAAAATRTATATAAATCAACAAAGGAGAGGGAAAAGCGAGGCCCTCTCAGCTCCCACGCGACTCACACGAGGCTGGGGGAGAGGTGGCCAGCGCAGCCAGGACGCGGTGGCGACGACGGCTTTCCTGAGGCTGGCACGTAATTCCCGGGCCCGGGATACTCAGAAATACATGGACCACTGCTCCCTCGTAGCAAAACAAGCAGCAGCTGCATTATGGTGTCTGCCAACCTGCACACGCCAGGCACCACTTTTTCCACACCGCTGGAGGGCAGCATTTCTACAAAAAAAAAAGTAAAAATTAAATGCAGTCTCTTCAGTGCATGGATTTTTTTTTTTCCTCCTCTCCCCTAAACTTTCATACAGCTCCCTTCATCAGTTCCAGGACAGATTATCATTGCACACCAAGACAACTGGAATTACAGAGCCAAATTCCTACCAAACGTAACCTCACCCCTCCTACTGGCAGGTGACTCCGCGCTGGCCCCCTCACCTGCAGGAATCACCACRGTGAGCCCAAACTCTCGGCTCGGGGGATTCTCTTCTGTGCAAAGTGTGGGGCTTCAAGGCCCACGCAGCCCGGCATTGCTACCGGCTGCTACGCATCTACAGGACAACTCACAAAGGGGACACCCAGGTGCTCCCAGGTGCCCAAGTGGGGGCCCACACGTGCCCCCCAGACGCTG
Organism: Nothoprocta perdicaria; assembly: GCF_003342845.1. Lineage (NCBI taxonomy): Eukaryota > Metazoa > Chordata > Aves > Tinamiformes > Tinamidae > Nothoprocta > Nothoprocta perdicaria. The sequence goes on from NW_020455589.1 coordinate 54,309, forward strand.
CACAAGAGCCAACTATGTTGAACAGCAGGAAGGGAAAACCAAAATAAAGCGGCGTGCCTGATTAACAAAGCGAGAGATGGAGCCAGCCCTTTGGCTTGACCCGCTTCCAAGAGAGACGCTACATCCAACRGCCAGGGCAACTCTGGAAGAAATGAATGGAGGTGCTGGGAGGGGCTGGGAAGCAAGGGTAAAAATAGCACATCAGGTGTTATCCCGCTTGCTTGTTTGCCAAGGACACTTCAGCTTTAGCTGCTTGTTGCTTTTCCTGGCATGCTCAGAAACATACAAGCAAGTATAAAAGCATTAGTATTGCTGCCACTTAATTGTAATTTCTTAAAATTTATCTTTTCCCCACCTATTAAATCTAAGCCTAAGGTCAAGAGAAACCATCATTTTGAGTGACTGAATCACAGGATAGGATCATTTCTGAAAGATACATCAGGAGCTGTATCTTTAATTATATGAGCAAAACCAGCTTTAAGAATCACCTCCCCACAGGAGTTCCCTGAGGAATAAGCTGCCAGAGTTTATTCCTGTCCGGCCTTTGCAGGAGGCTTSGATTTCAGCGTGGGCCGGGAAGAGGGAAGCTCCGGTACCAAATCCGGACCTCAGCTCTTCGCRTCTCGCTCAGAATCTTGATCACATGAAGCACAGATGACCTTAAACACCTTAACCTCTTGCTAGTTAAAAGCAAACTACTGCCCACATGGAGATGGCCTTGTGGTCCCATCACCTGCAATCCCTCCTGGCTGTGGGCACAGAGCAGCCTGGACTTTACCGAAATTGGACACGTTTGTTCTAYAGCTCTAGGGCTAGGGATGTAGCATCTTTTGTTACGTGGCAGTTACACAAATATTGAGGATTACTCTGCACATGCCTTGCGCTTGGCCCTAGCTTTTCGTGTGCAAGAGCTGGCGGAGGGCAGCCTGCTGCCAGGTGACAGGTACCGGACACGGCGGGCGAGCTCAGGCTGCCACAGACTCCGAGCTCCGTAAGCACCAGGGTCCATCCTCTCCAGGCTCCTCTGTCGGCAGCCGCTGCCCGCCGCGTCTCGCGGAGCCGGCCCCGTGCCAGGGAGGAGCGGGGCTGGTGTCACACCCGAGACGCCCTCGCGCTGCCGCTGCAACGGGGACTCCGCGGGCTGCCGCCTGTCCAAAGCTGCTCCTCAGGCGGGGACGGCAAAACGTCATTCCCTCTTCTCTGAGCAAACAGTGAATATTAACAACAGAGACAGARAAAACTCATTACATCATTTAAATGTGACAGCTGCTGGGCTTACAGTGATCTCTGCAGGTATATTGTGCAGTTAGGTGGCTCATCTTCTCCATGGCTCTGCTTTGTGGTGAGTGAAGGGATCCCTATCACTATCAGCCACGGCTTTTTYACATTGTCATAAATCACGCGATATAGAAAAAAACACCCAAATAACCTCTACTTGAGTCTCTTCTATTTTGGACTCCCGGGGCTACGTTTCCAGACACCCCTGACCTTTAATGCTGAAGCTGCAGCGGGCGCACGCGGCTCTCCTGCTGGCCTCGTGCCACCGCCACGCACGTGGCCACTGCCCCGCTGCCTGCAGGCTGCCTCGAGCTGGCTGGAACGAAAACACTTGGCATTTTTAACCAGGGCAATCAGCTTCATGCTTTCACCTCTGCAGGTTCTGATTTAAATTCTGATTTAGCCCCATTTCTGATTGGACTTACGGCATCYTCAAAGCTCTTGGGCCTTCCACCAGGTGTGCCTGGAGGAGCCTTCACACACAGGTGGCGTTTTGTCCCCACTGCTGCTCCACGTACGTCACTAGACGCAGGGCACGCTCCGCAGCTCCTCAGCACTCCTGGCTTAGAGGGGAAGCCGYGTCAGTAAGACAAGCAACGTGGAAACCAAGCTGAGCAAGAATCCATTGCTTCCCAAACAAAACTAGAAGAGAAACTGAGCTAAGCAAACGTAATTAGCTGGGTTTGGTCCCAGACAGTTTGATATATATATACATACATATACGAGTGAGCGTATACACCTGTAAAAAACCTCAGCATTCAAATTCTGGTGTGCAGCGAGGCAAGGCACCTGGCAAGGCCTGAGCTAGCCAACATTTTGGGAAGGGCCAGAAAGCCTCCAGAACTGCCACGTCTCTCCCTGCAACACATTGCTCTGCTCCTCTCCTTGCACCGTGCAGAGGAGGGCTACGGAAGGCTGCTGCAGTCGCAGTGCGTCTGCATGGATGTCCAAGGACCATTTAGGGTGAAAGCAAACAATAACCTAAAATACTTTGAAATTTATATACAGAAGGCAATCTTCACTAATCTTAACTACAGGCATTTTAATGTGGAAAAACAATAAAAAAAAAAACTAGAGAAATGTATTTCATATTTAATACTGTCCTCGCTGTGCACTTGATAAYCGGGCACCGCTTTCCTCCCAGAGCCCTCGCAGAGGTGGCCAGCGTGTCACTGGGGGTGCTCCGGCAGGGCCGGGTCCCGCACCGGGGCGAGGCTGAGGCAAGCGTGGGGCAAACCCCACGGCAGCGGCGCCTCCCGTGTCCTGCAGGCAGCCGGGGGGCGCGTGGGGCTGCTGCAAACGCTGCCTCCTTCCCCGTTACCCTGCAGCCGCTCGGCCGGTGCTGCCGGGACCGGCGACTCTCCGTTCCCAGCACTGGCCCCAGGGCCCTGACACAAGGTGGATTTTGCTTCCCGTTCGCTCACAGTGTRTAAATCCCAGTTATATGCAAAAGAAAGGCAGCAGATTTCCCACTTAGTGCCAATTATTTAGCTAGCGTCGCTGGAGCTATTATCTCTCTTCATATGCAGCGCACAAAGAATTACTTCAACGGGATTAAATATTGTCATATTTCACGGGACCGGCTGGGTAAATATTTACAAAGCTGGAGAACAGCAAAGAAATCTCAGAGTTATTGAGATTATCAATATCAAATATTGAGAAGCTGGGTTAATCGAGGGATTTAAGCGGCGCTTTAAAAACATTTGTGGCACCATCCTGGAGATTTATCTGAAACACTCCCACCTTGCAACACCCAAGCTTCTCCACGCAGTTTACAGCACTAATGATTTACAGCTCATTTTCCTGTCTGCCTCTCCGGGACCGTCTCCGTCGCTCCTGCGAGCTCAGGGCGGGCTGCTGCAGCAGGAACAGGCGGGGGAAGTGAATCATTCAGTGAGAAACACAGCTCTGCCTTCAACTAAAACCATCCGGGAAGGAAACATCCTGACCATTCGGATGCACTAGTCAGCTGTCAAGCAGGTCCCCACCTCGCATAAAATGCAGCCTTTCCATCAGAAAGACCCTAAATCTGTGGTTAAACAAACAGCATTTGATGCACTGAGAACTGCAGGCCCCGCTCAAGAGGGGCCTGGCGCTTCCCGCTCCGTGCTCTGCGTGTAGGATTTGTAAAAACAGGAGTTTCCATCCAGGCACTGCTGTCTGTCGATAAGTTTGTGCAGCTGCAAACGGGCTGAGACTTTGGAAAAGTTGCTGCAGCAACAGCAGAGTTTTGCTGCTGCAAAGCACTGAGCGGGCCATTCAGCACGCCAAGCTCCCCCAAGGTCTCTCGAAAACAGATTGCCTATAAAATAAAGAACCATTTCTAGCAATTCCTGGAGCTCCAACTATATTGCATGGTGGGAGCTCAACAGTCCAGTYCAACCTGCACCCCAGTTTGCTCTTTCCAAGAGGCAGATTTGGACCCTTCGCACCGTGCCCCCGGTAACACTAATTTGGCAGCTTCCATAGGGACATTTTCCTGCTACGCTGACATGAAACCCAGTTTTGAGTTGGCTTTTTTCTGCACCACGTCCACACCAGCGCTCTGGCAAAGGCTCCCGAAGGAACGTGCAGCCCCTTCCCTCGGTGCCGCAGGCTGCTCCCTACGAACGGAGCAGGGGGACACGCGACACGGTAGGTCAAGTGCTCAGCACGCAAAAAACCCAGGCGCCAGASAGAGATCTGTGCTGAAACACGGCGCTGTTGTCATCAGTGACCAGGAGAGAGCACAGGCTGCGTGATGGCAGCCGGGCACTTGCGGACCTGTGTTCCAGCCCTCCCTGGCTTGTTCCGAGACCGTAACTCTTACAAATTAATCTCTCCCTTCCTTTGAACTTCTTCCAGGTCTAAAATATCTTTGCTCCTCGCTTGCRTTCATAGTTAGCTTGCACATAACATCATTCTGTTCCCTCACCTTCCAACGTCATTTTCCCTCTTCACGTTGTTGCTGTTGTTAGAATAGGCCAAAAAGTTTGTGCACAAAAGCTTTCCTTGAACATAACCTTGGAAAATGGCTCCTGGACTGGACTATGGAGTCATCTAGTTAAGCTGGGAGCTTTGTTTGATCTGTCAGACCAGCATCTTCCATAAAGGGTAAAAGGMCTCCCAAAAACACAAAAATTAGAAGAAACAAGAGCGAGACCTTAGCTCCCAAGTTATCTAAAGTTATCGCTCCTCAAGCTCAGGAGTATTAGGGAATCTATGCTAAATCTCCCCCACATGGAGAGGAAAGCTGACCTGGGATCACAACAGAAAYCTCTGATGTTCTTTGCAGCACTGAGCAGAGAGCAGAAGCTTAAGGGGCAGCCTGCAAAGCCACAGGGCAGTGTTACCTTGTGGCCCAAACTCAGGCTTCCCTCTAAAACCCGGCTTACCTCTCAGCAGGCACCGCGACCCCGGGGATGCTGAAGCGCAGGGCAGGAATTGCGATCCCGGAACGCTGGATACGGAGGGGAAAGAGGGATTATTCTTCCTGCATCACCACAATGGAGGAGACAACGGGATGACCCAAAGCAATTACAATTACAATTAGCAGGGAGACCCAAAGCAATTACAATTAGCAGGGAGAGCGACTCCCATTTCTGGAATACAGCAGTCCAAAGACTAAAACAGCTCTGTGTCTAAAACCAAGCTCCCGCTATGGGAAACGTTGGCATGGGGGCGCAGCTCAGGCTGTGACAGTGCCCACGGCTTCAAYGGGGCAGCTCAGGACACAGGTTTATTCCTCTGTATCCCCTGGGCATCCCGGCAGGCTGCCGCCTGGAGGATTCCTACATCCTACCCTGCCCCGGACTTCACCTAGTCCCAGCTCAAGGCAGTTGTTTATCTAAACCCCTCTCCAGGTGCGAGAGCCAGCTCACGGAATCACACGGCAGCCCTGGACGACCGATGGGTTGCAGCGGATCCTGGCGGATCCTGGTGCCCCAGGYGCGTTCCCTGTTCCCAGCAGCCCTGCACAACCGGCCAACTCCGGCTCCTCGCACATCCCAGCACTCGCCGGGGCGTTTCAACTCCTCCTAACGTGGAAACCGCGCAACCATTTGCTCATTGGGTAAAACAGACAAGACTTCCGTGGAAACAGCAGCCAACGCCTGGACACGGGCAACCGCCTTCACACACCGCGCGCCCCCGGGCTAGGCCGCCCTTCCAGGGCCGGGAAGGGGCAGCGGGAAGAGCCCGGCGGGAAGGGGCAGCGGGAAGCGCCCGGCGGCAGCGCGGCGGCTCCGCGGGACCCGGATGAGGGC